>NC_092708.1:145704624-146028348 GCF_047496885.1 Scyliorhinus torazame | reverse complement strand
CTGTCCCAATCCACACACAGTGACCTGGCCCAATCCACACACAGTGACCTGTCCCAATCCAGACACAGTACCGTGTCCTAATCCACACACAGTGACCTGTCCCAATCCACACACAGTGACCTGTCCCAATCCACACACAGTGACCTGTCCCAATCCACACACAGTGACCTGTCCCAATCCACACACAGTGACCTGTCCTAATCCACACACAGTGACCTGTCCCAATCCACACACAGTGACATGTCCTAATCCACACACAATGACCTGTCCTAATTCACACACAGTGACCTGTCCCAATCCACACACAGTGACCTGTCCTAATCCACACACAGTGACCTGTCCTAATCCACACACAGTGACCTGTCCCAATCCACACACAGTGACCTGGCCCAATCCACACACAGTGACCTGTCCCAATCCACACACAGTGACCTGGCCCAAACCACACACAGTGGCCTGTCCCAATCCACACACAGTGACCTGTCCCAATCCACACACAGTGACCTGTCCTAATCCACACACAATGACCTGTCCTAATCCACACACAGTGACCTGTCCCAATCCACACACAGTGACCTGTCCTATTCCACACACAGTGACTTGTCCTAATCCACACACAGTGACCTGGCCCAATCCACACACAGTGACCTGTCCCAATCCATACACAGTGAACTGTCCTAATCCTGACACAGTGACCTGGCCCAATCCACACACAGTGACCTGTCCCAATCCACACACAGTGACCTGGCCCAATCCACACACAGTGACCTGTCCCAATCCACACACAGTGACCTGTCCCAATCCACACACAGTGACCTGTCCTAATCCACACACAATGACCTGTCCTAATCCACACACAGTGACCTGTCCCAATCCACACACAGTGACCTGTCCTATTGCACACACAGTGACCTGTCCTAATCCACACACAGTGACCTGGCCCAATCCACACACAGTGACCTGTCCCAATCCACACACAGTGACCTGTCCTAATCCACACACAGTGACCTGTCCTAATCCACACACAGTGACCTGTCCCAATCCACACACAGTGACCTGTCCCAATCCACACACAGTGACCTGTCCCAATCCACACACAGTGACCTGTCCTAATCCACACACAGTGACCTGTCCCAATCCACACACAGTGACCTGTCCTAATCCACACACAATGACCTGTCCTAATCCACACACAGTGACCTGTCCCAATCCACACACAGCGACCTGTCCTAATCCACACACAGTGACGTGTCCTAATCCACACAAAGTGACCTGTCCCAATCCACACACAGTGACCTGGCCCAATCCACACACAGTGACCTGTCCCAATCCACACACAGTGACCTGTCCTAATCCACACACAATGACCTGTCCTAATCCACACACAGTGACCTGTCCCAATCCACACACAGTGACCTGTCCTAATCCACACACAGTGACCTGTCCTAATCCACACACAGTGACCTGGCCCAATCCACACACAGTGACCTGTCCTAATCCACACACAGTGGCCTGTACCAATCCACACACAGTGACCTCTCCTAATCCACACACAGTGACCTGTCCCAATCCACACACAGTGACCTGTCCCAATCCACACACAGTGACCTGTCCCAATCCACACACAGTGACCTGTCCTAATCCACACACAATGACCTGTCATAATCCACACACAGTGACCTGTCCCAAACCACACACAGTGACCTGTCCTAATCCACACACTGTGACCTGTCCTAATCCACACACAGTGACCTGGCTCAATCCACACACAGTGACCTGTCCTTGTCCACACACAGTGACCTGTCGCAATCCACACACAGTGACCTGTCCTAATCCACACACAGTGACCTGTCCCAATCCCCACACAGTGACCTGTCCTAATCCACACACAGTGAACTGTCCTAATCCACACACAGTGACCTGTCCCAATTCCCACACAGTGACCTGTCCCAATCCACACACAGTGACCTGTCTGAATCCAGATACAGTGACCTGTCCTAATCCACACACAGTGACCTGTCCCAGTCCACACACAGTGACCTGTCCCAATCCACACACAGTGACCTGTCCCAATCCATACACAGTGAACAGTCCTAATCCACACACAGTGACCTGTCCGAATCCACACACAGTGACCTGTCCCAATCCACACACAGTGACCTGTCCTAACCCACACACAGTGACCTGTCCCAATCCACACACAGTGACCTGGCCCAATCCACACACAGTGCCCTGTCCCAATCCACACACAGTGACCTGTCCTAATCCACACACAGTGACCTGTCCCAATCCACACACAGTGACCTGTCCTAATCCACACACAGTGAACTGTCCTAATCCACGCACAGTGACCTGTCCCAATTCCCACGCAGTGACCTGTCCCAATCCACACACAGTGACCTGTCTGAATCCAGACACAGTGACCTCTCCTAATCCACACACAGTGACCTGTCCCAATCCACACACAGTGACCTGTCCCAATCCACACACAGTGACCTGTCCTAATCCACACACAGTGACCTGTCCTAATCCACACACAGTGACCTGTCCCAATCCACACACAGTGACCTGTCCCAATCCACACACAGTGACCTGTCCCAATCCACACACAGTGACCTATCCTAATCCACACACAGTGACCTGTCCCAATCCACACACAGTGACCTGTCCTAATCCACACACAGTGACCTGTCCTAATCCACACACAGTGACCTGTCCTAATCCACACACAGTGACCTGTCCCAATCCACACAAAGTGACCTGTCCTAATCCACACACAGTGACCTGCCCCAATCCACACACAGTGACCTGTCCTAATCCACACACAGTGACCTGTCCCAATCCACACACAGTGACCTGTCCCAATCCACACACAGTGACCTGTCCCAGTCCACACACTGTGACCTGTCCCAATCCACACACAGTGACCTGTCCCAATCCACACACAGTGACCTGTCCGAATCCACACACAGTGACCTGTCCGAATCCACACACAGTGACCTGTCCCAATCCACACACAGTGACCTGTCCTAATCCACACACAGTGGCCTGTCCCAATCCACACACAGTGAGCTGTCCCAATCCACACACAGTGTCCTGTCCTAATCCACACACAGTGACCTGTCCCAATCCACACACAGTGACCTGTCCCAATCCACACACAGTGACCTGTCCCAATCCGCATTGAGTGACCTGTCCTAATCCACACACAGTGACCTGTCCCAATCCACACACAGTGACCTGTCCCAATCCACACACAGTGACCAGTCCCAATCCAAAACAGTGACTTGTCCCAATCCACACACAGTGACTTGTCCTAATCGACACACAGTGAACTGTCCTAATCCACGCACAGTGACCTGTCCCAATTCCCACACAGTGACCTGTCCCAATCCACACACAGTGACCTGTCCGAATCCAGACACAGTGACCTGACCTAATCCACACACAGTGACCTGTCCGAATCCAGACACAGTGACCTGTCCTAATCCACACACTGTGACCTGTCGCAATCCACATACTGTGACCTGTCCCAATCCACACACAGTGACCTGTCCCAATCCACACACAGTGACCTGTCCCACTCCACACACAGTGATCTGTCCCAATCCACACACAGTGACCTGTCCTAATCCACACACAGTGACCTGTCCCAATCCACACACACAGACCTGTCCTAATCCACACACAGTGACCTGTCCCAATCCACACACAGTGACCTGTCCCAATCCACACACAGTGACCTGTCCCAATCCACACACAGCGACCTGTCCCAATCCACACACAGTGAACAGTCCTAATCCACACACAGTGACCTGTCCCAATCCACACACAGTGACCTGTCCTAATCCACGCACAGTGACCTGTCCCAATTCCCACGCAGTGACTTGTCCCAATCCACACACAGTGACCTGTCTGAATCCAGACACAGTGACCTGTCCCAATCCACACACAGTGACCTGTCCGAATCCAGACACAGTGACCTGTCCTAATCCACACACTGTGACCTGTCCTAATCCACACACAGTGACCTGTCCTAATCCTCACACAGTGACTTGTCCCAATCCACACACAGTGACCTGTCCCAATCCACACACATGACCTGTCCTAATCCACACACAGTGACCTGTCCCAATCCACACACAGTGACCTGTCCTAATCCACACACAGTGACCTGGCCCAATCCACACACAGTGACCTTTCCCAATCTACACACAGTGACCTGTCCCAATCCACACACAGTGACCTGTCCCAATCCACACACAGTGACCTGGCCCAATCCACACACAGTGACCTGTCCCAATCCACACACAGTGACCTGTCCTAATCCACACACAGTGACCTGTCCTAATCCACACACAGTGAACTGTCCTAATCCACGCACAGTGACCTGTCCCAATTCCCACGCAGTGACCTGTCCCAATCCACACACAGTGACCTGTCTGAATCCAGACACAGTGACCTCTCCTAATCCACACACAGTGACCTGTCCCAATCCACACACAGTGACCTGTCCCAATCCACACACAGTGACCTGTCCTAATCCACACACAGTGACCTGTCCTAATCCACACACAGTGACCTGTCCCAATCCACACACAGTGACGTGTCCCAATCCACACACAGTGACCTGTCCCAGTCCACACACTGTGACCTGTCCCAATCCACACACAGTGACCTGTCCCAATCCACACACAGTGAACAGTCCTAATCCACACACAGTGACCTGTCCGAATCCACACACAGTGACCTGTCCCAATCCACACACAGTGACCTGTCCTAATCCACACACAGTGACCTGTCCCAATCCACACACAGTGACCTGGCCCAATCCACACACAGTGACCTGTCCCAATCCACACACAGTGTCCTGTCCTAATCCACACACAGTGACCTGTCCCAATCCACACACAGTGACCTGTCCCAATCCACACACAGTGACCTGTCCCAATCCGCATCCAGTGACCTGTCCTAATCCACACACAGTGACCTGTCCCAATCCACACACAGTGACCTGTCCCAATCCACACACAGTGACCTGTCCCAATCCAAAACAGTGACCTGTCCCAATCCACACACAGTGACCTGTCCTAATCGACACACAGTGAACTGTCCTAATCCACACACAGTGACCTGTCCCAATCCACACACAGTGACCTGGCCCAATCCACACACAGTGACCTGTCCCAATCCAGACACAGTGACGTGTCCTAATCCACACACAGTGACCTGTCCCAATCCACACACAGTGACCTGTCCCAATCCACACACAGTGACCTGTCCCAATCCACACACAGTGACCTGTCCCAATCCACACACAGTGACCTGTCCTAATCCACACACAGTGACCTGTCCCAATCCACACACAGTGACATGTCCTAATCCACACACAATGACCTGTCCTAATTCACACACAGTGACCTGTCCCAATCCACACACAGTGACCTGTCCTAATCCACACACAGTGACCTGTCCTAATCCACACACAGTGACCTGTCCCAATCCACACACAGTGACCTGGCCCAATCCACACACAGTGACCTGTCCCAATCCACACACAGTGACCTGGCCCAATCCACACACAGTGACCTGTCCCAATCCACACACAGTGACCTGTCCCAATCCACACACAGTGACCTGTCCTAATCCACACACAATGACCTGTCCTAATCCACACACAGTGACCTGTCCCAATCCACACACAGTGACCTGTCCTATTCCACACACAGTGACTTGTCCTAATCCACACACAGTGACCTGGCCCAATCCACACACAGTGACCTGTCCCAATCCACACACAGTGAACTGTCCTAATCCTGACACAGTGACCTGGCCCAATCCACACACAGTGACCTGTCCCAATCCACACACAGTGACCTGGCCCAATCCACACACAGTGACCTGTCCCAATCCACACACAGTGACCTGTCCCAATCCACACACAGTGACCTGTCCTAATCCACACACAATGACCTGTCCTAATCCACACACAGTGACCTGTCCCAATCCACACACAGTGACCTGTCCTATTGCACACACAGTGACCTGTCCTAATCCACACACAGTGACCTGGCCCAATCCACACACAGTGACCTGTCCCAATCCACACACAGTGACCTGTCCTAATCCACACACAGTGACCTGTCCTAATCCACACACAGTGACCTGTCCCAATCCACACACAGTGACCTGTCCCAATCCACACACAGTGACCTGTCCCAATCCACACACAGTGACCTGTCCCAATCCACACACAGTGACCTGTCCTAATCCACACACAGTGACCTGTCCCAATCCACACACAGTGACCTGTCCTAATCCACACACAATGACCTGTCCTAATCCACACACAGTGACCTGTCCCAATCCACACACAGCGACCTGTCCTAATCCACACACAGTGACGTGTCCTAATCCACACAAAGTGACCTGTCCCAATCCACACACAGTGACCTGGCCCAATCCACACACAGTGACCTGTCCCAATCCACACACAGTGACCTGTCCTAATCCACACACAATGACCTGTCCTAATCCACACACAGTGACCTGTCCCAATCCACACACAGTGACCTGTCCTAATCCACACACAGTGACCTGTCCTAATCCACACACAGTGACCTGGCCCAATCCACACACAGTGACCTGTCCTAATCCACACACAGTGGCCTGTACCAATCCACACACAGTGACCTCTCCTAATCCACACACAGTGACCTGTCCCAATCCACACACAGTGACCTGTCCCAATCCACACACAGTGACCTGTCCCAATCCACACACAGTGACCTGTCCTAATCCACACACAATGACCTGTCATAATCCACACACAGTGACCTGTCCCAATCCTCACACAGTGACCTGTCCTAATCCACACACTGTGACCTGTCCTAATCCACACACAGTGACCTGGCTCAATCCACACACAGTGACCTGTCCTTGTCCACACACAGTGACCTGTCGCAATCCACACACAGTGACCTGTCCTAATCCACACACAGTGACCTGTCCCAATCCCCACACAGTGACCTGTCCCAATCCACACACAGTGACCTGTCCTAATCCACACACAGTGAACTGTCCTAATCCACACACAGTGACCTGTCCCAATTCCCACACAGTGACCTGTCCCAATCCACACACAGTGACCTGTCTGAATCCAGATACAGTGACCTGTCCTAATCCACACACAGTGACCTGTCCCAGTCCACACACAGTGACCTGTCCCAATCCACACACAGTGACCTGTCCCAATCCATACACAGTGAACAGTCCTAATCCACACACAGTGAACTGTCCGAATCCACACACAGTGACCTGTCCCAATCCACACACAGTGACCTGTCCTAACCCACACACAGTGACCTGTCCCAATCCACACACAGTGACCTGTCCCAATCCACACACAGTGACCTGTCCTAATCCACACACAGTGACCTGTCCCAATCCACACACAGTGACCTGTCCCAATCCACACACAGTGACCTGTCCCAATCCGCATCCAGTGACCTGTCCTAATCCACACACAGTGACCTGTCCCAATCCACACACAGTGACCTGTCCCAATCCACACACAGTGACCTGTCCCAATCCACACACAGTGACCTGTCCCAATCCACACACAGTGACCTGTCCCAATCCACACACAGTGACCTGTCCTAATCCACACACAGTGACCTGTCCCAATCCACACACAGTGACCTGTCCCAATCCACACACAGTGACCTGTCCCAATCCACACACAGTGACCTGTCCTAATCCACACACAGTGAACTGTCCTAATCCACGCACAGTGACCTGTCCCAATCCACACACAGTGACCTGTCTGAATCCAGACACAGTGACCTTTCCTAATCCACACACAGTGACCTGTCCCAATCCACACACAGTGACCTGTCCCAATCCACACACAGTGACCTGTCCTAATCCACACACAGAGATCTGTCCCAATCCACACACAGTGACCTGTCCCAATCCACACATAGTGACCTGTCCCAATCCACACACAGTGACCTATCCTAATCCACACACATTGACCTGTCCCAATCCACACACAGTGACCTGTCCTAATCCACACACAGTGACCTGTCCTAATCCACACACAGTGACCTGTCCTAATCCACACACAGTGACCTGTCCCAATCCACACACAGTGACCTGTCCTAATCCACACACAGTGACCTGCCCCAATCCACACACAGTGACCTGTCCTAATCCACACACAGTGACCTGTCCCAATCCACACACAGTGACCTGTTCCAATCCACACACAGTGACCTGTCCCAGTCCACACACTGTGACCTGTCCCAATCCACACACAGTGACCTGTCCCAATCCACACACAGTGAACCGTCCTAATCCAGACACAGTGACCTGTCCGAATCCACACACAGTGACCTGTCCCAATCCACACACAGTGACCTGTCCTAATCCACACACAGTGGCCTGTCCCAATCCACACACAGTGAGCTGTCCCAATCCACACACAGTGACCTGTCCCAATCCACACACAGTGACCTGTCCCAATCCACACACAGTGACCTGTCCTAATCCACACACAATGACCTGTCATAATCCACACACAGTGACCTGTCCCAATCCACACACAGTGACCTGTCCTAATCCACACACTGTGACCTGTCCTAATCCACACACAGTGACCTGGCTCAATCCACACACAGTGACCTGTCCTTGTCCACACACAGTGACCTGTCGCAATCCACACACAGTGACCTGTCCTAATCCACACACAGTGACCTGTCCCAATCCCCACACAGTGACCTGTCCCAATCCACACACAGTGACCTGTCCTAATCCACACACAGTGAACTGTCCTAATCCACACACAGTGACCTGTCCCAATTCCCACACAGTGACCTGTCCCAATCCACACACAGTGACCTGTCTGAATCCAGATACAGTGACCTGTCCTAATCCACACACAGTGACCTGTCCCAGTCCACACACAGTGACCTGTCCCAATCCACACACAGTGACCTGTCCCAATCCATACACAGTGAACAGTCCTAATCCACACACAGTGAACTGTCCGAATCCACACACAGTGACCTGTCCCAATCCACACACAGTGACCTGTCCTAACCCACACACAGTGACCTGTCCCAATCCACACACAGTGACCTGTCCCAATCCACACACAGTGACCTGTCCTAATCCACACACAGTGACCTGTCCCAATCCACACACAGTGACCTGTCCCAATCCACACACAGTGACCTGTCCCAATCCGCATCCAGTGACCTGTCCTAATCCACACACAGTGACCTGTCCCAATCCACACACAGTGACCTGTCCCAATCCACACACAGTGACCTGTCCCAATCCACACACAGTGACCTGTCCCAATCCACACACAGTGACCTGTCCCAATCCACACACAGTGACCTGTCCTAATCCACACACAGTGACCTGTCCCAATCCACACACAGTGACCTGTCCCAATCCACACACAGTGACCTGTCCCAATCCACACACAGTGACCTGTCCTAATCCACACACAGTGAACTGTCCTAATCCACGCACAGTGACCTGTCCCAATCCACACACAGTGACCTGTCTGAATCCAGACACAGTGACCTTTCCTAATCCACACACAGTGACCTGTCCCAATCCACACACAGTGACCTGTCCCAATCCACACACAGTGACCTGTCCTAATCCACACACAGAGATCTGTCCCAATCCACACACAGTGACCTGTCCCAATCCACACATAGTGACCTGTCCCAATCCACACACAGTGACCTATCCTAATCCACACACATTGACCTGTCCCAATCCACACACAGTGACCTGTCCTAATCCACACACAGTGACCTGTCCTAATCCACACACAGTGACCTGTCCTAATCCACACACAGTGACCTGTCCCAATCCACACACAGTGACCTGTCCTAATCCACACACAGTGACCTGCCCCAATCCACACACAGTGACCTGTCCTAATCCACACACAGTGACCTGTCCCAATCCACACACAGTGACCTGTTCCAATCCACACACAGTGACCTGTCCCAGTCCACACACTGTGACCTGTCCCAATCCACACACAGTGACCTGTCCCAATCCACACACAGTGAACCGTCCTAATCCAGACACAGTGACCTGTCCGAATCCACACACAGTGACCTGTCCCAATCCACACACAGTGACCTGTCCTAATCCACACACAGTGGCCTGTCCCAATCCACACACAGTGAGCTGTCCCAATCCACACACAGTGTCCTGTCCTAATCCACACACAGTGACCTGTCACAATCCACACACAGTGACCTGTCCCAATCCACACACAGTGACCTGTCCCAATCCGCATTGAGTGACCTGTCCTAATCCACACACAGTGACCTGTCCCAATCCACACACAGTGACCTGTCCCAATCCACACACAGTGACCTGTCCCAATCCAAAACAGTGACTTGTCCCAATCCACACACAGTGACTTGTCCTAATCGACACACAGTGAACTGTCCTAATCCACGCACAGTGACCTGTCCCAATTCCCACACAGTGCCCTGTCCCAATCCACACACAGTGACCTGTCCGAATCCAGACACAGTGACCTGACCTAATCCACACACAGTGACCTGTCCGAATCCAGACGCAGTGACCTGTCCTAATCCACACACTGTGACCTGTCGCATTCCACATACTGTGACCTGTCCCAATCCACACACAGTGACCTGTCCCAATCCACACACAGTGACCTGTCCCACTCCACACACAGTGACCTGTCCCAATCCACACACAGTGACCTGTCCCAATCCACACACAGTGACCTGTCCTAATCCACGCACAGTGACCTGTCCCAATTCCCACGCAGTGACTTGTCCCAATCCACACACAGTGACCTGTCTGAATCCAGACACAGTGACCTGTCCCAATCCACACACAGTGACCTGTCCGAATCCAGACACAGTGACCTGTCCTAATCCACACACTGACCTGTCCTAATCCACACACAGTGACCTGTCCTAATCCTCACACAGTGACTTGTCCCAATCCACACACAGTGACCTGTCCCAATCCACACACATGACCTGTCCTAATCCACACACAGTGACCTGTCCCAATCCACACACAGTGACCTGTCCTAATCCACACACAGTGACCTGGCCCAATCCACACACAGTGACCTTTCCCAATCTACACACAGTGACCTGTCCCAATCCACACACAGTGACCTGTCCCAATCCACACACAGTGACCTGGCCCAATCCACACACAGTGACCTGTCCCAATCCACACACAGTGACCTGTCCTAATCCACACACAGTGACCTGTCCCAATCCACACACAGTGAACTGTCCTAATCCACACACAGTGACCTGTCCCAATCCACACACAGTGACCTGGCCCAATCCACACACAGTGACCTGTCCCAATCCAGACACAGTGACGTGTCCTAATCCACACACAGTGACCTGTCCCAATCCACACACAGTGACCTGTCCCAATCCACACACAGTGACCTGTCCCAATCCACACACAGTGACCAGTCCCAATCCACACACTGTGACCTGTCCCAATCCACACACAGTGACCTGTCCTAATCCACACACAGTGACCTGTCCCAATCCACACACAGTGACATGTCCTAATCCACACACAATGACCTGTCCTAATCCACACACAGTGACCTGTCCCAATCCACACACAGTGACCTGTCCCAATCCACACACAGTGACCTGTCCTAATCCACACACAGTGACCTGTCCTAATCCACACACAGTGACCTGTCCCAATCCACACACAGTGACCTGTCCCAATCCACACACAGTGACCTGTCCCAATCCACACACAGTGACCTGTCCCAATCCACACACAGTGACCTGTCCTAATCCACACACAGTGACCTGTCCCAATCCACACACAGTGACCTGTCCTAATCCACACACAATGACCTGTCCTAATCCACACACAGTGACCTGTCCCAATCCACACACAGTGACCTGTCCTAATCCACACACAGTGACGTGTCCTAATCCACACAAAGTGACCTGTCCCAATCCACACACAGTGACCTGGCCCAATCCACACACAGTGACCTGTCCCAATCCACACACAGTGACCTGTCCTAATCCACACACAATGACCTGTCCTAATCCACACACAGTGACCTGTCCCAATCCACACACAGTGACCTGTCCTAATCCACACACAGTGACCTGTCCTAATCCACACACAGTGACCTGGCCCAATCCACACACAGTGACCTGTCCTAATCCACACACAGTGGCCTGTACCAATCCACACACAGTGACCTCTCCTAATCCACACACAGTGACCTGTCCCAATCCACACACAGTGACCTATCCCAATCCACACACAGTGACCTGTCCCAATCCACACACAGTGACCTGTCCCAATCCACACACAGTGACCTGTCCTAATCCACACACAATGACCTGTCATAATCCACACACAGTGACCTGTCCCAATCCACACACAGTGACCTGTCCTAATCCACACACTGTGACCTGTCCTAATCCACACACAGTGACCTGGCTCAATCCACACACAGTGACCTGTCCTTGTCCACACACAGTGACCTGTCGCAATCCACACACAGTGACCTGTCCTAATCCACACACAGTGACCTGTCCCAATTCCCACACAGTGACCTGTCCCAATCCACACACAGTGACCTGTCCTAATCCACACACAGTGAACTGTCCTAATCCACACAAAGTGACCTGTCCCAATTCCCACACAGTGACCTGTCCCAATCCACACACAGTGACCTGTCTGAATCCAGATACAGTGACCTGTCCTAATCCACACACAGTGACCTGTCCCAGTCCACACACAGTGACCTGTCCCAATCCACACACAGTGACCTGTCCCAATCCATACACAGTGAACAGTCCTAATCCACACACAGTGACCTGTCCGAATCCACACACAGTGACCTGTCCCAATCCACACACAGTGACCTGTCCTAACCCACACACAGTGACCTGGCCCAATCCACACACAGCTACCTGTCCCAATCCACACAAAGTGACCTGTCCCAATCCAAAACAGTGACTTGTCCCAATCCACACACAGTGACTTGTCCTAATCGACACACAGTGACCTGTCCCAATCCACACACAGTGACCTGTCCCAATCCGCATTGAGTGACCTGTCCCAATCCACACACAGTGACCTGTCCGAATCCAGACACAGTGACCTGACCTAATCCACACACAGTGACCTGTCCGAATCCAGACACAGTGACCTGTCCTAATCCACACACTGTGACCTGTCGCAATCCACATACTGTGACCTGTCCCAATCCACACACAGTGACCTCTCCTAATCCACACACAGTGACCTGTCCCAATCCACACACAGTGACCTATCCCAATCCACACACAGTGACCTGTCCCAATCCACACACAGTGACCTGTCCCAATCCACACACAGTGACCTGTCCTAATCCACACACAATGACCTGTCATAATCCACACACAGTGACCTGTCCCAATCCACACACAGTGACCTGTCCTAATCCACACACTGTGACCTGTCCTAATCCACACACAGTGACCTGGCTCAATCCACACACAGTGACCTGTCCTTGTCCACACACAGTGACCTGTCGCAATCCACACACAGTGACCTGTCCTAATCCACACACAGTGACCTGTCCCAATCCCCACACAGTGACCTGTCCCAATCCACACACAGTGACCTGTCCTAATCCACACACAGTGAACTGTCCTAATCCACACAAAGTGACCTGTCCCAATTCCCACACAGTGACCTGTCCCAATCCACACACAGTGACCTGTCCCAGTCCACACACAGTGACCTGTCCCAATCCACACACAGTGACCTGTCCCATTCCATACACAGTGAACAGTCCTAATCCACACACAGTGACCTGTCCGAATCCACACACAGTGACCTGTCCCA
The DNA here is from genome assembly GCF_047496885.1 of Scyliorhinus torazame. Lineage (NCBI taxonomy): Eukaryota > Metazoa > Chordata > Chondrichthyes > Carcharhiniformes > Scyliorhinidae > Scyliorhinus > Scyliorhinus torazame. The sequence continues at coordinate 146,014,428 of NC_092708.1, read as the reverse complement.
ATCCACACACAGTGACCTGTCCTAACCCACACACAGTGACCTGGCCCAATCCACACACAGCGACCTGTCCCAATCCACACAAAGTGACCTGTCCCAATCCAAAACAGTGACTTGTCCCAATCCACACACAGTGACTTGTCCTAATCGACACACAGTGACCTGTCCCAATCCACACACAGTGACCTGTCCCAATCCGCATTGAGTGACCTGTCCCAATCCACACACAGTGACCTGTCCGAATCCAGACACAGTGACCTGACCTAATCCACACACAGTGACCTGTCCGAATCCAGACACAGTGACCTGTCCTAATCCACACACTGTGACCTGTCGCAATCCACATACTGTGACCTGTCCCAATCCACACACAGTGACCTGTCCCAATCCACACACAGTGACCTGTCCCACTCCACACACAGTGACCTGTCCCAATCCACACACAGTGACCTGTCCTAATCCACACACAGTGACCTGTCCCAATCCACACACAGTGACCTGTCCTAATCCACACACAGTGACCTGTCCCAATCCACACACAGTGACCTGTCCCAATCCACACACAGTGACCTGTCCCAATCCACACACAGCGACCTGTCCCAATCCACACACAGTGACCTGTCCTATTGCACACACAGTGACCTGTCCTAATCCACACACAGTGACCTGGCCCAATCCACACACAGTGACCTGTCCCAATCCACACACAGTGACCTGTCCTAATCCACACACAGTGACCTGTCCTAATCCACACACAGTGACCTGTCCCAATCCACACACAGTGACCTGTCCCAATCCACACACAGTGACCTGTCCCAATCCACACACAGTGACCTGTCCCAATCCACACACAGTGACCTGTCCTAATCCACACACAGTGACCTGTCCCAATCCACACACAGTGACCTGTCCTAATCCACACACAATGACCTGTCCTAATCCACACACAGTGACCTGTCCCAATCCACACACAGCGACCTGTCCTAATCCACACACAGTGACGTGTCCTAATCCACACAAAGTGACCTGTCCCAATCCACACACAGTGACCTGGCCCAATCCACACACAGTGACCTGTCCCAATCCACACACAGTGACCTGTCCTAATCCACACACAATGACCTGTCCTAATCCACACACAGTGACCTGTCCCAATCCACACACAGTGACCTGTCCTAATCCACACACAGTGACCTGTCCTAATCCACACACAGTGACCTGGCCCAATCCACACACAGTGACCTGTCCTAATCCACACACAGTGGCCTGTACCAATCCACACACAGTGACCTCTCCTAATCCACACACAGTGACCTGTCCCAATCCACACACAGTGACCTGTCCCAATCCACACACAGTGACCTGTCCCAATCCACACACAGTGACCTGTCCTAATCCACACACAATGACCTGTCATAATCCACACACAGTGACCTGTCCCAATCCACACACAGTGACCTGTCCTAATCCACACACTGTGACCTGTCCTAATCCACACACAGTGACCTGGCTCAATCCACACACAGTGACCTGTCCTTGTCCACACACAGTGACCTGTCGCAATCCACACACAGTGACCTGTCCTAATCCACACACAGTGACCTGTCCCAATCCCCACACAGTGACCTGTCCCAATCCACACACAGTGACCTGTCCTAATCCACACACAGTGAACTGTCCTAATCCACACACAGTGACCTGTCCCAATTCCCACACAGTGACCTGTCCCAATCCACACACAGTGACCTGTCTGAATCCAGATACAGTGACCTGTCCTAATCCACACACAGTGACCTGTCCCAGTCCACACACAGTGACCTGTCCCAATCCACACACAGTGACCTGTCCCAATCCATACACAGTGAACAGTCCTAATCCACACACAGTGACCTGTCCGAATCCACACACAGTGACCTGTCCCAATCCACACACAGTGACCTGTCCTAACCCACACACAGTGACCTGTCCCAATCCACACACAGTGACCTGTCCCAATCCACACACAGTGACCTGTCCTAATCCACACACAGTGACCTGTCCCAATCCACACACAGTGACCTGTCCCAATCCACACACAGTGACCTGTCCCAATCCGCATCCAGTGACCTGTCCTAATCCACACACAGTGACCTGTCCCAATCCACACACAGTGACCTGTCCCAATCCACACACAGTGACCTGTCCCAATCCACACACAGTGACCTGTCCCAATCCACACACAGTGACCTGTCCCAATCCACACACAGTGACATGTCCTAATCCACACACAGTGACCTGTCCCAATCCACACACAGTGACCTGTCCCAATCCACACACAGTGACCTGTCCCAATCCACACACAGTGACCTGTCCTAATCCACACACAGTGAACTGTCCTCATCCACGCACAGTGACCTGTCCCAATCCACACACAGTGACCTGTCTGAATCCAGACACAGTGACCTTTCCTAATCCACACACAGTGACCTGTCCCAATCCACACACAGTGACCTGTCCCAATCCACACAGAGTGACCTGTCCTAATCCACACACAGAGATCTGTCCCAATCCACACACAGTGACCTGTCCCAATCCACACATAGTGACCTGTCCCAATCCACACACAGTGACCTATCCTAATCCACACACATTGACCTGTCCCAATCCACACACAGTGACCTGTCCTAATCCACACACAGTGACCTGTCCTAATCCACACACAGTGACCTGTCCTAATCCACACACAGTGACCTGTCCCAATCCACACACAGTGACCTGTCCTAATCCACACACAGTGACCTGCCCCAATCCACACACAGTGACCTGTCCTAATCCACACACAGTGACCTGTCCCAATCCACACACAGTGACCTGTCCCAATCCACACACAGTGACCTGTCCCAGTCCACACACTGTGACCTGTCCCAATCCACACACAGTGACCTGTCCCAATCCACACACAGTGAACCGTCCTAATCCAGACACAGTGACCTGTCCCAATCCACACACAGTGACCTGTCCCAATCCACACACAGTGACCTGTCCTAATCCACACACAGTGGCCTGTCCCAATCCACACACAGTGAGCTGTCCCAATCCACACACAGTGTCCTGTCCTAATCCACACACAGTGACCTGTCCCAATCCACACACAGTGACCTGTCCCAATCCACACACAGTGACCTGTCCCAATCCGCATTGAGTGACCTGTCCTAATCCACACACAGTGACCTGTCCCAATCCACACACAGTGACCTGTCCCAATCCACACACAGTGACCTGTCCCAATCCAAAACAGTGACTTGTCCCAATCCACACACAGTGACTTGTCCTAATCGACACACAGTGAACTGTCCTAATCCACGCACAGTGACCTGTCCCAATTCCCACACAGTGCCCTATCCCAATCCACACACAGTGACCTGTCCGAATCCAGACACAGTGACCTGACCTAATCCACACACAGTGACCTGTCCGAATCCAGACACAGTGACCTGTCCTAATCCACACACTTTGACCTGTCGCAATCCACATACTGTGACCTGTCCCAATCCACACACAGTGACCTGTCCCAATCCACACACAGTGACCTGTCCCACTCCACACACAGTGACCTGTCCCAATCCACACACAGTGACCTGTCCTAATCCACACACAGTGACCTGTCCCAATCCACACACAGTGACCTGTCCTAATCCACACACAGTGACCTGTCCCAATCCACACACAATGACCTGTCCCAATCCACACACAGTGACCTGTCCCAATCCACACACAGCGACCTGTCCCAATCCACACACAGTGAACAGTCCTAATCCACACACAGTGACCTGTCCCAATCCACACACAGTGACCTGTCCTAATCCACGCACAGTGACCTGTCCCAATTCCCACGCAGTGACTTGTCCCAATCCACACACAGTGACCTGTCTGAATCCAGACACAGTGACCTGTCCCAATCCACACACAGTGACCTGTCCGAATCCAGACACAGTGACCTGTCCTAATCCACACACTGACCTGTCCTAATCCACACACAGTGACCTGTCCTAATCCTCACACAGTGACTTGTCCCAATCCACACACAGTGACCTGTCCCAATCCACACACATGACCTGTCCTAATCCACACACAGTGACCTGTCCCAATCCACACACAGTGACCTGTCCTAATCCACACACAGTGACCTGGCCCAATCCACACACAGTGACCTTTCCCAATCTACACACAGTGACCTGTCCCAATCCACACACAGTGACCTGTCCCAATCCACACACAGTGACCTGTCCCAATCCACACACAGTGACCTGTCCTAATCCACACACAGTGACCTGTCCCAATCCACACACAGTGAACTGTCCTAATCCACACACAGTGACCTGTCCCAATCCACACACAGTGACCTGGCCCAATCCACACACAGTGACCTGTCCCAATCCAGACACAGTGACGTGTCCTAATCCACACACAGTGACCTGTCCCAATCCACACACAGTGACCTGTCCCAATCCACACACAGTGACCTGTCCCAATCCACACACAGTGACCTGTCCCAATCCACACACTGTGACCTGTCCCAATCCACACACAGTGACCTGTCCTAATCCACACACAGTGACCTGTCCCAATCCACACACAGTGACATGTCCAAATCCACACACAATGACCTGTCCTAATCCACACACAGTGACCTGTCCCAATCCACACACAGTGACCTGTCCCAATCCACACACAGTGACCTGTCCTAATCCACACACAGTGACCTGTCCTAATCCACACACAGTGACCTGTCCCAATCCACACACAGTGACCTGTCCCAATCCACACACAGTGACCTGTCCCAATCCACACACAGTGACCTGTCCCAATCCACACACAGTGACCTGTCCTAATCCACACACAGTGACCTGTCCCAATCCACACACAGTGACCTGTCCTAATCCACACACAATGACCTGTCCTAATCCACACACAGTGACCTGTCCCAATCCACACACAGTGACCTGTCCTAATCCACACACAGTGACGTGTCCTAATCCACACAAAGTGACCTGTCCCAATCCACACACAGTGACCTGGCCCAATCCACACACAGTGACCTGTCCCAATCCACACACAGTGACCTGTCCTAATCCACACACAATGACCTGTCCTAATCCACACACAGTGACCTGTCCCAATCCACACACAGTGACCTGTCCTAATCCACACACAGTGACCTGTCCTAATCCACACACAGTGACCTGGTCCAATCCACACACAGTGACCTGTCCTAATCCACACACAGTGGCCTGTACCAATCCACACACAGTGACCTCTCCTAATCCACACACAGTGACCTGTCCCAATCCACACACAGTGACCTATCCCAATCCACACACAGTGACCTGTCCCAATCCACACACAGTGACCTGTCCCAATCCACACACAGTGACCTGTCCTAATCCACACACAATGACCTGTCATAATCCACACACAGTGACCTGTCCCAATCCACACACAGTGACCTGTCCTAATCCACACACTGTGACCTGTCCTAATCCACACACAGTGACCTGGCTCAATCCACACACAGTGACCTGTCCTTGTCCACACACAGTGACCTGTCGCAATCCACACACAGTGACCTGTCCTAATCCACACACAGTGACCTGTCCCAATCCCCACACAGTGACCTGTCCCAATCCACACACAGTGACCTGTCCTAATCCACACACAGTGAACTGTCCTAATCCACACAAAGTGACCTGTCCCAATTCCCACACAGTGACCTGTCCCAACCCACACACAGTGACCTGTCTGAATCCAGATACAGTGACCTGTCCTAATCCACACACAGTGACCTGTCCCAGTCCACACACAGTGACCTGTCCCAATCCACACACAGTGACCTGTCCCAATCCATACACAGTGAACTGTCCTAATCCACACACAGTGACCTGTCCGAATCCACACACAGTGACCTGTCCCAATCCACACACAGTGACCTGTCCTAACCCACACACAGTGACCTGGCCCAATCCACACACAGCGACCTGTCCCAATCCACACAAAGTGACCTGTCCCAATCCAAAACAGTGACTTGTCCCAATCCACACACAGTGACTTGTCCTAATCGACACACAGTGACCTGTCCCAATCCACACACAGTGACCTGTCCCAATCCGCATTGAGTGACCTGTCCCAATCCACACACAGTGACCTGTCCGAATCCAGACACAGTGACCTGACCTAATCCACACACAGTGACCTGTCCGAATCCAGACACAGTGACCTGTCCTAATCCACACACTGTGACCTGTCGCAATCCACATACTGTGACCTGTCCCAATCCACACACAGTGACCTGTCCCACTCCACACACAGTGACCTGTCCCAATCCACACACAGTGACCTGTCCTAATCCACACACAGTGACCTGTCCCAATCCACACACAGTGACCTGTCCTAATCCACACACAGTGACCTGTCCCAATCCACACACAGTGACCTGTCCCAATCCACACACAGTGACCTGTCCCAATCCACACACAGCGACCTGTCCCAATCCACACACAGTGAACAGTCCTAATCCACACACAGTGACCTGTCCCAATCCACACACAGTGACCTGTCCTAATCCACGCACAGTGACCTGTCCCAATTCCCACGCAGTGACTTGTCCCAATCCACACACAGTGACCTGTCTGAATCCAGACACAGTGACCTGTCCCAATCCACACACAGTGACCTGTCCGAATCCAGACACAGTGACCTTTCCTAATCCACACACTGACCTGTCCTAATCCACACACAGTGACCTGTCCTAATCCTCACACAGTGACTTGTCCCAATCCACACACAGTGACCTGTCCCAATCCACACACATGACCTGTCCTAATCCACACACAGTGACCTGTCCCAATCCACACACAGTGACCTGTCCTAATCCACACACAGTGACCTGGCCCAATCCACACACAGTGACCTTTCCCAATCTACACACAGTGACCTGTCCCAATCCACACACAGTGACCTGTCCCAATCCACACACAGTGACCTGGCCCAATCCACACACAGTGACCTGTCCCAATCCACACACAGTGACCTGTCCCAATCCACACACAGTGACCTGTCCCAATCCACACACAGTGACCTGTCCTAATCCACACACAGTGAACTGTCCTAATCCACGCACAGTGACCTGTCCCAATTCGACGCAGTGACCTGTCCCAATCCACACACAGTGACCTGTCTGAATCCAGACACAGTGACCTCTCCTAATCCACACACAGTGACCTGTCCCAATCCACACACAGTGACCTGTCCCAATCCACACACAGTGACCTGTCCTAATCCACACACAGTGACCTGTCCTAATCCACACACAGTGACCTGTCCCAATCCACACACAGTGACCTGTCCCAATCCACACACAGTGACCTGTCCCAGTCCACACACTGTGACCTGTCCCAATCCACACACAGTGACCTGTCCCAATCCACACACAGTGAACAGTCCTAATCCACACACAGTGACCTGTCCGAATCCACACACAGTGACCTGTCCCAATCCACACACAGTGACCTGTCCTAATCCACACACAGTGACCTGTCCCAATCCACACACAGTGACCTGGCCCAATCCACACACAGTGACCTGTCCCAATCCACACACAGTGTCCTGTCCCAAACCACACACAGTGACCTGTCCCAATCCACACACAGTGACCTGTCCCAATCCGCATCCAGTGACCTGTCCTAATCCACACACAGTGACCTGTCCCCATCCACACACAGTCACCTGTCCCAATCCACACACAGTGACCTGTCCCAATCCACACACAGTGACCTGTCCCAATCCACACACAATGACCTGTCCCAATCCACACACAGTGACCTGTCCCAATCCACACACAGTGACCTGTCCTAATCCACACACAGTGACCTGTCCCAATCCACACACAGTGACATGTCCTAATCCACACACAATGACCTGTCCCAATCCACACACAGTGACCTGTCCCAATCCACACACAGTGACCTATCCTAATCCACACACAGTGACCTGTCCCAATCCACACACAGTGACCTGTCCCAATCCACACACAGTGACCTGTCCTAATCCACACACAGTGACCTGTCCCAATCCAAAACAGTGACCTGTCCCAATCCACACACAGTGACCTGTCCTAATCGACACACAGTGAACTGTCCTAATCCACACACAGTGACCTGTCGCAATCCACACACAGTGACCTGGCCCAATCCACACACAGTGACCAGTCCCAATCCAGACACAGTGACGTGTCCTAATCCACACACAGTGACCTGTCCCAATCCACACACAGTGACCTGTCCCAATCCACACACAGTGACCTGTCCCAATCCACACACAATGACCTGTCCCAATCCACACACAGTGACCTGTCCCAATCCACACACAGTGACCTGTCCTAATCCACACACAGTGACCTGTCCCAATCCACACACAGTGACATGTCCTAATCCACACACAATGACCTGTCCTAATCCACACACAGTGACCTGTCCCAATCCACACACAGTGACCTGTCCTAATCCACACACAGTGACCTGTCCTAATCCACACACAGTGACCTGTCCCAATCCACACACAGTGACCTGGCCCAATCCACACACAGTGACCTGTCCCAATCCACACACAGTGACCTGGCCCAATCCACACACAGTGACCTGTCCCAATCCACACACAGTGACCTGTCCCAATCCACACACAGTGACCTGTCCTAATCCACACACAATGACCTGTCCTAATCCACACACAGTGACCTGTCCCAATCCACACACAGTGACCTGTCCTATTCCACACACAGTGACTTGTCCTAATGCACACACAGTGACCTGGCCCAATCCACACACAGTGACCTGTCCCAATCCAGACACAGTGAACTGTCCTAATCCTCACACAGTGACCTGGCCCAATCCACACACAGTGACCTGTCCCAATCCACACACAGTGACCTGGCCCAATCCACACACAGTGACCTGTCCCAATCCACACACAGTGACCTGTCCCAATCCACACACAGTGACCTGTCCTAATCCACACACAATGACCTGTCCTAATCCACACACAGTGACCTGTCCCAATCCACACACAGTGACCTGTCCTATTCCACACACAGTGACCTGTCCTAATCCACACACAGTGACCTGGCCCAATCCACACACAGTGACCTGTCCCAATCCACACACAGTGACCTGTCCTAATCCACACACTGTGACCTGTCCTAATCCACACACAGTGACCTGTCCCAATCCACACACAGTGACCTGTCCCAATCCACACACAGTGACCTGTCCCAATCCACACACAGTGACCTGTCCCAATCCACACACAGTGACCTGTCCTAATCCACACACAATGACCTGTCCTAATCCACACACAGTGACCTGTCCCAATCCACACACAGTGACCTGTCCTAATCCACTCACAGTGACGAGTCCTAATCCACACAAAGTGACCTGTCCCAATCCACACACAGTGACCTGGCCCAATCCACACACAGTGACCTGTCCCAATCCACACACAGTGACCTGTCCTAATCCACACACAATGACCTGTCCTAATCCACACACAGTGACCTGTCCCAATCCACACACAGTGACCTGTCCTAATCCACACACAGTGACCTGTCCTAATCCACACACAGTGACCTGGCCCAATCCACACACAGTGACCTGTCCTAATCCACACACAGTGGCCTGTACCTATCCACACACAGGGACCTCTCCTAATCCACACACAGTGACCTGTCCCAATCCACACACAGTGACCTGTCCCAATCCACACACAGTGACCTGTCCCAATCCACACACAGTGACCTGTCCTAATCCACACACAATGACCTGTCATAATACACACACAGTGACCTGTCCCAATCCACACACAGTGACCTGTCCTAATCCACACACTGTGACCTGTCCTAATCCACACACAGTGACCTGGCTCAATCCACACACAGTGACCTGTCCTTGTCCACACACAGTGACCTGTCGCAATCCACACACAGTGACCTGCCCTAATCCACACACAGTGACCTGTCCCAATCCCCACACAGTGACCTGTCCCAATCCACACACAGTGACCTGTCCTAATCCACACACAGTGAACTGTCCTAATCCACACAAAGTGACCTGTCCCAATTCCCACACAGTGACCTGTCCCAATCCACACACAGTGACCTGTCTGAATCCAGATACAGTGACCTGTCCTAATCCACACACAGTGACCTGTCCCAGTCCACACACAGAGACCTGTCCCAATCCACACACAGTGACCTGTCCCAATCCATACACAGTGAACAGTCCTAATCCACACACAGTGACCTGTCCGAATCCACACACAGTGACCTGTCCCAATCCACACACAGTGACCTGTCCTAACCCACACACAGTGACCTGTCCCAATCCACACACAGTGACCTGTCCCAATCAACACACAGTGACCTGTCCTAATCCACACACAGTGACCTGTCCCAATCCACACACAGTGACCTGTCCCAATCCACACACAGTGACCTGTCCCAATCCGCATCCAGTGACCTGTCATAATCCACACACAGTGACCTGTCCCAATCCACACACAGTGACCTGTCCCAATCCACACACAGTGACCTGTCCCAATCCACACACAGTGACCTGTCCTAATCCACACACAGTGAACTATCCTAATCCAAGCACAGTGACCTGTCCCAATTCCCACACAGTGACCTGTCCCAATCCACACACAGTGACATGTCCGAATCCAGACACAGTGACCTGTCCTAATCAACACACAGTGACCTGTCCGAATCCAGACACAGTGACCTGTCCTAATCCACACACTGTGACCTGTCCTAATCCACACACAGTGACCTGTCCTAATCCACACACAGTGACTTGTCCCAATCCACACACAGTGACCTGTCCTAATCCACACACAGTGACCTGTCCCAATCTTCACACAGTGACCTGTCCCAATCCACACACAGTGACCTGTCCCAATCCACACACAGTGACCTGTCCCAATCCACACACAGTGACCTGTCCCAATCCACACACAGTGACCTGTCCCAATCCACACACAGTGACCTGTCCCAATCCACACACAGTGACCTGTCCTAATCCACACACAGTGACCTGTCCTAATCCACACACAGTGACCTGTCCTAATCCACACACAGTGACCTGTCCTAATCCACACACAGTGACCAGTCCCAATCCACACACAGTGACCTGTCCCAATCCACACACAGTGACCTGTCCCAATCCACACACAGTGACCTGTCCTAATCCACACACAGTGACCTGTCCTAATCCACACACAGCGACCTGTCCCAATCCACACACAGTGACCTGTCCTAATCCACACACAATGACCTGTCCTAATCCACACACAGTGACCTGTCCCAATCCACACACAGTGACCTGTCCAATCCACACACAGTGACCTGTCCTAATCCACACACAGTGACCTGTCCCAATCCACACACAGTGACCTGTCCCAATCCACACACAGTGACCTGTCCCAATCCACACACAGTGACCTGGCCCAATCCACACACAGTGACCTGTCCTTGTCCACACACAGTGACCTGTCCCAATCCACACACAGTGACCTGGCCCAATCCACACACAGTGACCTGTCCTTGTCCACACACAGTGACCTGTCCCAATCCACACACAATGACCTGTCATAATCCACACACAGTGACCTTTCCCAATCCACACACAGTGACCTGTCCTAATCCACACACAGTGACCTGTCCTAATCCACACACAGTGATCTGGCCCAATCCACACACAGTGACCTGTCCTTGTCCACACACAGTGACCTGTCGCAATCCACACACAGTCACCTGTCCTAATCCACACACAGTGACCTGTCCCAGGCCACACACAGTGGCCTGTCCCAATCCACACACAATGACCTGTCCCAATCCACACAGTGACCTGTCCTAATCCACACACAGTGACCTGTCCCAATCCACACACAGTGACCTGTCCCAATCCACACACAGTGACCTGTCCTAATCCACAAACAGTGACCTGTCCTAATCCACACACAGTTACCTGGCCCAATCCACACACAGTGACCTGTCCTAATCCACACACAGTGACCTGTCCCTATCCACACCCAGTGACCTGTCCCAATCCACACACAGTGACTTGTCGCAATCCACACACAGTGACCTGTCCCAATCCACACACAGTGGCCTGTCCCAATCCACACACAGTGACCTGTCCCAATCCACACACAGTGACCTGTCCCAATCCACACACAGTGACCTGTCCCAATCCACACACAGTGACCTGTCCCAATCCACACACAGTGACCTGTCCCAATCCACACACAGTGACCTGTCCTGATCCACACACAGTGACCTGTCCCAATCCACACACAGTGACCTGTCCTGATCCACACACAGTGACCTGTCCCAATCCACACACAGTGACCTGTCCTGATCCACACACAGTGACCTGGCCCAATCCACACACAGTGACCTGTCCCAATCCACACACAGTGACCTGTCCTGATCCACACACAGTGACCTGTCCCAATCAACACACAGTGACCTGTTCCAATCCACACACAGTGACCTGTCCTGATCCACACACAGTGACCTGTCCCAATCCACACACAGTGACCTGTCCTGATCCACACACAGTGACCTGTCCCAATCCACACACAGTGACCTGTCCTGATCCACACACACTGACCTGGCCCAATCCACACACAGTGACCTGTCCTAATCCACACACAGTGACCTGTCCCAATCCACACACAGTGACCTGTCCCAATCCACACACAGTGACCTGTCCCAATCCACACACAGTGACCTGTCCTGATCCACACACAGTGACCTGGCCCAATCCACACACAGTGACCTGTCCCAATCCACACACAGTGACCTGTCCCAATCCACACACAGTGACCTGTCCCAATCCACACACAGTGACCTGTCTCAATCCACACACAGTGACCTGTCCCAATCCACACACAGTGTCCTATCCTAATCCACACACAGTGACCTGTCCCAATCCACACACAGTGACCTGTCCTAATCCACACACAGTGACCTGTCCCAATCCACACACAGTGTCCTATCCTAATCCACACACAGTGACCTGGCCCAATCCACACACAGTGACCTGTCCCAATCCACACACAGTGACCTGTCCCAATCCACACACAGTGACCTGTCCTAATCCACACACAGTGACCTGGCCCAATCCACACACAGTGACCTGTCCCAATCCACACACAGTGACCTGTCCCAATCCACACACAGTGACCTGTCCCAATCCACACACAGTGACCTGTCCTAATCCACACACAGTGACCTGTCCCAATCCACACACAGTGACCTGTCCTAATCCACACACAGTGACCTGTCCCAATCCACACACAGTGACCTGTCCCAATCCACACACAGTGTCCTATCCTAATCCACACACAGTGACCTGTCCCAATCCACACACAGTGACCAGTCCTAATCCACACACAGTGACCTGTCCCAATCCACACACAGTGTCCGGTCCTAATCCACACACAGTGACCTGTCGCAATCCAGACACAGTGACCTGTCCCAATCCACACACAGTGGCCTGTCCCAATCCACACAGTGACCTGTCCCAATCCACACACAGTGACCTGTCCTAATCCACACACAGTGACCTGTCCTAATCCACACACAGTGACCTGGCCCAATCCACACACAGTGACCTGTCCCAATCCACACACAGTGACCTGTCCCAATCCACACACAGTGACCTGTCCCAATCCACACACAGTGACCTGTCCCAATCCACACACAGTGTCCTATCCTAATCCACACACAGTGACCTGTCCCAATCCACACACAGTGACCTGTCCTAATCCACACACAGTGACCTGTCCCAATCCACACACAGTGACCTGTCCCAATCCACACACAGTGACCTGTCCCAATCCACACACAGTGACCTGTCCCAATCCACACACAGTGACCTGTCCTAATCCACACACAGTGACTTGTCCCAATCCACACACAGTGACCTGTCCTAATCCACACACAGTGACCTGTCCTAATCCACACACAGTGACCTGTCCTAATCCACACACAGTGACCTGTCCCAATCCACACACAGTGACCTGTCCGAATCCACACACAGTGACCTGTCCCAATCCACACACAGTGACCTGTCCTAATCCACACACAGTGACCTGTCCTAATCCACACACAGTGACCTGTCCCAATCCACACACAGTGACCTGTCCTAATCCACACACAATGACCTGTCCTAATCCACACACAGTGACCTGTCCCAATCCACACACAGTGACCTGTCCAATCCACACACAGTGACCTGTCCTAATCCACACACAGTGACCTGTCCCAATCCACACACAGTGACCTGTCCCAATCCACACACAGTGACCTGTCCCAATCCACACACAGTGACCTGGCCCAATCCACACACAGTGACCTGTCGTTGTCCACACACAGTGACCTGTCCCAATCCACACACAGTGACCTGGCCCAATCCACACACAGTGACCTGTCCTTGTCCACACACAGTGACCTGTCCCAATCCACACACAATGACCTGTCATAATCCACACACAGTGACCTTTCCCAATCCACACACAGTGACCTGTCCTAATCCACACACAGTGACCTGTCCTAATCCACACACAGTGATCTGGCCCAATCCACACACAGTGACCTGTCCTTGTCCACACACAGTGACCTGTCGCAATCCACACACAGTCACCTGTCCTAATCCACACACAGTGACCTGTCCCAATCCACACACAGTGGCCTGTCCCAATCCACACACAATGACCTGTCCCAATCCACACAGTGACCTGTCCTAATCCACACACAGTGACCTGTCCCAATCCACACACAGTGACCTGTCCCAATCCACACACAGTGACCTGTCCTAATCCACAAACAGTGACCTGTCCTAATCCACACACAGTTACCTGGCCCAATCCACACACAGTGACCTGTCCTAATCCACACACAGTGACCTGTCCCTATCCACACCCAGTGACCTGTCCCAATCCACACACAGTGACTTGTCGCAATCCACACACAGTGACCTGTCCCAATCCACACACAGTGACCTGTCCCAATCCACACACAGTGACCTGTCCCAATCCACACACAGTGACCTGTCCCAATCCACACACAGTGACCTGTCCCAATCCACACACAGTGACCTGTCCCAATCCACACACAGTGACCTGTCCTGATCCACACACAGTGACCTGTCCCAATCCACAATCAGTGACCTGTCCTGATCCACACACAGTGACCTGTCCCAATCCACACACAGTGACCTGTCCTGATCCACACACAGTGACCTGGCCCAATCCACACACAGTGACCTGTCCCAATCCACACACAGTGACCTGTCCTGATCCACACACAGTGACCTGTCCCAATCCACACACAGTGACCTGTTCCAATCCACACACAGTGACCTGTCCTGATCCACACACAGTGACCTGTCCCAATCCACACACAGTGACCTGTCCTGATCCACACACAGTGACCTGTCCAAATCCACACACAGTGACCTGTCCTGATCCACACACAGTGACCTGGCCCAATCCACACACAGTGACCTGTCCTAATCCAGACACAGTGACCTGTCCCAATCCACACACAGTGACCTGTCCCAATCCACACACAGTGACCTGTCCCAATCCACACACAGTGACCTGTCCTAATCCACACACAGTGACCTGTCTCAATCCACACACAGTGTCCTATCCTAATCCACACACAGTGACCTGGCCCAATCCACACACAGTGACCTGTCCCAATCCACACACAGTGACCTGTCCCAATCCACACACAGTGACCTGTCCTAATCCACACACAGTGACCTGGCCCAATCCACACACAGTGACCTGTCCCAATCCACACACAGTGACCTGTCCCAATCCACACACAGTGACCTGTCCCAATCCACACACAGTGACCTGTCCTAATCCACACACAGTGACCTGTCCCAATCCACACACAGTGACCTGTCCTAATCCACACACAGTGACCTGTCCCAATCCACACACAGTGACCTGTCCCAATCCACACACAGTGTCCTATCCTAATCCACACACAGTGACCTGTCCCAATCCACACACAGTGACCAGTCCTAATCCACACAAAGTGACCTGTCCCAATCCACACACAGTGTCCTGTCCTAATCCACACACAGTGACATGTCGCAATCCAGACACAGTGACCTGTCCCAATCCACACACAGTGGCCTGTCCCAATCCACACAGTGACCTGTCCCAATCCACACACAGTGACCTGTCCTAATCCACACACAGTGACCTGTCCTAATCCACACACAGTGACCTGGCCCAATCCACACACAGTGACCTGTCCCAATCCACACACAGTGACCTGTCCCAATCCACACACAGTGACCTGTCCCAATCCACACACAGTGACCTGTCCCAATCCACACACAGTGTCCTATCCTAATCCACACACAGTGATCTGTCCCAATCCACACACAGTGACCTGTCCTAATCCACACACAGTGACCTGTCCCAATCCACACACAGTGACCTGTCCCAATCCACACACAGTGGCCTGTCCCAATCCACACACAGTGACCTGTCCTAATCCACACACAGTGACCTGTCCTAATCCACACACAGTGACCTGTCCTAATCCACACACAGTGACCTGTCCTAATCCACACACAGTGACCTGGCCCAATCCACACACAGCGACCTGTCCCAATCCACACAAAGTGACCTGTCCTAATCCACACACAGTGACCTGTCCCAATCCACACACAGTGACCTGTCCCAATCCACACACAGTGACCTGTCCCAATCCACACACAGTGACCTGTCCCAATCCACACACAGTGACCTGTCCTAATCCACACACAGTGACTTGTCCCAATCCACACACAGTGACCTGTCCTAATCCACACACAGTGACCTGTCCCAATCTTCACACAGTGACCTGTCCCAATCCACACACAGTGACCTGTCCCAATCCACACACAGTGACCTGTCCCAATCCACACACAGTGACCTGTCCCAATCCACACACAGTGACCTGTCCCAATCCACACACAGTGACCTGTCCCAATCCACACACAGTGACCTGTCCTAATCCACACACAGTGACCTGTCCTAATCCACACACAGTGACCTGTCCTAATCCACACACAGTGACCTGTCCCAATCCACACACAGTGACCTGTCCCAATCCACACACAGTGACCTGTCCCAATCCACACACAGTGACCTGTCCTAATCCACACACAGTGACCTGTCCTAATCCACACACAGTGACCTGTCCCAATCCACACACAGTGACCTGTCCTAATCCACACACAATGACCTGTCCTAATCCACACACAGTGACCTGTCCCAATCCACACACAGTGACCTGTCCAATCCACACACAGTGACCTGTCCTAATCCACACACAGTGCCCTGTCCCAATCCACACACAGTGACCTGTCCCAATCCACACACAGTGACCTGTCCCAATCCACACACAGTGACCTGGCCCAATCCACACACAGTGACCTGTCCTTGTCCACACACAGTGACCTGTCCCAATCCACACACAGTGACCTGGCCCAATCCACACACAGTGACCTGTCCTTGTCCACACACAGTGACCTGTCCCAATCCACACACAATGACCTGTCATAATCCACACACAGTCACCTGTCCTAATCCACACACAGTGACCTGTCCCAATCCACACACAGTGGCCTGTCCCAATCCACACACAATGACCTGTCCCAATCCACACAGTGACCTGTCCCAATCCACACACAGTGACCTGTCCCAATCCACACACAGTGACCTGTCCTGATCCACACACAGTGACCTGGCCCAATCCACACACAGTGACCTGTCCTGATCCACACACAGTGACCTGGCCCAATCCACACACAGTGACCTGTCCCAATCCACACACAGTGACCTGTCCCAATCCACACACAGTGACCTGTCCCAATCCACACACAGTGACCTGTCCCAATCCACACACAGTGACCTGTCCTGATCCACACACAGTGACCTGGCCCAATCCACACACAGTGACCTGTCCCAATCCACACACAGTGACCTGTCCCAATCCACACACAGTGACCTGTCCCAATCCACACACAGTGTCCTCTCCTAATCCACACACAGTGTCCTATCCTAATCCACACACAGTGACCTGTCCTAATCCACACACAGTGACCTGTCCCAATCCACACACAGTGTCCTATCCTAATCCACACACAGTGACCTGGCCCAATCCACACACAGTGACCTGTCCCAATCCACACACAGTGACCTGTCCCAATCCACACACAGTGACCTGTCCTAATCCACACACAGTGACCTGGCCCAATCCACACACAGTGACCTGTCCCAATCCACACACAGTGACCTGTCCCAATCCACACACAGTGACCTGTCCCAATCCACACACAGTGACCTGTCCTAATCCACACACAGTGACCTGTCCCAATCCACACACAGTGACCTGTCCTAATCCACACACAGTGACCTGTCCCAATCCACACACAGTGACCTGTCCCAATCCACACACAGTGTCCTATCCTAATCCACACACAGTGACCTGTCCCAATCCACACACAGTGACCAGTCCTAATCCACACACAGTGACCTGTCCCAATCCACACACAGTGTCCTGTCCTAATCCACACACAGTGACCTGTCGCAATCCAGACACAGTGACCTGTCCCAATCCACACACAGTGGCCTGTCCCAATCCACACAGTGACCTGTCCCAATCCACACACAGTGACCTGTCCTAATCCACACACAGTGACCTGTCCTAATCCACACACAGTGACCTGTCCTAATCCACACACAGTGACCTGGCCCAATCCACACACAGTGACCTGTCCTAATCCACACACAGTGACCTGTCCCAATCCACACACTGTGACCTGTCCCAATCCACACACAGTGACCTGTCCTAATCCACACACAGTGACCTGTCCCAATCCACACACAGTGACCTGTCCTAATCCACACACAGTGACCTGTCCCAATCCACACACAGTGACCTGTCCTAATCCACACACAGTGACCTGTCCTAATCCACACACAGTGACCTTTCCCAATCCACACACTGTGACCTGTCCCAATCCACACACAGTGACCTGTCCTAATCCACACACAGTGACCTGTCCTAATCCACACACAGTGACCTGTCCCAATCCACACATAGTGACCTGTCCTAATCCACACACAGTGACCTGTCCTAATCCACACACAGTGACCTGTCCCAATCCACACACAGTGACCTGTCCCAATCCACACACAGTGACCTGTCCTAATCCACACACAGTGACCTGTCCTAATCCACACACAGTGACCTGTCCCAATCCACACACTGTGACCTGTCCCAATCCACACACAGTGACCTGTCCTAATCCACACACAGTGACCTGTCCCAATCCACACACAGTGACCTGTCCCAATCCACACACAGTGACCTGTCCCAATCCACACACAGTGACCTGTCCTAATCCACACACAGTGACCTGTCCTAATCCACACACAGTGACCTGTCCTAATCCACACACAGTGACCTGTCCCAATCCAGACACACTGACCTGGCCCAATCCACACACAGTGACCTGTCCTAGTCCACACACAGTGACCTGTTCCAATCCACACACAGTGACCTGTCCTAATCCACTCACAGTGACCTGTCCTAATCCACACACAGTGACCTGTCCCAATCTAGACACACTGACCTGGCCCAATCCACACACAGTGACCTCTCCTAGTCCACACACAGTGACCTGTCCTAATCCACACACAGTGACCTGTCCCAATCCACACACAGTGACCTGTCCCAATCCACACACAGTGACCTGTCCTAATCCACACACCGTGACCTGTCCCAATCCACACACAGTGACCTGTCCCAATCCACACACAGTGGCCTGTCCCAATCCACACACAGTGGCCTGTCCCAATCCACACACAGTGACCTGTCCCAATCCACACACAGTGACCTGTCCCAATCCACACAGTGACCTGTCCCAATCCATACACAGTGGCCTGTCCCAATCCACACACAGTGGCCTGTCCCAATCCACACACAGTGACCTGTCCCAATCCACACACAGTGACCTGTCCTAATCCACACACAGTGACCTGTCCCAATCTAGACACAGTGACCTGTCCCAATCTAGACACACTGACCTGGCCCAATCCACACACAGTGACCTGTCCTAGTCCACACACAGTGACCTGTCCTAATCCACACACAGTGACCTGTCCCAATCCACACACAGTGACCTGTCCTAATCCACACACAGTGACCTGTCCTAATCCACACACAGTGACCTGTCCTAATCCACACACAGTGACCTGTCCCAATCCAGACACACTGACCTGGCCCAATCCACACACAGTGACCTGTCCTAGTCCACACACAGTGACCTGTTCCAATCCACACACAGTGACCTGTCCTAATCCACACACAGTGACCTGTCCCAATCCAGACACACTGACCTGGCCCAATCCACACACAGTGACCTGTCCTAGTCCACACACAGTGACCTGTTCCAATCCACACACAGTGACCTGTCCCAATCCACACACAGTGGCCTGTCCCAATCCACACACAGTGACCTGTCCCAATCCACACACAGTGACCTGTCCTAATCCACACACAGTGACATGTCCCAATCTAGACACAGTGACCTGTCCCAATCTAGACACACTGACCTGGCCCAATCCACACACAGTGACCTGTCCTAGTCCACACACAGTGACCTGTCCTAATCCACACACAGTGACCTGTCCCAATCCACACACAGTGACCTGTCCTAATCCACACACAGTGACCTGTCCTAATCCACACACAGTGACCTGTCCCAATCCACACACAGTGACCTGTCCTAATCCACACACAGTGACCTGTCCTAATCCACACACAGTGACCTGTCCCAATCTAGACACACTGACCTTGCCCAATCCACACACAGTGACCTGTCCTAATCCACACACAGTGACCTGTCCTAATCCACACACAGTGACCTGTCCCAATCTAGACACACTGACCTGGCCCAATCCACACACAGTGACCTGTCCTAATCCACACACAGGGACCTGTCCTAATCTACACACAGTGACCTGTCCTAATCCACACACAGTGACCTGTCCTAATCCACACACAGTGACCTGTCCTAATCCACACACAGTGACCTGTCCCAATCCACACACAGTGACCTGTCCCAATCCACACACAGTGTCCTATCCTAATCCACACACAGTGACCTGTCCCAATCCACACACAGTGACCAGTCCTAATCCACACACAGTGACCTGTCCCAATCCACACACAGTGTCCTGTCCTAATCCACACACAGTGACCTGTCGCAATCCAGACACAGTGACCTGTCCCAATCCACACACAGTGGCCTGTCCCAATCCACACAGTGACCTGTCCCAATCCACACACAGTGACCTGTCCTAATCCACACACAGTGACCTGTCCTAATCCACACACAGTGACCTGGCCCAATCCACACACAGTGACCTGTCCTAATCCACACACAGTGACCTGTCCCAATCCACACACTGTGACCTGTCCCAATCCACACACAGTGACCTGTCCTAATCCACACACAGTGACCTGTCCCAATCCACACACAGTGACCTGTCCTAATCCACACACAGTGACCTGTCCCAATCCACACACAGTGACCTGTCCTAATCCACACACAGTGACCTGTCCTAATCCACACACAGTGACCTTTCCCAATCCACACACTGTGACCTGTCCCAATCCACACACAGTGACCTGTCCTAATCCACACACAGTGACCTGTCCTAATCCACACACAGTGACCTGTCCCAATCCACACATAGTGACCTGTCCTAATCCACACACAGTGACCTGTCCTAATCCACACACAGTGACCTGTCCTAATCCACACACAGTGACCTGTCCCAATCCACACACAGTGACCTGTCCTAATCCACACACAGTGACCTGTCCTAATCCACACACAGCGACCTGTCCCAATCCACACACTGTGACCTGTCCCAATCCACACACAGTGACCTGTCCTAATCCACACACAGTGACCTGTCCCAATCCACACACAGTGACCTGTCCCAATCCACACACAGTGACCTGTCCCAATCCACACACAGTGACCTGTCCTAATCCACACACAGTGACCTGTCCTAATCCACACACAGTGACCTGTCCTAATCCACACACAGTGACCTGTCCCAATCCAGACACACTGACCTGGCCCAATCCACACACAGTGACCTGTCCTAGTCCACACACAGTGACCTGTTCCAATCCACACACAGTGACCTGTCCTAATCCACTCACAGTGACCTGTCCTAATCCACACACAGTGACCTGTCCCAATCTAAACACACTGACCTGGCCCAATCCACACACAGTGACCTGTCCTAGTCCACACACAGTGACCTGTCCTAATCCACACACAGTGACCTGTCCCAATCCACACACAGTGACCTGTCCCAATCCACACACAGTGACCTGTCCTAATCCACACACCGTGACCTGTCCCAATCCACACACAGTGACCTGTCCCAATCCACACACAGTGGCCTGTCCCAATCCACACACAGTGGCCTGTCCCAATCCACACACAGTGACCTGTCCCAATCCACACACAGTGACCTGTCCCAATCCACACAGTGACCTGTCCCAATCCATACACAGTGGCCTGTCCCAATCCACACACAGTGGCCTGTCCCAATCCACACACAGTGACCTGTCCCAATCCACACACAGTGACCTGTCCTAATCCACACACAGTGACCTGTCCCAATCTAGACACAGTGACCTGTCCCAATCTAGACACACTGACCTGGCCCAATCCACACACAGTGACCTGTCCTAGTCCACACACAGTGACCTGTCCTAATCCACACACAGTGACCTGTCCCAATCCACACACAGTGACCTGTCCTAATCCACACACAGTGACCTGTCCTAATCCACACACAGTGACCTGTCCTAATCCACACACAGTGACCTGTCCCAATCCAGACACACTGACCTGGCCCAATCCACACACAGTGACCTGTCCTAGTCCACACACAGTGACCTGTTCCAATCCACACACAGTGACCTGTCCTAATCCACACACAGTGACCTGTCCTAATCCACACACAGTGACCTGTCCCAATCTAGACACACTGACCTGGCCCAATCCACACACAGTGACCTGTCCTAGTCCACACACAGTGACCTGTCCTAATCCACACACAGTGATCTGTCCCAATCCACACACAGTGACCTGTCCCAATCCACACACAGTGACCTGTCCTAATCCACACACAGTGACCTGTTCCAATCCACACACAGTGACCTGTCCCAATCCACACACAGTGGCCTGTCCTAATCCACACACAGTGGCCTGTCCCAATCCACACACAGTGACCTGTCCCAATCCACACACAGTGGCCTGTCCCAATCCACACACAGTGACCTGTCCCAATCCACACACAGTGACCTGTCCCAATCCACACACAGTGGCCTGTCCCAATCCACACACAGTGGCCTGTCCCAATCCACACACAGTGACCTGTCCCAATCCACACACAGTGACCTGTCCTAATCCACACACAGTGACCTGTCCCAATCTAGACACAGTGACCTGTCCCAATCTAGACACACTGACCTGGCCCAATCCACACACAGTGACCTGTCCTAGTCCACACACAGTGACCTGTCCTAATCCACACACAGTGACCTGTCCCAATCCACACACAGTGACCTGTCCTAATCCACACACAGTGACCTGTCCTAATCCACACACAGTGACCTGTCCCAATCCACACACAGTGACCTGTCCTAATCCACACACAGTGACCTGTCCTAATCCACACACAGTGACCTGTCCCAATCTAGACACACTGACCTGGCCCAATCCACACACAGTGACCTGTCCTAATCCACACACAGTGACCTGTCCTAATCCACACACAGTGACCTGTCCCAATCTAGACACACTGACCTGGCCCAATCCACACACAGTGACCTGTCCTAATCCACACACAGGGACCTGTCCTAATCTACACACAGTGACCTGTCCTAATCCACACACAGTGACCTGTCCTAATCCACACACAGTGACCTGTCCTAATCCACACACAGTGGCCTGTCCCAATCCACACACAGTGACCTGTCCCAATCCACACAAAGTGACCTGTCCCAATCCACACACAGTGACCTGTCCCAATCCACACACAGTGACCTGGCCCAATCCACACACAGCGACCTGTCCCAATCCACACACAGTGACCTGTCCTAATACACACACAGTGACCTGTCCTAATCCACACACAGTGACCTGTCCCAATCCACACACAGTGACCTGGCCCAATCCACACACAGTGACCTGTCCTTGTCCACACACAGTGACCTGTCCTAATCCACACACAGTGACCTGTCCTAATCCACACACAGTGACCTGTCCCAATCCACACACAGTGACCTGTCCCAATCCACACACAGTGACCTGTCCCAATCCACACACAGTGACCTGTCCCAATCCACACACAGTGGCCTGTCCCAATCCACACACAGTGGCCTGTCCCAATCCACACACAGTGACCTGTCCCAATCCACACACAGTGACCTGTACCAATCCACACACAGTGACCTGTCCTAATCCACACACAGTGACCTGTCCCAATCCACACACAGTGGCCTGTCCCAATCCACACACAGTGGCCTATCCCAATCCACACACAGTGTCCTGTCCCAATCTGTTGATTCCCAAATTTCTTTCTCCGTCTGTCTGGCCTCAATAAAAGTCGAGATGGATTTGCACGTAAAAAGAAGTTATTTTATTCAGCTTGCAAGCTACCTAGTCCACAGTGATACAGACAACATGTTGCTGTCTGCAATCCCGGGAACTAAGTGAAGGTCCCAGACAAAGTGATCAGTACTCATACATTCAAATGGCATCAAGTTTCACATACTCGACGCCCATAGGTCATCCTATGTCCCACCTGACTTTTTTGATCTATTCTGATTGGCTCACTTCCAATCCCTTTCTCCGGCCCCTATCAATGCAGCATCACTCTCATAGACACACCTATTCCTGCTTTTTCCATGCGGTCTCAAATCCCTTTGTCTCCATCTGCCAGAATCAAAGTGGCTTATTTCTAGATTACATTAACTAATATCTCTAAAGTAACTATGTTATATCACATTCGTCAAATCCACACACAGTGACCTGTCCTAATCCACACACAGTGACCTGTCCTAATCCACACACAGGGACCTGTCCCAATCCACACACAGTGACCTGTCCCAATCCACACACAGTGACCTGTCCTAATCCACACACAGTGACCTGTCCCAATCCACACACAGTGACCGGTCCGAATCCACACACAGTGACCTGTCCCAATCCACACACAGTGACCTGTCCCAATCCACACACAGTGACCTGTCCCAATCCATACACCGTGACCTGTCCCAATCCACACACAGTGACCTGTCCTTATCCACACACAGTGAACTGTCCCAATCCACACACAGTGACCTGTCCCAATCCACATACAGTGACCTGTCCCAATCCACACACAGTGACCTGTCCTAATCCACGCACAATGACCTGTCCTAATCCACACACAGTGACCCGTCCCAATCCTCACACAGTGACCTGTCCTAAATCACACACAGTGACCTGTCCTAATCCACACACAGTGACCTGTCCCAATCCACACACAGTGACCTGTCCCAATCCACACACAGTAACCTGTCCCAATCCACACACAGTGACCTGTCCCAATCCACACACTGTGACCTGTCCCAATCCACACACAGTGACCTGTCCTAATCCACACACAGTGACCTGTCCTAATCCACACACAGTGGCCTGTCCCAATCAACACACAGTGACCTGTCCCAATCCACACACAGTGACCTGTCCCAATCCACACACAGTGACCTGTCCTAACCCACACAAAGTGACCTGTCCTAATCCACACACAGTGACCTGTCCCAATCCACACACAGTGACCTGTCCCAATCCACACACAGTGACCTGTCCCAATCCACACACTGTGACCTGTCCCAATCCACACACAGAGACCTGTCCCAATCCACACACAGTGACCTGTCCCAATCCACACACTGTGAGCAGTCCTAATCCACACACAGTGACCTGTCCTAATCCACACACAGTGACCTGTCCCAATCCACACACAGTGATCTGTCCTAATCCACACACAGTGACGTCTCCCAATCCACACACTGTGACCTGTCCCAATCCACACACACAGACCTGTCCCAATCCACACACAGTGACCTGTCCCAATCCACACACAGGGACCTGTCCCACTCCACACACAGCGACCTGTCCCAATCCACACACAGTGACCTGCCCCAATCCACACATAGTGACCTGTCGCAATCCACACACAGCGACCTGTCCTAATCCACACACAGTGACCTGTCCTAATCCACACACAGTTACCTGTCCCAATCCACACACAGTGACCTGTCCTAATCCACACACAGTGACCTGTCCCAATCCACACACAGTGACCTGTCCCAATCCACACAGTGACCTGTCCTAATCCACACACATTGACCTGTCCCAATCCACACACAGTGACCTGTCCTAATCCACACAAAGTGGCCTGTCCTAATCCACACACAGTGACCTTTCCTAATCCACACACAGTGACCTGACCCAATCCACACACTGTGACCTGTCCCAATCCACACACAGTGACCTGTCCTAATCCACACACAGTGACCTGTCCTAATCCACACACAGTGACCTGTCCTAATCCACACACAGTGGCCTGTCCCAATCCACACACAGTGACCTGTCCTAATCCACACACAGGGACCTGTCCTAATCTACACACAGTGACCTGTCCTAATCCACACACAGTGACCTGTCCTAATCCACACACAGTGACCTGTCCTAATCCACACACAGTGGCCTGTCCCAATCCACACACAGTGACCTGTCCCAATCCACACAAAGTGACCTGTCCCTATCCACACACAGTGACCTGTCCTAATCCACACACAGTGACCTGGCCCAATCCACACACAGCGACCTGTCCCAATCCACACAAAGTGACCTGTCCCAATCCACACACAGTGACCTGTCCTAATCCACACACAATGACCTGTCCTAATGCACACACAGTGACCTGTCCCAATCCACACACAGTGACCTGTCCCAATCCACACACAGTGACCTGTCCCAATCCACACACTGTGACCTGTCCCAATCCACACACAGAGACCTGTCCCAATCCACACACAGTGACCTGTCCCAATCCACACACTGTGAGCAGTCCTAATCCACACACAGTGACCTGTCCTAATCCACACACAGTGACCTGTCCCAATCCACACACAGTGATCTGTCCTAATCCACACACAGTGACGTGTCCCAATCCACACACTGTGACCTGTCCCAATCCACACACACAGACCTGTCCCAATCCACACACAGTGACCTGTCCCAATCCACACACAGGGACCTGTCCCACTCCACACACAGCGACCTGTCCCAATCCACACACAGTGACCTGCCCCAATCCACACATAGTGACCTGTCGCAATCCACACACAGCGACCTGTCCTAATCCACACACAGTGACCTGTCCTAATCCACACACAGTTACCTGTCCCAATCCACACACAGTGACCTGTCCTAATCCACACACAGTGACCTGTCCCAATCCACACACAGTGACCTGTCCCAATCCACACAGTGACCTGTCCTAATCCACACACATTGACCTGTCCCAATCCACACACAGTGACCTGTCCTAATCCACACAAAGTGGCCTGTCCTAATCCACACACAGTGACCTTTCCTAATCCACACACAGTGACCTGACCCAATCCACACACTGTGACCTGTCCCAATCCACACACAGTGACCTGTCCTAATCCACACACAGTGACCTGTCCTAATCCACACACAGTGACCTGTCCTAATCCACACACAGTGGCCTGTCCCAATCCACACACAGTGACCTGTCCTAATCCACACACAGGGACCTGTCCTAATCTACACACAGTGACCTGTCCTAATCCACACACAGTGACCTGTCCTAATCCACACACAGTGACCTGTCCTAATCCACACACAGTGGCCTGTCCCAATCCACACACAGTGACCTGTCCCAATCCACACAAAGTGACCTGTCCCTATCCACACACAGTGACCTGTCCTAATCCACACACAGTGACCTGGCCCAATCCACACACAGCGACCTGTCCCAATCCACACAAAGTGACCTGTCCAATCCACACACAGTGACCTGTCCTAATCCACACACAATGACCTGTCCTAATGCACACACAGTGACCTGTCCCAATCCACACACAGTGACCTGTCCTAATACACACACAGTGACCTGTCCTAATCCACACACAGTGACCTGTCCCAATCCACACACAGTGACCTGGCCCAATCCACACACAGTGACCTGTCCTTGTCCACACACAGTGACCTGTCCTAATCCACACACAGTAACCTGTCCTAATCCACACACAGTGACCTGTCCCAATCCACACACAGTGACCTGTCCCAATCCACACACAGTGACCTGTCCCAATCCACACACAGTGACCTGTCCCAATCCACACACAGTGGCCTGTCCCAATCCACACACAGTGGCCTGTCCCAATCCACACACAGTGACCTGTCCCAATCCACACACAGTGACCTGTCCCAATCCACACACAGTGACCTGTCCCAATCCACACACAGTGGCCTGTCCCAATCCACACACAGTGGCCTATCCCAATCCACACACAGTGTCCTGTCCCAATCTGTTGATTCCCAAATTTCTTTCTCCGTCTGTCTGGCCTCAATAAAAGTCGAGATGGATTTGCACGTAAAAAGAAGTTATTTTATTCAGCTTGCAAGCTACCTAGTCCACAGTGATACAGACAACATGTTGCTGTCTGCAATCCCGGGAACTAAGTGAAGGTCCCAGACAAAGTGATCAGTACTCATACATTCAAATGGCATCAAGTTTCACATACTCGACGCCCATAGGTCATCCTATGTCCCACCTGACTTTTTTGATCTATTCTGATTGGCTCACTTCCAATCCCTTTCTCCGGCCCCTATCAATGCAGCATCACTCTCATAGACACACCTATTCCTGCTTTTTCCATGCGGTCTCAAATCCCTTTGTCTCCATCTGCCAGAATCAAAGTGGCTTATTTCTAGATTACATTAACTAATATCTCTAAAGTAACTATGTTATATCACATTCATCAAATCCACACACAGTGACCTGTCCTCATCCACACACAGTGACCTGTCCTAATCCACACAGTGACCTGTCCCAATCCACACACAGTGACCTGTCCCAATCCACACAAAGTGACCTGTCCCAATCCACACTAAGTGACCTGTCCTAATCCACACACCGTGACCTGTCCCAATCCACACTAAGTGACCTGTTCCAATCCACACACAGTGTCCTGTTCCAATCCACACTAAGTGACCTGTTCCAATCCACACACAGTGACCTGTTCCAATCCACACACAGTGACCTGTCCTAATCCACACACAGTGACCTGTCCCAATCCACACAGTCACCTGTCCCAATCCACACACAGTGACCTGTCCCAATCCACACACAGTGACCTGTCCCAATCCACACTAAGTGACCTGTCCCAATCCACACACAATGACCTATCCCAAACTACATACATGTTTATTTCTGGATTTTCTTGTTCATTTGAACATGTGTGGATCCCAGTAGTTGCCTTTTCAACCTCCAATTCCAGGCCAATAATGTGACTGTAGATGTACACAAAAAGCTTGGTACGTCAAATATTCATCTGACTCAATATTTAATTCGTCCCCTGCATTATGCATAATTCCCTATATCGCTCTATTAGGTGTTCTCCTTGGTTTAAAGGGTGCAATCTCCCTTCAGAGTCAGATAGATGTATGTTCAGGAGCTGCTCCAGAAGCCTGAAAACATATTCTTGCTGATACCTCATCATCCATCTCAGAACACATCTCTGTTGCTGTTAATTTATCTTCCATTGTCTTGCTTGTTGGTCATATTCCCACTTTTGAATTCATAGAGTAACGTTTACCACGTATAGTTTTCGTAACCTCATTCTGCTTTCCATAGAGATGTCCTTATTTCTAAGAAGCTTTGACATGTTTGTGAAGGTTTGTTTTGTATGTGTTACGTTCTTCCTAATGTTTTGATCCCTTTTCACCTCGAATGTTATAAGGCTACCCAGACAAAGAAATTATTCCACTTGTTTAATTAATATTTTTGGTTTCTCTATTATTTTGCATCTCGGTGCATTTCTTTCCTTTGATCTTACCATGCATCATGTTTTTCTGCAGTTCTATAGTAATCGTAACTATAAGGTTTTAGTTTTGTTGCAGTGTCTAATTAGATAGGGGTGCAACGCCCAGACACAGAACACATTCTACCTTGCCACAGACTGCAATGTAACACTATCATCCGATCTGTGACTCATGTCCAGTGAAGCATTATATTGGAAGCAGAGCTCTGCGTTTTCTGCTGTCATTTAAACCTCTCATTTGCAGCCAATAGAAGTGAATTTTACACATCAAATATTTATAGTTATTGAATGAAGAGAGTTACCACAAACAGGAGCACTTTATTTAACGAAAAACCTCCCCAAAAGTGCTGCATTCCTACCCCCACTCCCGATTAAACAACTGCTCACAGAATAGTCATCTCAGAAATTCCACAAATTGAAGATCTTCATTTTCACAATTCCCTGACAAGAATTTCATGCTTCTAAGAGTAAATAGTGGCGAGGGATAAGTGTACACAAACATGCCTGTATACAGATACACAGACAAATGTATTTCCTGGCAAGTAAAATGTTGGTGAGAAGTCGAAACTGTAAGAAGACAACATTCAGAATATTAACAAGCTCGCATGTGACTTTGTATCAGGCAGGAAACTTAAAACTAAACACAAGCAAAACTGAAGGGCGGGAATATTGGGCAAGAAAAACATGGGAAAAAAAGATAATAATAGTGTTTAACTTTATATGTTTATTTTGGCTCCTTGTTTGCAACATTAACAACAGCAAGGATTTGGAGGGTAAAATGGAAAAATGGTAAATCTGGAAGAAATCCGTTTTAAAGTTAAATGAACTGATTGTCAGCAGAGACTGTTCCCCCTGTGAAAGTAAGAACGAGATAAGAGGTTTGATACTGTTTCATTTACAGTTGTAAACTTGTTCAAGATTCTTCAAGTTGCTTTTTTACATTTTGGTTATACTGTTTAAAACTGTTATCATCAGGCTTTTGGTATAATATGTAATAATATCATAATTAACATTTGAAATTATGTCCAGCCAATATATTATTTAAGTTTGCGAATAATGGTGAAGGGATACTACCTTTCGGCTCTTGGGACCAAGCCCTAACTCGTTAATGTTGAGTTTATTCCACACATGTGGATAACTGTCCAACAAGAAGTCCTTTCTTGAACGCCACTGAGATATTAAAATGTAAAACAGCTATTTCTTTCTTCACTGCATCAGTTAAATGTCAGTTGCATCATGACAACTTGTTATGAATGTTCCACAACATTGACCAAGAATTTTCTTAACTCTCTCTGGTTGAATAGGCTTGCTGTTCTTTATGTATAATTTGTAGTGAGGAAGAGAAATGGCAAGAGTTGTGAATCACCACAGATTACTGCACAATTTGCAGCGGTTTGGGACACAAGCCCCAACAAAATTGCCGGTTCATCATGAATGCCGAAAATTGCTGCATTTTCACTAAACTCACCATTGGTGTTGGTTGAGATTGGTACTTAGTAACACAAGGACCATTAAAAAAAAAATTCCAATTGAAGGACAATTTTAGCGTGCACTAACCTGCACTACGTGAGACCCACGCAGACAAGGGGAGAATGTGCAAACTCCACACGGGCAGTGACCCGGGGCTGGGATCGAACCCGGGTCCTTGGCACCGTGAGGCTGCAGTGCTAACCACTGCACCACTGTGCCTCCCCTTAGGACCATTTTTATGATGAGATTTCTCTTCCTGAAATGCTACTCGATCTCTGATGCACAATCAATTACTATTAAAACGAGGTAGTAACATAACTGAAGGCTTTAATAGACTAGAACTGTTCCCCAGCAGCTTCGGTACAGAATGAGGGCTGCTGGGATGGCACTGGTTCTTATACCCCACCTGTCAGGGCGGAGCTACATACAAAACAGCCAATGGTAAACTCCTATGTTTAACCAATGGTCTTCAGCCTCTCAGGTACTGCAATAACTGATAATACCACATTCAACCCCTGTTAAAAAAGAGTCCGGCGGGGGTGGTGGCCAGTGGTTACAATTGCATTTAACATGGTATGATCAGATACGGAGGTATCGTGATACCTCCTTACAGGGTTGTCGAGAATATTTACAATCGTGGAAGATTTATACATTCAGTGTTCATTTACAGTTACAGATCGGTTATATTGAAGCAATCAGTCGGTCGGGTGGCCTGGTTGTCCTCCTGGATCGTCTGAGCCTCGGTGGTGATTACAGTGGGAGTCCGGGCATCTGCGACTCCGGGAGCGTGGGTTCGCCTCCATGGCAGCTTCGTCACCCCTAGACGGCGCTGGTGGGGCAAACGGTTGACGAGAGGAGTGCACCTGGAGGGGGCATTGGTGGGTGGGAGGGCCTGGGTAGGGGCGGCGGGAGGACTGACCCTCTTGTGAGGTGCTGTGGAGTGGGGTGGGGGGATGGGGGAGGTGGTTCGGGTGCGTGTGGGATTCCGGCGGGCGCCAGGTCCCGCAGGGAGACCGTATCTTGCCGGCCGTCAGGGAACGCCATGTACTGGGGGTTAGAGTGCATCAGGTGTACCCTCTCGACCAATGGGTCCGACTTGTGTGCCCGCACATGTTTTCGGAGCAGGATGGGTCCGGGTGTTGCTAGCCAAGTCGGGAGCGACGTCCCGGAGGAGGATTTCCTGAGGAAAACAAGGAGATGTTCGTGAGGTGTCTGGTTGGTGGTTGTACAGAGCAGTGACCGGATGGCGTGGAGGGCCTCCAGGAGGACTTCTTGCTAGCGGGAGACTGGGAGGGCCCTGGACCATAGGGCCAGTAGGACAGTCTTCCAGACTGTTCCGTTCTCCCACTCCACCTACCCATTTCCCCGGGGGCTGTAACTGGTCGTCCTGCTTGAGGCGATGCCCCCGTTGAGCAGGAATTGACGCAGTTCGTCGCCTATAAAGGAGGACCCCCTGTCACTGTGCATGTACGCGGGGAAACCGAACAGTGTAAAGATACCCTGGAGGGCCTTGATGGTGGTGGTTGCGGTCATATCTGGGCAGGGGATGGCGAATGGGAACCGGGAATACTCGTCAATCACATTCAGGAAGTACGTGTTGCGGTCGGTGGAAGGGAGGGGCCTTTGAAGTCCATGCTGAGGCTTTCAAAGGGACGGGAAGCCTTTATCAGGTGCACCCTCTCTGGCCGGTAGAAGTGCGGTTTGCACTCCACGCAGATTTGGCAGTCCCTGGTGGCTGTCCTGACCTCCTTGATGGAGTAGGGCAGGTTGCGGGTCTTAATAAAGTGGAAAAAGCGAGTGACCCCCGGGTGGCAGAGGTCCTCATGGAGGGCTCGGAGGCGGTCCACTTGTGTGGTGGCACATGTGCCGCGGGACAGGGCATCAGGAGGCTAGTTTAGCTTCCCGGGACGATACAAGATCTCGTAGTTGTAGGTGGAGAGTTTTATCCTCCATCGCAATATCTTGTTGTTTTTTATCTTGCCCCGCTGTGCATTATCAAACATGAACGCCACCGACCGTTGGTCAGTGAGGAGAGTGAATCTCCTGCCGGCCAGGTAATGCCTCCAATGTCTCACAGCTTCTACTATGGCTTGTGCCTCTTTTTCGACCGAGGAATGGAGAATTTCGGAAGCATGGAGGGGACGGGAGAAGAAGGCCATGGGTCTTCCCGCTTGGTTGAGGGTGGCGGCCAGAGCTACGTCGGACGCGTCGCTCTCGAACTGGAAGGGAAGGGACTCATCGATGGCGCACATCGTGGCCTTTGCAATGTCTGCTTTGATGCGGCTGAAGGCCTGGCGGGCCTCCATCGACAGGGGGAAGGTTGTGGACTGGATTAGGGGACGGGCTTTGTCTGCGTAGTTAGGGACCCACTGGGCGTAATAACTGAAAAACCCGAGGCAGCGCTTCAGGGCCTTGGGGGCAGTGAGGGAGGGGGAACTCCATGAGTGGGTCATGCGTTCAGGGTCGAGGCCTATAACTCCATTTCGCACAACGTAGCCGAGAATGGCAAAGCGGTCGGTGCCAATTACACATTTATCCTTATTATACGTTAAGTTAAGGATTTTAGCGGTCTGGAGAAATTTTCGGAGGTTAGTGTCGTGGTCCTGCTGGTCGTGGCCACAGATGGTGACGTTATCAAGATACGGAAATGTTGCGCGCAAGCCGTACCGGTCAACCATTCGGTCCATCTCGCGTTGGAAGACCGAGACCCCGTTAGTGACACCAAAGGAAACCTTAAAAAATGATAGAGCAGCCCATCTGCTTCGAAGGCAGTGTATTTGCGGTCACTAGTACGGAGGGGTAGTTGATGGTAGGCTGACTTGAGATCCATCGTGGAGAAGACCTTATATTGCGCGATCCTGTTTCCCAGGTCGGATATGCGGGGGAGAGGGTACGCGTCCAGCTGCGTAAACCTGTTGATGGTCTGACTGTAGTCAATGACCATCCTATGTTTCTCCCCGGTCTTTACCACCACTACTTGAGCTCTCCAGGGACTGTTGCTAGCTTCAATGACCCCTTCCCTCAGTAGCCTTTGGACCTCTGACCTAATGAAGGTCCGGTCCTGGGCACTGTACCGTCTGCTCCTGGTGGCGACGGGTTTGCAATCCGGGGTGAGGTTCGCAAACAGGGAAGGCGGGTCGACCTTAAGTGTCGCTAGGCCGCAGACAGTAAGGGGGGGTAGAGGGCTGCCGAATTTGAAGGTCAGGCTTTGCAAGTTACATTGGAAATCCAACCCCAGGAGTGTGGCCGTGCAGAGGTGCGGCAGGACATAAAGGCGGAAATTGTTGAATTTCCTGCCTTGGACCGTGAGGTTTGCTAGGCAGAACCCCTTTATCTCCACTGAGTGTGAACCGGAGGCCAGGGAGATTCTTTGGTTTACAGGGTGGGTAACAAGTGAGGCCAGATGAAGTAGTTGCGGGTTTTGATCGGGCAGCATGTAGTGGGGTCCTGGGGCCCCATCCAAGATGGCATCTCCCATGGGTCGCACATGGTGGTCGGGGATGGACAAAATGGCGGCGCCCATCCGTCCAGCGTGGTGTCCGAGAAACAAGATGGCCGCATCCGTGGGCTGCACGTGGCCCTAGGATAGGGGGGTGGCGGTGAATGCTGGCCACCTGGGGCCCGAAGAGAAGATTGCTGCGGCGGTCCGGAGTCGCCGCTGGAGACCGCAGCCACCGCTCGTGCCTGGCAGACCCACACAAAATGGCCCTTCTTGCCGTACCCTTTGCAGGTGGAGGTGCAGCCGGGCAGCGCTGGTGGGGGTGCTTTGTCTGCCCGCAGAAGAAACAGAGGGGCCCGACGGAGTTAGCAGGCCGTCTTACAGCGCAGGCCTGCGGGGACACGGGGAAAGTCTGTGGGGCTGCCGATGCGGGATGCCACACTGCTCAGGGGGCCGCCGCACGGTCGGGAACATAGGATTGCGCGTTTCTGGAGGCAATGTCCATGGTCCCTGCCAGGGCCCGTGCTTCTCGAAGTCCCAGGGTGTCTTTTTCTGAGAGCCGCTGGCAGATCTCTGAGGAGCTCATACCTGCTACGAAGGCATCCCTGATTAGGAGTTCCGTGTGCTCGCTCCCCGAAACTTGTGGGCAGCCACAGTTTCTGCCCAGCACCAGTAGCGCGCTGTAGAACTCCTCCAACGATTCCCCGGGGCTTTGCCGTCTTGTTGCAAGCAGGTGACGTGCGTAGACCTGATTTACAGGGCGGATATAATGTCATTTTAACAGTTCGATCGCTGCATCAAATTCCTCCGCCTCCTCGAAGAGGGTTTAGATCCCAGGGCTTACCCTTGAGTGCAGGAGATGCAGTTTCTGCTCCCCCGAGGGTGTGCCTCCGGCTGTCTCAAGGTAGCCTTTAAAGCACACCAGCCAGTGCTTGAAGATCGCCGCCGAGTTCTCCGCGTGGGGGCTGAGTTGCAGACACTCCGGCTTGATTTGGAGATCCATCCTTTCAGCTTAAGTAGTAGTCTATTAAATTGATGCACGATCAATTACTATTAAAACGAGGTAGTAACATAACTGAAGGCTTTAATAGACTAGAACTGTTCCCCAGCAGCTCCGGTACAGAATGAGGGCTGCTGGGATGACACCGGTTCTTATACCCCGCCTGTCAGGGCGGAGCTACATACAAAACAGCCAATGGTAAACTCCTAGGTTTAACCAATGGTCTTCAGCCTCTCGGGTACTGCAATACCTGATAATACCACAATCTCTCTGACCTTAATAGGGAACAACTGAAATCTTGAGGCTGAATATTATGGAGTTGTGTACGATTTGCCAACCCCACCAGCAGCCCCTTGCATCCCCCACCAAACCTGGAGACAAAGTCGGCATGGAGCAGATTCGTTAAGGAGTTTCGCAGTTGGCTCCTTCATTCACCAAGCTCTCAGATACATTGTTGACTTTACTGCATCATTATCAAATATGATCCCTGCAATTTGTGGCACTTAGGTTTCCCAAGTTAAAGGGTGAGGAAAAAGATCTTACAAATGGGGCATGCTATGATATGCCTTGAGATGCCAGCAAATTCTGAGCCATTGTGAATATAGATCATAGAATTTACAGTGCAGAAGGAGGCCATTCAGCCCATCGAGTTTGCACCGGCTCTTGGAAAGAGCACCCGACCCAAGGCCCACACCTCCACCCTATCCCCATAACCCAGTAACCCCACCCAACACTAAGGGCAATTTTGGACACTAAGGGCAATTTATCATGGCCAATCCACCTAACCTGCACATCTTTGGACTGTGGGAGGAAACCGGAGCACCCGGAGGAAACCCACGCACACACGGGGAGGATGTGCAGACTCCGCACAGACAGTGACCCAAGCCAGAATCGAACCTGGGACCCTGGAGCTGTGAAGCAATTGTGCTATCCACAATGAGCTAACACTAATTTAGCAATCCTAATATCTTTCAACAAAAACCATCATGATGAATGAAAATCACTTGCCCATAAAGGAGCATCTCATAAGAATGGGCTGTGTTCCTGACTTGTAATTTTTATATTTAAAATCTATTGGCTGCCTTGAATCTAGCTGGCTCAAGGATCCTCTTAGTTACTCTTACTAACTTGCTACTCTTTTTACTTGCCTCCTACTCGCTGATTCCTGCCTCTCCTGAGCCAACCTACTCCTGCTTACCACCACTCTCCTGGGTCAAGGGCTGGCATATAAAGAGGTCTGTGGGAAGCAATGAGGGAGTTGAAAATGGGATTCAGAGATAGGGAGGTGACTGGGAGGGAGAGGGAAGCAGCAGGGTGGTGGCGAATGGGAGGGATCAGAAAGTTGGGAGGGGAGCAGCGAGTGGAAAGCAAAAAGAGACATTGATCAGGGAACTAGCAAACTGGGAGGGAGTCAGGGATTGCGAAGAAACAGCGAATTGGGAAGGAGTGAGGGAATGTGAAGAAGCAGTGAGCTGGGAGGGAGTGAGGGAATGTGAAGGAGCAGTGAGCTGGGAGGGAGTCAGGGAATGTGAAGAAGCAGTGAGCTGGGAGGGAGTGAGGGAATGTGAAGGAGCAGTGAGCTGGGAGGCAGTCAGGGAATGTGAAGAAGCAGTGAGCTGGGAGGGAGTGAGGGAATGTGAAGGAGCAGTGAGCTGGGAGGGAGTCAGGGAATGTGAAGAAGCAGTGAGCTGGGAGGGAGGGAGGGATTGTGAAGGAGCAGTGAGCTGGGAGGGAGTGAGGGAATGTGAAGGAGCAGTGAGCTGGGAGGGAGTGAGGGAATGTGAAGGAGCAGTGAGCTGGGAGGGAGTGAGGGAATGTGAAGAAGCAGTGAGCTGGGAGGCAGTGAGGGAATGTGAAGGAGCAGTGAGCTGGGAGGGATGGAGGGAATGTGAAGGAGCAGTGTGCTGGGAGGGAGTGAGGGAATGTGAAGGAGCAGTGAGCTGGGAGGGAGTGAGGGAATGTGAAGGAGCAGTGAGCTGGGAGGGACGGAGGGAATGTAAAGGAGCAGTGTGCTGGGAGGGAGTGAGGGAATGTAAAGGAGCAGTGAGCTGGGAGGGAGTGAGGGAATGTGAAGAAGCAGTGAACTGGGAGGGAGTGAGGGAATGTGAAGGAGCAGTGAGCTGGGAGGGAGTGAGGGAATGTGAAGAAGCAGTGAGCTGGGAGGCAGTGAGGGAATGTGAAGGAGCAGTGAGCTGGGAGGGATGGAGGGAATGTGAAGGAGCAGTGTGCTGGGAGTGAGTGAGGGAATGTAAAGGAGCAGTGAGCTGGGAGGGAGTGAGGGAATGTGAAGAAGCAGTGAACTGGGAGGGAGTGAGGGAATGTGAAGGAGCAGTGAGCTGGGAGGGAGTGAGGGAATGTGAAGAAGCAGTGAGCTGGGAGGGAGTGAGGGAATGTGAAGGAGCAGTGAGCTGGGAGGGAATCAGGGAATGTGAAGAAGCAGTGAGTTGGGAGGGAGTCAGGGAATGTGAAGAAGCAGTGAGCTGGGATGGAGTCATGCAATGGGAAGGAGCTGTAAGCTGGGAGGGAGTGAGGGAATGTGAAGAAGCAGTGAGCTGGGAGGGAGTGAGGGAATGTGAAGAAGCAGTGAGCTGGGAGGGATGGAGGGAATGTGAAGGAGCAGTGAGCTGGGAGGGAGTGAGGGAATGTGAAGAAACAGTGAGCTGGGAGGGAGGGAGGGAATGTGAAGAAGCAGTGAGCTGGGAGGGAGTGAGGGAATGTGAAGGAGCAGTGAGCTGGGAGGGAGTGAGGGAATGTGAAGAAACAGTGAGCTGGGAGGGAGGGAGGGAATGTGAAGAAGCAGTGAGCTGGGAGGGAGTGAGGGAATGTGAAGGAGCAGTGAGCTGGGAGGGAGTGAGGGAATGTGAAGAAGCAGTGAGCTGGGAGGGATGGAGGGAATGTGAAGGAGCAGTGAGCTGGGAGGGTTTCAGGGAATGTGAAGAAGCAGTGAGCTGGGAGGGAGTGAGGGAATGTGAAGGAGCAGTGAGCTGGGAGGGAGTCAGGGAATGTGAAGGAGCAGTGAGCTGGGAGGGAGTGAGGGAATGTGAAGGAGCAGTGAGCTGGGAGGGAGTCAGGGAATGTGAAGGAGCAGTGAGCTGGGAGGGAGTGAGGGAATGTGAAGAAGCAGTGAGCTGGGAGGGAGTGAGGGAATGTGAAGAAACAGTGAGCTGGGAGGGTTTCAGGGAATGTGAAGAAGCAGTGAGCTGGGAAGGAGACAGGGAGTGTGAAGGAGCAGTGAGCTGGGAGGGAGTGAGGGAATGTGAAGAAGCAATGAGCTGGGAGGGAGTGAGGGAATGTGAAGGAGCAGTGAGCTGGGAGGGAGTCAGGGAATGTGAAGGAGCAGTGAGCTGGGAGGGAGTGAGGGAATGTGAAGGAGCAGTGAGCTGGGAGGGATGGAGGGAATGTGAAGGAGCAGTGAGCTGGGAGGGAGTGAGGGAATGTGAAGGAGCAGTGAACTGGGAGGGAGTGAGGGAATGTGAAGGAGCAGTGAGCTGGGAGGGATGGAGGGAATGTGAAGGAGCAGTGAGCTGGGAGGGAGTGAGGGAATGTGAAGAAGCAGTGAGCTGGGAGGGAGTGAGGGAATGTGTAGAAACAGTGAACTGGGAGGGAGTGAGGGAATGTGAAGGAGCAGTGAGCTGGGAGGGAGTGAGGGAATGTGAAGGAGCAGTGAGCTGGGAGGGAGTGAGGGAATGTGAAGGAGCAGTGAGCTGGGAGGGAGGGAGGGAATGTGAAGGAGCAGTGAGCTGGGAGGGAGTGAGGGAATGTGAAGAAGCAGTGAGCTGGGAGGGAGTAAGGGAATGTGAAGGAGCTGTAAGCTGGGAGGGAGTGAGGGAATGTGAAGGAGCAGTGAGCTGGGAGGGAGTGAGGGAATGTGAAGAAGCAGTGAGCTGGGAGGGAGTGAGGGAATGTGAAGAAGCAGTGAGCTGGGAGTGAGGGAATGTGAAGAAGCAGTGAGCTGGGAGTGAGGGAATGTGAAGAAGCAGTGAGCTGGGAGTGAGGGAATGTGAAGAAGCAGTGAGCTGGGAGGGAGTGCGGGAATGTGAAGAAGCAGTGAGCTGGTAAGTAGTGCGGGAATGTGGAGAAGCAGTGAGCTGGGAGGGAGTGAGGGAATGTGAAGGAGCAGTGAGCTGGGAGGGAGTGAGGGAATGTGAAGGAGCAGTGAGCTGGGAGGGAGTGAGGGAATGTGGAGAAGCAGTGAGCTGGGAGGGAGTGAGGGAATGTGAAGGAGCAGTGAGCTGGGAGGGAGTGAGGGAATGTGAAGAAACAGTGAGCTGGGAGGGAGTCAGGGAATGTGAAGAAGCAGTGAGCTGGGATGGAGTCATGCAATGGGAAGGAGCTGTAAGCTGGGAGGGAGTGAGGGAATGTGAAGAAGCAGTGAGCTGGGAGGGAGGGAGGGAATGTGAAGAAGCAGTGAGCTGGGAGGGAGTGAGGGAATGTGAAGGAGCAGTGAGCTGGGAGGGAGTGAGGGAATGTGAAGAAGCAGTGAGCTGGGAGGGAGTGAGGGAATGTGAAGGAGCAGTGAGCTGGGAGGGAATCAGGGAATGTGAAGAAGCAGTGAGTTGGGAGGGAGTCAGGGAATGTGAAGAAGCAGTGAGCTGGGATGGAGTCATGCAATGGGAAGGAGCTGTAAGCTGGGAGGGAGTGAGGGAATGTGAAGAAGCAGTGAGCTGGGAGGGAGGGAGGGAATGTGAAGAAGCAGTGAGCTGGGAGGGAGTGAGGGAATGTGAAGAAACAGTGAGCTGGGAGGGAGGGAGGGAATGTGAAGAAGCAGTGAGCTGGGAGGGATGGAGGGAAT
The DNA here is from genome assembly GCF_047496885.1 of Scyliorhinus torazame. Taxonomy (NCBI): domain Eukaryota; kingdom Metazoa; phylum Chordata; class Chondrichthyes; order Carcharhiniformes; family Scyliorhinidae; genus Scyliorhinus; species Scyliorhinus torazame. Next base: position 145,973,396 of record NC_092708.1, on the reverse strand, counting down.
GTGAAGGAGCAGTGAGCTGGGAGGGTTTCAGGGAATGTGAAGAAGCAGTGAGCTGGGAAGGAGACAGGGAATGTGAAGAAGCAGTGAGCTGGGAGGGAGTGAGGGAATGTGAAGGAGCAGTGAGCTGGGAGGGAGTCAGGGAATGTGAAGGAGCAGTGAGCTGGGAGGGAGTGAGGGAATGTGAAGGAGCAGTGAGCTGGGAGGGAGTCAGGGAATGTGAAGGAGCAGTGAGCTGGGAGGGAGTGAGGGAATGTGAAGAAGCAGTGAGCTGGGAGGGAGTGAGGGAATGTGAAGAAACAGTGAGCTGGGAGGGTTTCAGGGAATGTGAAGAAGCAGTGAGCTGGGAAGGAGACAGGGAGTGTGAAGGAGCAGTGATCTGGGAGGGAGTGAGGGAATGTGAAGAAGCAATGAGCTGGGAGGGAGTGAGGGAATGTGAAGGAGCAGTGAGCTGGGAGGGAGTCAGGGAATGTGAAGGAGCAGTGAGCTGGGAGGGAGTGAGGGAATGTGAAGGAGCAGTGAGCTGGGAGGGATGGAGGGAATGTGAAGGAGCAGTGAGCTGGGAGGGAGTGAGGGAATGTGAAGGAGCAGTGAACTGGGAGGGAGTGAGGGAATGTGAAGGAGCAGTGAGCTGGGAGGGATGGAGGGAATGTGAAGGAGCAGTGAGCTGGGAGGGAGTGAGGGAATGTGAAGAAGCAGTGAGCTGGGAGGGAGTGAGGGAATGTGTAGAAACAGTGAACTGGGAGGGAGTGAGGGAATGTGAAGGAGCAGTGAGCTGGGAGGGAGTGAGGGAATGTGAAGGAGCAGTGAGCTGGGAGGGAGTGAGGGAATGTGAAGGAGCAGTGAGCTGGGAGGGAGGGAGGGAATGTGAAGGAGCAGTGAGCTGGGAGGGAGTGAGGGAATGTGAAGAAGCAGTGAGCTGGGAGGGAGTAAGGGAATGTGAAGGAGCTGTAAGCTGGGAGGGAGTGAGGGAATGTGAAGGAGCAGTGAGCTGGGAGGGAGTGAGGGAATGTGAAGAAGCAGTGAGCTGGGAGGGAGTGAGGGAATGTGAAGAAGCAGTGAGCTGGGAGGGAGTGAGGGAATGTGAAGAAACAGTGAGCTGGGAGGGTTTCAGGGAATGTGAAGAAGCAGTGAGCTGGGAAGGAGACAGGGAGTGTGAAGGAGCAGTGAGCTGGGAGGGAGTGAGGGAATGTGAAGAAGCAATGAGCTGGGAGGGAGTGAGGGAATGTGAAGGAGCAGTGAGCTGGGAGGGAGTCAGGGAATGTGAAGGAGCAGTGAGCTGGGAGGGAGTGAGGGAATGTGAAGGAGCAGTGAGCTGGGAGGGATGGAGGGAATGTGAAGGAGCAGTGAGCTGGGAGGGAGTGAGGGAATGTGAAGGAGCAGTGAACTGGGAGGGAGTGAGGGAATGTGAAGGAGCAGTGAGCTGGGAGGGATGGAGGGAATGTGAAGGAGCAGTGAGCTGGGAGGGAGTGAGGGAATGTGAAGAAGCAGTGAGCTGGGAGGGAGTGAGGGAATGTGTAGAAACAGTGAACTGGGAGGGAGTGAGGGAATGTGAAGGAGCAGTGAGCTGGGAGGGAGTGAGGGAATGTGAAGGAGCAGTGAGCTGGGAGGGAGTGAGGGAATGTGAAGGAGCAGTGAGCTGGGAGGGAGGGAGGGAATGTGAAGGAGCAGTGAGCTGGGAGGGAGTGAGGGAATGTGAAGAAGCAGTGAGCTGGGAGGGAGTAAGGGAATGTGAAGGAGCTGTAAGCTGGGAGGGAGTGAGGGAATGTGAAGGAGCAGTGAGCTGGGAGGGAGTGAGGGAATGTGAAGAAGCAGTGAGCTGGGAGGGAGTGAGGGAATGTGAAGAAGCAGTGAGCTGGGAGGGAGTGAGGGAATGTGAAGAAGCAGTGAGCTGGGAGTGAGGGAATGTGAAGAAGCAGTGAGCTGGGAGTGAGGGAATGTGAAGAAGCAGTGAGCTGGGAGGGAGTGAGGGAATGTGAAGGAGCAGTGAGCTGGGAGTGAGGGAATGTGAAGAAGCAGTGAGCTGGGAGGGAGTGCGGGAATGTGAAGAAGCAGTGAGCTGGTAAGTAGTGCGGGAATGTGGAGAAGCAGTGAGCTGGGAGGGAGTGAGGGAATGTGAAGGAGCAGTGAGCTGGGAGGGAGTGAGGGAATGTGAAGGAGCAGTGAGCTGGGAGGGAGTGAGGGAATGTGGAGAAGCAGTGAGCTGGGAGGGAGTGAGGGAATGTGAAGAAACAGTGAGCTGGGAGGGAGTCAGGGAATGTGAAGAAGCAGTGAGCTGGGATGGAGTCATGCAATGGGAAGGAGCAGTGAGTTGGGAGGGAGTCAGGGAATGTGAAGAAGCAGTGAGCTGGGATGGAGTCATGCAATGGGAAGGAGCTGTAAGCTGGGAGGGAGTGAGGGAATGTGAAGAAGCAGTGAGCTGGGAGGGAGGGAGGGAATGTGAAGAAGCAGTGAGCTGGGAGGGAGTGAGGGAATGTGAAGAAACAGTGAGCTGGGAGGGAGGGAGGGAATGTGAAGAAGCAGTGAGCTGGGAGGGATGGAGGGAATGTGAAGGAGCAGTGAGCTGGGAGGGTTTCAGGGAATGTGAAGAAGCAGTGAGCTGGGAAGGAGACAGGGAATGTGAAGAAGCAGTGAGCTGGGAGGGAGTGAGGGAATGTGAAGGAGCAGTGAGCTGGGAGGGAGTCAGGGAATGTGAAGGAGCAGTGAGCTGGGAGGGAGTGAGGGAATGTGAAGGAGCAGTGAGCTGGGAGGGAGTCAGGGAATGTGAAGGAGCAGTGAGCTGGGAGGGAGTGAGGGAATGTGAAGAAGCAGTGAGCTGGGAGGGAGTGAGGGAATGTGAAGAAACAGTGAGCTGGGAGGGTTTCAGGGAATGTGAAGAAGCAGTGAGCTGGGAAGGAGACAGGGAGTGTGAAGGAGCAGTGAGCTGGGAGGGAGTGAGGGAATGTGAAGAAGCAATGAGCTGGGAGGGAGTGAGGGAATGTGAAGGAGCAGTGAGCTGGGAGGGAGTCAGGGAATGTGAAGGAGCAGTGAGCTGGGAGGGAGTGAGGGAATGTGAAGGAGCAGTGAGCTGGGAGGGATGGAGGGAATGTGAAGGAGCAGTGAGCTGGGAGGGAGTGAGGGAATGTGAAGGAGCAGTGAACTGGGAGGGAGTGAGGGAATGTGAAGGAGCAGTGAGCTGGGAGGGATGGAGGGAATGTGAAGGAGCAGTGAGCTGGGAGGGAGTGAGGGAATGTGAAGAAGCAGTGAGCTGGGAGGGAGTGAGGGAATGTGTAGAAACAGTGAACTGGGAGGGAGTGAGGGAATGTGAAGGAGCAGTGAGCTGGGAGGGAGTGAGGGAATGTGAAGGAGCAGTGAGCTGGGAGGGAGTGAGGGAATTTGAAGGAGCAGTGAGCTTGGAGGGAGGGAGGGAATGTGAAGGAGCAGTGAGCTGGGAGGGAGTGAGGGAATGTGAAGAAGCAGTGAGCTGGGAGGGAGTAAGGGAATGTGAAGGAGCTGTAAGCTGGGAGGGAGTGAGGGAATGTGAAGGAGCAGTGAGCTGGGAGGGAGTGAGGGAATGTGAAGAAGCAGTGAGCTGGGAGGGAGTGAGGGAATGTGAAGAAGCAGTGAGCTGGGAGGGAGTGAGGGAATGTGAAGAAGCAGTGAGCTGGGAGTGAGGGAATGTGAAGAAGCAGTGAGCTGGGAGTGAGGGAATGTGAAGAAGCAGTGAGCTGGGAGGGAGTGAGGGAATGTGAAGGAGCAGTGAGCTGGGAGTGAGGGAATGTGAAGAAGCAGTGAGCTGGGAGTGAGTGCGGGAATGTGAAGAAGCAGTGAGCTGGTAAGTAGTGCGGGAATGTGGAGAAGCAGTGAGCTGGGAGGGAGTGAGGGAATGTGAAGGAGCAGTGAGCTGGGAGGGAGTGAGGGAATGTGAAGGAGCAGTGAGCTGGGAGGGAGTGAGGGAATGTGGAGAAGCAGTGAGCTGGGAGGGAGTGATGGAATGTGAAGAAACAGTGAGCTGGGAGGGAGTCAGTGAATGTGAAGAAGCAGTGAGCTGGGATGGAGTCATGCAATGGGAAGGAGCTGTAAGCTGGGAGGGAGTGAGGGAATGTGAAGAAGCAGTGAGCTGGGAGGGAGGGAGGGAATGTGAAGAAGCAGTGAGCTGGGAGGGAGTGAGGGAATGTGAAGGAGCAGTGAGCTGGGAGGGAGTGAGGGAATGTGAAGAAGCAGTGAGCTGGGAGGGAGTGAGGGAATGTGAAGGAGCAGTGAGCTGGGAGGGAATCAGGGAATGTGAAGAAGCAGTGAGTTGGGAGGGAGTCAGGGAATGTGAAGAAGCAGTGAGCTGGGATGGAGTCATGCAATGGGAAGGAGCTGTAAGCTGGGAGGGAGTGAGGGAATGTGAAGAAGCAGTGAGCTGGGAGGGAGGGAGGGAATGTGAAGAAGCAGTGAGCTGGGAGGGAGTGAGGGAATGTGAAGAAACAGTGAGCTGGGAGGGAGGGAGGGAATGTGAAGAAGCAGTGAGCTGGGAAGGAGTGAGGGAATGTGAAGGAGCAGTGAGCTGGGAGGGAGTGAGGGAATGTGAAGGAGCAGTGAGCTGGGAGGGAGTGAGGGAATGTGAAGGAGCAGTGAGCTGGGAGGGAGTGAGGGAATGTGAAGAAGCAGTGAGCTGGGAGGGAGTGAGGGAATGTGAAGGATCAGTGAGCTGGGAGGGAGTGAGGGAATGTGAAGGAACAGTGAGCTGGGAGGGTTTCAGGGAATGTGAAGAAGCAGTGAGCTGGGAAGGAGACAGGGAATGTGAAGAAGCAGTGAGCTGGGAGGGAGTGAGGGAATGTGAAGAAGCAGTGAGCTGGGAGGGATGGAGGGAATGTGAAGGAGCAGTGAGCTGGGAGGGTTTCAGGGAATGTGAAGAAGCAGTGAGCTGGGAAGGAGACAGGGAATGTGAAGAAGCAGTGAGCTGGGAGGGAGTGAGGGAATGTGAAGGAGCAGTGAGCTGGGAGGGAGTCAGGGAATGTGAAGGAGCAGTGAGCTGGGAGGGAGTGAGGGAATGTGAAGGAGCAGTGAGCTGGGAGGGAGTGAGGGAATGTGAAGGAGCAGTGAGCTGGGAGGGATGGAGGGAATGTGAAGGAGCAGTGAGCTGGGAGGGAGTGAGGGAATGTGAAGGAGCAGTGAGCTGGGAGGGAGTGAGGGAATGTGAAGGAGCAGTGAGCTGGGAGGGAGTGAGGGAATGTGAAGGAGCAGTGAGCTGGGAGGGAGTGAGGGAATGTGAAGAAGCAGTGAGCTGGGAGGGAGTGAGGGAATGTGAAGAAACAGTGAGCTGGGAGGGAGTGAGGGAATGTGAAGAAGCAGTGAGCTGGGAGGGAGTGAGGGAATGTGAAGGAGCAGTGAGCTGGGAGGGAGTGAGGGAATGTGAAGAAGCAGTAAGCTGGGAGGGAGTGAGGGAATGTGTAGAAACAGTGAACTGGGAGGGAGTGAGGGAATGTGGAGAAGCAGTGAGCTGGGAGGGAGTGAGGGAATGTGAAGGAGCAGTGAGCTGGGAGGGAGTGAGGGAATGTGAAGGAGCAGTGAGCTGGGAGGGAGTCAGGGAATGTGAAGGAGCAGTGAGCTGGGAGGGAGTGAGGGAATGTGAAGGAGCAGTGAGCTGGGAGGGAGGGAATGTGAAGGAGCAGTGAGCTGGGAGTGAGGGAATGTGAAGAAGCAGTGAGCTGGGAGGGAGTGCGGGAATGTGAAGAAGCAGTGAGCTGGTAAGTAGTGCGGGAATGTGGAGAAGCAGTGAGCTGGGAGGGAGTGAGGGAATGTGGAGAAGCAGTGAGCTGGGAGGGAGTGAGGGAATGTGAAGAAACAGTGAGCTGGGAGGGAGTCAGGGAATGTGAAGAAGCAGTGAGCTGGGAGGGAATGAGGGAATGTGAAGGAGCAGTGAGCTGGGAGGGATGGAGGTAATGTGAAGAAGCAGTGAGCTGGGAGGGAGTGAGGGAATGTGGAGAAGCAGTGAGCTGGGAGGGAGTGAGGGAATGTGAAGAAACAGTGAGCTGGGAGGGAGTCAGGGAATGTGAAGAAGCAGTGAGCTGGGAGGGAATGAGGGAATGTGAAGGAGCAGTGAGCTGGGAGGGAGTGAGGGAATGTGAAGAAGCAGTGAGCTGGGAGGGAGTGAGGGAATGTGAAGGAGCAGTGAGCTGGGAGGGATGGAGGGAATGTGAAGGAGCAGTGAGCTGGGAGGGAGTGAGGGAATGTGAAGGAGCAGTGAGCTGTGAGGGAGTGAGGGAATGTGAAGGAGCAGTGAGCTGGGAGGGAGTGAGGGAATGTGAAGGAGCAGTGAGCTGGGAGGGATGGAGGGAATGTGAAGGAGCAGTGAGCTGGGAGGGAGTGAGGGAATGTGAAGAAGCAGTGAGCTGAGAGGGAGTGAGGGAATGTGAAGAAGCAGTGAGCTGGGAGGGAGTGAGGGAATGTGAAGAAACGGTGAACTGGGAGGGAGTGAGGGAATGTGGAGAAGCAGTGAGCTGGGTGGGATGGAGGGAATGTGAAGGAGCAGTGAGCTGGGAAGGAGTGAGGGAATGTGAAGGAGCAGTGAGCTGGGAGGGAGTGAGGGAATGTGAAGGAGCAGTGAGCTGGGAGGGAGTGAGGGAATGTGAAGGAGCAGTCAGCTGGGAGGGATGGAGGGAATGTGAAGGAGCAGTGAGCTGGGAGGGAGTCAGGGAATGTGAAGAAGCAGTGAGCTGGGAGGGAGTCAGGGAATGTGAAGGAGCAGTGAGCTGGGAGGGATGGAGGGAATGTGAAGGTGCAGTGAGCTGGGAGGGAGTGAGGGAATGTGAAGATGCAGTGAGCTGGGAGGGAGGGAGGGAATATGAAGAAGCAGTGAGCTGGGAGGGAGTGAGGGAATGTGAAGGAGCAGTGAGCTGGGAGGGAGTGAGGGAATGTGAAGAAGCAGTGAGCTGGGAGGGAGTGAGGGAATGTGAAGGAGAAGTGAGCTGGGAGGGAGTCAGGGAATGTGAAGATGCAGTGAGCTGGGAGGGAGGGAGGGAATATGAAGAAGCAGTGAGCTGGGAGGGAGTGAGGGAATGTGAAGGAGCAGTGAGCTGTGAGGGAGTGAGGGAATGTGAAGAAGCAGTGAGCTGGGAGGGAGGGAGGGAATGTGAAGAAGCAGTGAGCTGGGAGGAGTGAGCGAATGTGAAGGAGCAGTGAGCTGGGAGGGAGTGAGGGAATGTGAAGAAGCAGTGAGCTGGGAGGGAGTGAGGGAATGTGAAAGAGCAGTGAGCTGGGAGGGAGTGAGGGAATGTGAAGAAGCAGTGAGCTGGGAGGGAGTGAGGGAATGTGAAGAAGCAGTGAGCTGGGGGGGAGTCAGGGAATGTGAAGAAGCAGTGAGCTGGGAGGGAGTGAGGGAATGTGAAGAAGCAGTGAGCTGGGAGGGAGTGAGGGAATGTTAAGGAGTAGTGAGCTGGGAGGGAGTGAGGGATTGTGAAGAAGCAGTGAGCTGGGAGGGAGTGAGGGAATCTTGAGAAGCATTGAGCTGGGAGGGATTGCATTGGATTTGTTTATTGTCACCTGTACCGAGGTGCAGTGAAAAGTATTTTTCTGCGAGCAGCTCAACAGATCATTAAGTACATGGGATGAAATGGGAATAAAAGAAAATATATAATAGGGCAACACAACATATACAATGTAACTACATTAGCACTGACATTGGATGAAGCATACAGGGTAGAGTGTTAATGAGGCCAGTCCATAAGAGGGTCATTTAGGAGTACATAGAACATAGAAAATACAGCACAGAACAGGCCCTTCGGCCCATGATGTTGTGCCGAACCTTTGTCCTAGATTAATCATAGATTATCATTGAATTTACAGTGCAGAAGGAGGCCATTCGGCCCCCTGAGTCTGCACCGGCTCTTGGAAAGAGCACCCTACCCAAACTCAACACCTCCACCCAACAACAAGGGCAATTTTGGACACTAAGGGCAATTTATCATGGCCAATCCACCTACCCTGCACATCTTTGGACTGTGGGAGGAAACCGGAGCACCCGGAGGAAACCCACGCAGACACGGGGAGGACGTGCAGACTCCGCACAGACAGTGACCCAAGCCGGAATCGAACCTGGGACCCTGGAGCTGTGAAGCAATTGTTCTATCCACAATGCTACCGTGCTGCCCTTAAGAACAAATAAATCTACACTATATCATTTTACCGTAATCCATGTACCTATCCAATAGCTGCTTGAAGGTCCCTAATGTTTCCGACTCAACTACTTCCACAGGCAGTGCATTCCATGCCCCCACTACTGTCTGGGTAAAGAACCTACCTCTGATATCCCTCCTATATTTTCCACCTTTCACCTTAAATTTATGTCCCCTTGTAATGGTTTGTTCCACCCGGGGAAAAAGTCTCTGACTGTCTACTCTATCTATTCCCCTGATCATCTTATAAACCTTGATCAAGTCGCCCCTCATCCTTCTCCGTTCTAATGAGAAAAGGCCTAGCACCCTCAACCTTTCCTCGTAAGACCTACTCTCCATTCCAGGTAACATCCTGGTAAATCTTCTTTGCACCTTTTCCAAAGCTTCCACATCCTTCCTAAAATGAGGTGACCAGAACTGTACACAGTACTCCAAATGTGGCCTTACCAAAGTTTTGTACAGCTGCATCATCACCTCACGGCTCTTAAATTCAAACTGGTGACAGTGGGCAAGAAGCTGTTTTTGAGTCTGTTGGTGTGTTTTCTCAGACTGCTGTATCTCCTGCCCAATGGAAGAAGTTGGAAGAGTGAGTAAACCAGGTGGGAGGGATCTTTGATTAAGCTGCCTGCTTTCCCCAGGCAGCGGGAGGTGTAGATGGAGTCAATGGATGGGAAGCAGGTTTGTGTGATGGACTGGGCAGTGTTCACGACTCTCTGAAGTTTCTTGCGGTCCTGGGCCAAGCAGTTGCCATACCAGGCTGTGATGCAGCCCGATAGGATGCTTTCTATGGTGCATCTGTAAAAGTTGGTAAGGGTTAATGTGGACATGCCGAATTTCCTTAGTTTCCTGAGGAAGTATAGGTGCTGTTGTGCTTTCTTGGTGGTAGCGTCGACGTGGGTGGACCAGGACAGATTTTTGGAGATGTGTACCCCTAGGAATTTGAAACTGCTAACCATCTCCACCTCGGCCCTGTTGATGTTGACAGGGGTGTGTACAGTACTTTGCTTCCTGAAGTCAATGACCAGCTCTTTAGTTTTGCTGGCATTGGGGGATAGATTGTTGTCGCTGCACCACTCCACTAGGTTCTCTATCTCCCGCCTGTATTCGGACTCGTCGTTATTCGAGATCCGGCCCACTATGGTCGTATCGTCAGCAAACTTGTAGATGGAGTTGGGACCAAGTTTTGTCACGCAGTCGTGTGTGTACAGGGAGTAGAGTAGGGGGCTAAGTAAGCAGCCTTGCGGGGCCGCGGTGTTGAGGACCATAGTGGAGGAGGTGTTGTTGTTCATTCTTACTGATTGTGGTCTGTTGGCCAGATAATCGAGGATCCAGTTGCAGAGTGAGGAGCCAAGTCCTAGGTTTTGGAGCTTTGATATGAGCTTGGCTGGGATTATGGTGTTAAAGGTGGAGCTGTAGTCAATAAATAGGAGTCTGATGTAGGAGTCCTTGTTTTCGAGATGCTCTAGCGATGAGTGTAGAGCCAGGGAAATGGCGTCTGATGTGGAACGGTTGCAGCGGTATGCGAATTGCAGTGGATCAAGGCGTTCTGGGAGTATAGAGGTGATGCGCTTCATGATCAACCTTTCGAAGCACTTCATTACGGCGTGAGGGAATGTGAAGAAGCAGTGAGCTGGGAGGGAGTGAGGGAATGGGAAGGAGCAGTGAGCTGGGAGGGTTTCAGGGAATGTGAAGAAGCAGTGAGCTGGGAGGGAGTGAGGGAATGTGAAGAAGCAGTGAGCTGGGAGTGAGGGAATGTGAAGAAGCAATGAGCTGGGAGGGAGTGAGGGAATGTGAAGAAGCAGTGAGCTGGGAAGGAGTGAGGGAATGTGGAGAAGCAGTGAGCTGGGAGGGAGTGAGGGAATGTGAAGAAGCAGTGAGCTGGGAAGGAGACAGGGAATGTGAAGAAGCAGTGAGCTGGGAGGGAGTCAGGGAATGTGAAGAAGCAGTGAGCTGGGAGGGAGTGAGGGAATGTGAAGGAGCAGTGAGCTGGGAGGGAGTCAGGGAGTGTGGAGAAGCAGTGAGCTGGGAGGGAGTCAGGGAATGTGAAGGAGCAGTGAGCTGGGAGGGAGTCAGGGAGTGTGAAGGAGCAGTGAGCTGGGAGGGAGGGAGGGAATGTGAAGAAGCAGTGAGCTGGGAGGGAGTGAGGGAATGTGAAGGAGCAGTGAGCTGGGAGGGATGGAGGGAATGTGAAGGAGCAGTGAGCTGGGAGGGAGTGAGGGAATGTGAAGGAGCAGTGAGCTGGGAGGGATGGAGGGAATGTGAAGGAGCAGTGAGCTGGGAGGGAGTGAGGGAATGTGAAGAAGCAGTGAGCTGGGAGGGAGTCAGGGAATGTGAAGAAGCAGTGAGCTGGGAGGGAGTGAGGGAATGTGAAGGAGCAGTGAGCTGGGAGGGAGTGAGGGAATGTGAAGAAGCAGTGAGCTGGGAGGGAGGGAATGTGAAGGAGCAGTGAGCTGGGAGGGAGTGAGGGAATGTGAAGAAGCAGTGAGCTGGGAGGGAGTGAGGGAATGTGAAGATGCAGTGAGCTGGGAGGGAGGGCATGTGAAGAAGCAGTGAGCTGGGAGGGAGTGAGGGAATGTGAAGGAGCAGTGAGCTGGGAGGGAGTGAGGGAATGTGAAGAAGCAGTCAGCTGGGAGGGAGTGAGGGAATGTGAAGGAGATGTGAGCTGGGAGGGAGTCAGGGAATGTGAAGAAGCAGTGAGCTGGGAGGGAGTGAGGGAATGTGAAGGAGCAGTGAGCTGGGAGGGAACCTGGGAATGTGAAGAAACAGTGAGCTGGGAGGGAGTCAGGGAATGTGAAGGAGCAGTGAGCTGGGAGGGATGGAGGGAATGTGAAGAAGCAGTGAGCTGGGAGGGAGTGAGGGAATGTGAAGGAGCAGTGAGCTGGGAGGGAGTGAGGGAGTGTGGAGAAGCAGTGAGCTGGGAGGGAGTCAGGGAATGTGAAGAAGCAGTGAGCGGGTAGGGAGTCAGGGAATGTGAAGGAGCTGTAAGCTGGGAGGGAGTGAGGGAATGTGAAGATGCAGTGAGCTGGGAGGGAGGGAATGTGAAGAAGCAGTGAGCTGGGAGGGAGTGAGGGAATGTGAAGAAGCAGTGAGCTGGGAGGGAGGGAATGTGAAGAAGCAGTCAGCTGGGAGGGAGTGAGGGAATGTGAAGGAGATGTGAGCTGGGAGGGAGTCAGGGAATGTGAAGAAGCAGTGAGCTGGGAGGGAGTGAGGGAATGTGAAGGAGCAGTGGGCTGGTAGGGAGTCAGGGAATGTGAAGAAGCAGTGAGCTGGGAGGGAGTGATGGAATGTGTAGAAGCAGTGAGCTGGGAGGAGTGAGGGAATGTGAAGGAGCAGTGAGCTGGGAGGGATGGAGGGAATGTGAAGGAGCAGTGAGCTGGGAGGGAGTCAGGGAATGTGAAGGAGCAGTGAGCTGGGAGAGAGTGAGGGAATGTGAAGAAACAGTGAGCTTGTAGGGAGTCAGGGAATGTGAAGGAGCTGTGAGCTTGTAGGGAGTCAGGGAATGTGAAGGAGCTGTAAGCTGGGAGGGAGTGAGGGAATGTGAAGGAGCAGTGAGCTGGGAGGGAGTGAGGGAATGTGAAGGAGCAGTGAGCTGGGAGGGAGTGAGGGAATGTGAAGAAACAGTGAGCTGGGAGGGAGTGAGGGAATGTGAAGAAACAGTGAGCTGGGAGGGAGTGAGGGAATGTGAAGGAGCAGTGAGCTGGGAGGGAGTGAGGGAATGTGAAGAAACAGTGAGCTGGGAGGGAGTGAGGGAATGTGAAGAAACAGTGAGCTGGGAGGGAGTGAGGGAATGTGAAGGAGCAGTGAGCTGGGAGGGAGTGAGGGAATGTGAAGAAGCAGTGAGCTGGGAGGGAGTGAGGGAATGTGAAGGAGCAGTGAGCTGGGAGGGAGTGAGGGAATGTGAAGGAGCAGTGAGCTGGGAGGGAGTGAGGGAATGTGAAGAAGCAGTGAGCTGGGAGGGAGTGAGGGAATGTGAAGAAGCAGTGAGCTGGGAGGGAGTGAGGGAATGTGAAGGAGCAGTGAGCTGGGAGGGAGTGAGGGAATGTGAAGGAGCAGTGAGCTGGGAGGGAGTGAGGGAATGTTAAGGAGCAGTGAGCTGGGAGGGAGTGAGGGAATGTGAAGAAGCAGTGAGCTGGGAGGGAGTGAGGGAATGTGAAGAAACAGTGAGCTGGGAGGGAGTGAGGGAATGTGAAGAAACAGTGAGCTGGGAGGGATGGAGGGAATGTGAAGAAGCAGTGAGCTGGGAGGGAGTGAGGGAATCTTGAGAAGCATTGAGCTGGGAGGGATTGCATTGGATTTGTTTATTGTCACCTGTACCGAGGTACAGTGAAAAGTATTTTTCTGCGAGCAGCTCAACAGATCATTAAGTACATGGGAAGAAATGGAAATGAAAGGAAATATATAATAGGGCAACACAACATATACAATGTAACTACATTAGCACTGACATTGGATGAAGCATACAGGGTAGAGTGTTAATGAGGCCAGTCCATAAGAGGGTCATTTAGGAGTACATAGAACATAGAAAATACAGCACAGAACAGGCCCTTCGGCCCATGATGTTGTGCCGAACCTTTGTCCTAGATTAATCATAGATTATCATTGAATTTACAGTGCAGAAGGAGGCCATTCGGCCCCCTGAGTCTGCACCGGCTCTTGGAAAGAGCACCCTACCCAAACTCAACACCTCCACCCAACAACAAGGGCAATTTTGGACACTAAGGGCAATTTATCATGGCCAATCCACCTACCCTGCACATCTTTGGACTGTGGGAGGAAACCGGAGCACCCGGAGGAAACCCACGCAGACACGGGGAGGACGTGCAGACTCCGCACAGACAGTGACCCAAGCCGGAATCGAACCTGGGACCCTGGAGCTGTGAAGCAATTGTACTATCCACAATGCTACCGTGCTGCCCTTAAGAACAAATAAATCTACAATATATCATTTTACCGTAATCCATGTACCTATCCAATAGCTGCTTGAAGGTCCCTAATGTTTCCGACTCAACTACTTCCACAGGCAGTGCATTCCATGCCCCCACTACTCTCTGGGTAAAGAACCTACCTCTGACATCCCTCCTATATCTTCCACCTTTCACCTTAAATTTATGTCCCCTTGTAATGGTTTGTTCCACCCGGGGAAAAAGTCTCTGACTGTCTACTCTATCTATTCCCCTGATCATCTTTTAAACCTTGATCAAGTCGCCCCTCATCCTTCTCCGTTCTAATGAGAAAAGGCCTAGCACCCTCAACCTTTCCTCGTAAGACCTACTCTCCATTCCAGGTAACATCCTGGTAAATCTTCTTTGCACCTTTTCCAAAGCTTCCACATCCTTCCTAAAATGAGGTGACCAGAACTGTACACAGTACTCCAAATGTGGCCTTACCAAAGTTTTGTACAGCTGCATCATCACCTCACGGCTCTTAAATTCAATCTGGTGACAGTGGGCAAGAAGCTGTTTTTGAGTCTGTTGGTGTGTTTTCTCAGACTGCTGTATCTCCTGCCCGATGGAAGAAGTTGGAAGAGTGAGTAAGCCGGGTGGGAGGGATCTTTGATTATGCTGCCTGCTTTCCCCAGGCAGCGGGAGGTGTAGATGGAATCAGTGGATGGAAGGCAGGTTTGTGTGATGGACTGGGCGGTGTTCACGACTCTCTGAAGTTTCTTGCGGTCCTGGGCCGAGCAGTTGCCATACCAGGCTGTGATGCAGCCCAATAGGATGCTTTCTATGGTGCATCTGTAAAAGTTGGTAAGGGTTAATGTGGACATGCCGAATTTCCTTAGTTTCCTGAGGAAGTATAGGCGCTGTTGTGCTTTTTTTGGTGGTAGCGTCGACGTGGGTGGACCAGGACAGATTTTTGGAGATGTGCACCCCTAGGAATTTGAAGCTGCTAACCATCTCCACCTCGACCCTGTTGATGTTGACAGGGGTGTGTACAGTACTTTGCTTCCTGAAGTCAATGACCAGCTCTTTAGTTTTGCTGGCATTGAGGGAGAGATTGTTGTCGCTACACCACTCCACTAGGTTCTCTATCTCCCGCCTGTATTCTGACTCGTCGTTATTCGAGATCCGGCCCACTATGGTCGTATCGTCAGCAAACTTGTAGATGGAGTTGGGACCAAGTTTTGTCACGCAGTCGTGTGTGTACAGGGAGTAGAGTAGGGGGCTAAGTAAGCAGCCTTGCGGGGCCGCGGTGTTGAGGACCATTGTGGAGGAGGTGTTGTTGTTCATTCTTACTGATTGTGGTCTGTTGGCCAGATAATCGAGGATCCAGTTGCAGAGTGAGGAGCCAAGTCCTAGGTTTTGGAGCTTTGATATGAGCTTGGCTGGGATTATGGTGTTAAAGGTGGAGCTGTAGTCAATAAATAGGAGTCTGATGTAGGAGTCCTTGTTTTCGAGATGCTCTAGCGATGAGTGTAGAGCCAGGGAAATGGCGTCTGATGTGGAACGGTTGCAGCGGTATGCGAATTGCAGTGGATCAAGGCGTTCTGGGAGTATAGAGGTGATGCGCTTCATGATCAACCTTTCGAAGCACTTCATTACGGCGTGAGGGAATGTGAAGAAGCAGTGAGCTGGGAGGGAGTGAGGGAATGGGAAGGAGCAGTGAGCTGGGAGGGTTTCAGGGAATGTGAAGAAGCAGTGAGCTGGGAGGGAGTGAGGGAATGTGAAGAAGCAGTGAGCTGGGAGTGAGGGAATGTGAAGAAGCAGTGAGCTGGGAGGGAGTGAGGGAATGTGAAGAAGCAGTGAGCTGGTAAGTAGTGAGGGAATGTGGAGAAGCAGTGAGCTGGGAAGGAGTGAGGGAATGTGGAGAAGCAGTGAGCTGGGAGGGAGTGAGGGAATGTGAAGAAGCAGTGAGCTGGGAAGGAGACAGGGAATGTGAAGAAGCAGTGAGCTGGGAGGGAGTCAGGGAATGTGAAGAAGCAGTGAGCTGGGAGGGAGTGAGGGAATGTGAAGGAGCAGTGAGCTGGGAGGGAGTCAGGGAATGTGAAGGAGCAGTGAGCTGGGAGGGAGTCAGGGAGTGTGAAGGAGCAGTTAGCTGGGAGGGAGGGAGGGAATGTGAAGAAGCAGTGAGCTGGGAGGGAGTGAGGGAATGTGAAGGAGCAGTGAGCTGGGAGGGATGGAGGGAATGTGAAGGAGCAGTGAGCTGGGAGGGAGTCAGGGAATGTGAAGAAGCAGTGAGCTGGGAGGGAGTGAGGGAATGTGAAGGAGCAGTGAGCTGGGAGGGATGGAGGGAATGTGAAGGAGCAGTGAGCTGGGAGGGAGTGAGGGAATGTGAAGGAGCAGTGAGCTGGGAGGGATGGAGGGAGTGTGGAGAAGCAGTGAGCTGGGAGGGAGTCAGGGAATGTGAAGGAGCAGTGAGCTGGGAGGGAGTCAGGGAGTGTGAAGGAGCAGTTAGCTGGGAGGGAGGGAGGGAATGTGAAGAAGCAGTGAGCTGGGAGGGAGTGAGGGAATGTGAAGGAGCAGTGAGCTGGGAGGGATGGAGGGAATGTGAAGGAGCAGTGAGCTGGGAGGGAGTCAGGGAATGTGAAGAAGCAGTGAGCTGGGAGGGAGTGAGGGAATGTGAAGGAGCAGTGAGCTGGGAGGGATGGAGGGAATGTGAAGGAGCAGTGAGCTGGGAGGGAGTGAGGGAATGTGAAGGAGCAGTGAGCTGGGAGGGATGGAGGGAATGTGAAGGAGCAGTGAGCTGGGAGGGAGTGAGGGAATGTGAAGGAGCAGTGAGCTGGGAGGGAGTGAGGGAATGTGAAGAAGCAGTGAGCTGGGAGGGAGTGAGGGAATGTGAAGGAACAGTGAGCTGGGAGGGAGTGAGGGAATGTGAAGAAGCAGTGAGCTGGGAGGGAGTGAGGGAATGTGAAGAAGCAGTGAGCTGGGAGGGAGGGAATGTGAAGGAGCAGTGAGCTGGGAGGGAGTGAGGGAATGTGAAGAAGCAGTGAGCTGGGAGGGAGTGAGGGAATGTGAAGATGCAGTGAGCTGGGAGGGAGGGCATGTGAAGAAGCAGTGAGCTGGGAGGGAGTGAGGGAATGTGAAGGAGCAGTGAGCTGGGAGGGAGTGAGGGAATGTGAAGAAGCAGTGAGCTGGGAGGGAGTGAGGGAATGTGAAGGAGCAGTGAGCTGGGAGGGAGTGAGGGAATGTGAAGAAGCAGTGAGCTGGGAGGGAGTGAGGGAATGTGAAGAAGCAGTGAGCTGGGAGGGAGGGAGGGAATGTGAAGAAGCAGTCAGCTGGGAGGGAGTGAGGGAATGTGAAGGAGATGTGAGCTGGGAGGGAGTCAGGGAATGTGAAGAAGCAGTGAGCTGGGAGGGAGTGAGGGAATGTGAAGGAGCAGTGAGCTGGGAGGGAGCCTGGGAATGTGAAGGAGCAGTGAGCTGGGAGGGATGGAGGGAATGTGAAGAAGCAGTGAGCTGGGAGAGGGTGAGGGAATGTGAAGGAGATGTGAGCTGGGAGGGAGTCAGGGAATGTGAAGAAGCAGTGAGCTGGGAGGGAGTGAGGGAATGTGAAGGAGCAGTGAGCTGGGAGGGAGCCTGGGAATGTGAAGGAGCAGTGAGCTGGGAGGGATGGAGGGAATGTGAAGAAGCAGTGAGCTGGGAGGGAGTCAGGGAATGTGAAGGAGCAGTGAGCTGGGAGGGATGGAGGGAATGTGAAGAAGCAGTGAGCTGGGAGGGAGTGAGGGAATGTGAAGGAGCAGTGAGCTGGGAGGGAGTGAGGGAGTGTGGAGAAGCAGTGAGCTGGGAGGGAGTCAGGGAATGTGAAGAAGCAGTGAGCGGGTAGGGAGTCAGGGAATGTGAAGGAGCTGTAAGCTGGGAGGGAGTGAGGGAATGTGAAGATGCAGTGAGCTGGGAGGGAGGGAATGTGAAGAAGCAGTGAGCTGGGAGGGAGTGAGGGAATGTGAAGGAGCAGTGAGCTGGGAGGGAGTGAGGGAATGTGAAGAAGCAGTCAGCTGGGAGGGAGTGAGGGAATGTGAAGGAGATGTGAGCTGGGAGGGAGTCAGGGAATGTGAAGAAGCAGTGAGCTGGGAGGGAGTGAGGGAATGTGAAGGAGCAGTGGGCTGGTAGGGAGTCAGGGAATTTGAAGAAGCAGTGAGCTGGGAGGGAGTGAGGGAATGTGTAGAAGCAGTGAGCTGGGAGGAGTGAGGGAATGTGAAGGAGCAGTGAGCTGGGAGGGATGGAGGGAATGTGAAGGAGCAGTGAGCTGGGAAGGAGTCAGGGAATGTGAAGGAGCAGTGAGCTGGGAGGGAGTGAGGGAATGTGAAGGAGCAGTGAGCTGGGAGGGATGGAGGGAATGTGAAGGAGCAGTGAGCTGGGAGGGAGTGAGGGAATGTGAAGGAGCAGTGAGCTGGGAGGGAGTCAGGGAGTGTGGAGAAGCAGTGAGCTGGGAGGGAGTCAGGGAATGTGAAGAAGCAGTGAGCTTGTAGGGAGTCAGGGAATGTGAAGGAGCTGTAAGCTGGGAGGGAGTGAGGGAATGTGAAGAAGCAGTGAGCTGGGAGGGAGGGAGGGAATGTGAAGAAGCAGTGAGCCGGGAGGGAGTGAGGGAATGTGAAGAAACAGTGAGCTGGGAGGGAGTGAGGGAATGTGAAGAAACAGTGAGCTGGGAGGGAGTGAGGGAATGTGAAGGAGCAGTGAGCTGGGAGGGAGTGAGGGAATGTGAAGGAGCAGTGAGCTGGGAGGGAGTGAGGGAATGTGAAGAAGCAGTGAGCTGGGGGGGAGTGAGGGAATGTCAAGGAGCAGTGAGCTGGGAGGGAGTGAGGGAATGTGAAGAAGCAGTGAGCTGGGAGGGAGTGAGGGAATGTTAAGGAGTAGTGAGCTGGGAGGGAGTGAGGGATTGTGAAGAAGCAGTGAGCTGGGAGGGAGTGAGGGAATCTTGAGAAGCATTGAGCTGGGAGGGATTGCATTGGATTTGTTTATTGTCACCTGTACCGAGGTACAGTGAAAAGTATTTTTCTGCGAGCAGCTCAACAGATCATTAAGTACATGGGAAGAAATGGGAATAAAAGGAAATATATAATAGGGCAACACAACATATACAATGTAACTACATTAGTACTGACATTGGATGAAGCATACAGGGTAGAGTGTTAATGAGGCCAGTCCATAAGAGGGTCATTTAGGAGTACATAGAACATAGTAAATACAGCACAGAACAGGCCCTTCGGCCCATGATGTTGTGCCGAACCTTTGTCCTAGATTAATCATAGATTATCATTGAATTTACAGTGCAGAAGGAGGCCATTCGGCCCCCTGAGTCTGCACCGGCTCTTGGAAAGAGCACCCTACCCAAACTCAACACCTCCACCCAACAACAAGGGCAATTTTGGACACTAAGGGCAATTTATCATGGCCAATCCACCTACCCTGCACATCTTTGGACTGTGGGAGGAAACCGGAGCACCCGGAGGAAACCCACGCAGACACGGGGAGGACGTGCAGACTCCGCACAGACAGTGACCCAAGCCGGAATCGAACCTGGGACCCTGGAGCTGTGAAGCAATTGTACTATCCACAATGCTACCGTGCTGCCCTTAAGAACAAATAAATCTACAATATATCATTTTACCGTAATCCATGTACCTATCCAATAGCTGCTTGAAGGTCCCTAATGTTTCCGACTCAACTACTTCCACAGGCAGTGCATTCCATGTCCCCACTACTCTCTGGGTAAAGAACCTACCTCTGACATCCCTCCTATATCTTCCACCTTTCACCTTAAATTTATGTCCCCTTGTAATGGTTTGTTCCACCCGGGGAAAAAGTCTCTGACTGTCTACTCTATCTATTCCCCTGATCATCTTATAAACCTTGATCAAGTCGCCCCTCATCCTTCTCCGTTCTAATGAGAAAAGGCCTAGCACCCTCAACCTTTCCTCGTAAGACCTACTCTCCATTCCAGGTAACATCCTGGTAAATCTTCTTTGCACCTTTTCCAAAGCTTCCACATCCTTCCTAAAATGAGGTGACCAGAACTGTACACAGTACTCCAAATGTGGCCTTACCAAAGTTTTGTACAGCTGCATCATCACCTCACGGCTCTTAAATTCAATCTGGTGACAGTGGGCAAGAAGCTGTTTTTGAGTCTGTTGGTGTGTTTTCTCAGACTGCTGTATCTCCTGCCCGATGGAAGAAGTTGGAAGAGTGAGTAAGCCGGGTGGGAGGGATCTTTGATAATGCTGCCTGCTTTCCCCAGGCAGCGGGAGGTGTAGATGGAGTCAATGGATGGGAAGCAGGTTTGTGTGATGGACTGGGCAGTGTTCACGACTCTCTGAAGTTTCATGCGGTCCTGGGCCAAGCAGTTGCCATACCAGGCTGTGATGCAGCCCGATAGGATGCTTTCTATGGTGCATCTGTAAAAGTTGGTAAGGGTTAATGTGGACATGCCGAATTTCCTTAGTTTCCTGAGGAAGTATAGGCGCTGTTGTGCTTTTTTTGGTGGTAGCGTCGACGTGGGTGGACCAGGACAGATTTTTGGAGATGTGCACCCCTAGGAATTTGAAGCTGCTAACCATCTCCACCTCGACCCTGTTGATGTTGACAGGGGTGTGTACAGTACTTTGCTTCCTGAAGTCAATGACCAGCTCTTTAGTTTTGCTGGCATTGAGGGAGAGATTGTTGTCGCTACACCACTCCACTAGGTTCTCTATCTCCCGCCTGTATTCTGACTCGTCGTTATTCGAGATCCGGCCCACTATGGTCGTATCGTCAGCAAACTTGTAGATGGAGTTGGGACCAAGTTTTGTCACGCAGTCGTGTGTGTACAGGGAGTAGAGTAGGGGGCTAAGTAAGCAGCCTTGCGGGGCCGCGGTGTTGAGGACCATTGTGGAGGAGGTGTTGTTCATTCTTACTGATTGTGGTCTGTTGGCCAGATAATCGAGGATCCAGTTGCAGAGTGAGGAGCCAAGTCCTAGGTTTTGGAGCTTTGATATGAGCTTGGCTGGGATTATGGTGTTAAAGGCGGAGCTGTAGTCAATAAATAGGAGTCTGATGTAGGAGTCCTTGTTTTCGAGATGCTCTAGCGATGAGTGTAGAGCCAGGGAAATGGCGTCTGATGTGGAACGGTTGCAGCGGTATGCGAATTGCAGTGGATCAAGGCATTCTGGGAGTATAGAGGTGATGCGCTTCATGATCAACCTCTCGAAGCACTTCATTACGAAGTGAGGGAATGTGAAGAAGCAGTGAGCTGGGAGGGAGTGAGGGAATCTGGAGAGGCAGTGAGTAGGAAAGAATGAGGGAATCTTGCAAATCTATGAGCTGGATGCAGTGAGGGAATCTGAAGACGCAGTGAGCGCAAAGGAGTGTGGGAATCTGGGGAGGCCGCGAGCCAGAGGGAGTGAGGGAATCTGGGGAGGCGGCGAGCCGGAGGGAGTGTGGGAATCTGGGGAGGCCGCGAGCAGGAGGGAGTGAGGGAATCTGGGGAGGCCGCGAGCTGGAGGGAGTGAGGGAATCTGGGGAGGCCCCGAGCAGGAGGGAGTGTGGGAATCTGGGGAGGCCGCGAGCCGGAGGGAGTGAGGGAATCTGGGGAGGCCGCGAGCAGGAGGGAGTGAGGGAATCTGGAGTGGCAGTGAGCGGGAGGTGGTGAAGGAATCTGAAGGGGCAGTGGTGGGAGGGAGGGAGGAAATCTGGAGAGGCAGAGAGCAGAAGGGAATGAGGGAATCAGGGGAGGCCACCAGTGGAAGGGAATCTGGAGAGGCAGTGAGCGGGAGGGAGGGAGGAAATCTGGAGGGGCAGAGAGTGGAAGGGACAAGGGAATCTGGAGAAGCAATGAGCAGGAGTGAATGAGGGTATCTAGAGTGCAGTGAGAAGGAGGGAATTATGGAATCTTTAGAGGCAGTAAGCGGGAGAGAGTGAGGGAATCTGGTGAGACAGCGAGTAGGTCGGAAAGGGCATTATGGTAGCACAGTGGTTAGCACAGTTGCTTCTCTGCTCCAGGGTCCCAGGTTCGATTCCTAGCTTGGGTCACTGTCTGTGCGGAGTCTGCACGTTCTCCCCCTGTGTCTGTGTGGGGTTCCTCCGGGCGCTCCAGTTTCCTCCCACAAGTCCCGAAAGACGTGCTGTTAGGTGAATTGGACATTCTGAATTCTCCCTCTGTGTACCCGAACAGGCGCCGGAGTACGTGGCAGTGAGCAGCAATGACTGAAGACTCAAAAAGCAATGACTGTGTTATGCTGCTTCGGATAACACAGGCTGCTACTTGATGCAGTCCTAACTAAAGGATGCTCCAGACTCTGAAATGAGTTCAACGTGTTTATTGATTCTCAAATGAGTTTGACTCTCTGCTAATCTAACTGTAGTAACTCAGTCTAACTGTACCAGCTTGCTCTAAGCCACGTGCTGGGGTGTGATGCTGCTGATCAACCCTGTCTAACTCTCTAGATGTCTGTCTGTGGAAAGAGGCAGGGTGTGAGTGCCTCATCCCTTTTATAGTGTTTATGTCATGCCCCCTTGTGGTGATGCCATCTCTGAGTTCCTGACTGCCCATAGATTGTGTCCTATTCTGTGTTCATTGGTTGCATCTTTGCATATCATGACATCTCCCCTTTTTTTTGTAGATGTATATACATGTGAATGTGTCTGTCTAATGTGACTGACTGAGGAATACAGAACAGAACAAACAAAACAAATGCTCAAAAGTCCAATCTCTGAGGCTTGCGTCTGATCCTCGTCGACCGCCGGAGAGGTGGTGGAGGGGATGACGGTGTCTTGACAGGCGAGTGAGAGGCACGACTGGTGGCCTCGTGGTTCGATGTGTCTGGAGGTGGCAATTCGACATGTGGAAATGGAGGGGAAAGTGGTTGTGGGCAAGCAACTTTTCGCAGTGCACTTCGATTCCTTCGCACAATGGAGCCATCAGCC
Organism: Scyliorhinus torazame; assembly: GCF_047496885.1. Lineage (NCBI taxonomy): Eukaryota > Metazoa > Chordata > Chondrichthyes > Carcharhiniformes > Scyliorhinidae > Scyliorhinus > Scyliorhinus torazame. Next base: position 145,951,424 of record NC_092708.1, on the reverse strand, counting down.
ATACGTATGACATAGGATCTGGGCGCGGCCTGTCGAACAACGACAGCCGGAGCAGACCACCCACCATCCGGTATCTTGATCCTGACCGTGACTGCCGGGGATAGCACGTCCAGATCGATGGCATGTGCGTCATAACTCTGCTTCTGGCTGTCGCAAAGCTGCTGATCTTCCGCAGCACCAGGAGGTGATCAAGGTTGGGCAGGTGTAGGGCTGGAAGCATCGTCCGCAGGTCCCTGTTCATCAGCAGTTGAGCTGGCGACATGCGAGTGGACAAAGGAGTCGCCCGGTACGCAAGTAGTACAAGGTGTATGTCGGAAGCGGAGTCCGAGGCCTTGCGGATGAGCTGCTTAACGATGTGCACCCCTTTTTCGACTTTGCCATTGGACTGCGGATAGTGCGGACTGGAGGTGACATGCCTGAAATTATAGCTCTTGGCAAACGTGGACCATTCTCGACTATGGAAGCACAGTCCATTGTCGCTCGTGTTCGGGATGCCATGCCGTGAGAATGTCTCTTTACACGCTTTGATGACGGTCCGTGAGGTGAGGTCTGGCAGCTTCAGCACCTCAGGATAGTTCGAAACGTAATTGATGATTAAGATATAGTCGCGACCATTTGCATGGAATAGGTTAATGCCAACCTTGGACCACGGAGAGGTCTCTAGGTCATGTGGTTGGAGCGTCTCCTTGCTCTGCGCTGGCTGGAACCTCTGACAGGTTTCGCAGTTCAGGACCATGTCCGTGGTGTCCTGGTTGATGCCGGGCCAGTAGACAGTTTGCCTTGCCCTGCGTCTGCACTTTTCTACACCCAGGTGTCCCTCATGAATCTGCCATCTCACTCGTGATTTCTTCCCTCTTCAGGATAGGTAATGTTCCCACATAATGTTTTTGTTTAGATCTTTGGGGTCAATGCAGATGCGTAGGTCCCCCCGAAGGCTTCTTTACACACACCATCGAGCTGACCCAGTCGGTTGGTTCAGTGACCTTGGAGATGGTGCCTTTTGGTTGTAGACTTGTGAGCATGTTTGCGTATCATGACAAAGGTATCTGGAGAGACAGTGAGAATGGAATATGGAGAGGCGGCGAGTGGGAGAGAGGGAATTTGGAGAGGCAGTGAGAATGAGGGAATATGGGAATCTGGGGAGGCAGTGAGTAGAGGGAAGCTTCAGGCAGCTTGCAGGGGGGAATAAAAGAATCTGGAGGGGGAGGGAGTAATTCTGTCGGATTCGGGAGAGGCGGAAATTGAAGCCGTACGATGTTTAAAAAAAGCATACTGAGAATTCACAGTCTAAAGCCCCCGATGCAGATCCCATGGGTGTGAGTGCACTGTCAGCGGAAAGACAGGAGTTAGACTTTAGCAGAACCTGAGAAGCACCAGAGCTTTCTTCACAGCGAGTATAATAGGCAAAGAGCGAAGTTATTCACTTTGGTAAGAACAGTAAGGCAGAATTTTTATTTTAAATTGTGAATCTTTCAGATGTTATTGCTCAGGGAGACTTGGGTGCATTTGTGCAAAATGATATTTTAAGGGGACTGGAGCACAGGAATTTTATTCCAGTTTTATAAGATTGTTGAGTGCACAGCGTGAGTGACCGTTTGCAATTTTGGTCTGATTGATAAGGAAGAATATACTTGCATTGGAGGCCGTACAATCAATGTTCAGAAGCTTGGTTCCCGGATGAGAGAGTTGTCCTAAACAAACGATTGAGTAGAATGGACCTATAATCTGAAGCTTTGAAGAATAAGACGTGATCTCCTTGAAGCATGCAAGTTTCTGAAAGTGCTTGATAGGGTAAACAATAAAGGGTTGGCTACAAGAACAATATATACACGACTCGGTAGATCATTACCAGGTTCCTCTCTGGTTTGTGCCTTACTGGCCGACCTTATATACAGTGGTTAACTGAGATACCTTGGCCCTAGCAGGGGATCTCATATTCCGCAAGGAGCATGGGAAAGACAAGCATTCCCACCCCATATCTTCCATTACAGATAGGACTGTGAATCATTTGAATTCCCTCCCCCAGAGGATTGTGCATAGTCCCTGATTGAGTGTATCGAATGTTGAAATGGACAGATATTCAGTCGCTCAGGGGATGAAGGGATATGGTAAATGGGTGGAAAAATGGAATTGTGGCTGAAGATTTGATATGATCTTATCGAATGACTGAGCAGCTTGCAGGATCATATGATCTACCCCTACTCTTATTTTTGATCCTCAGTTCAGTTCAGCCTACAAAGACTTTTTCTATTTTATTTCTGGTTTATACGTATTGCTGTTAGAAACAACATTGATTATCCATCCTCAATTGCTTTTGAGAAGGGGTTAGTGAGCTGCCATCTTGATCTCTGGTTAGGAATAACTGTTACAGATTTCACATACTGTAGCCACTCTGCACAGGTTGTGGAGGGAGTGAATGTTTAAATTGTTGGCTGGGATGCCGATCAAGCAATCTGTTTTGACCTGGATATTGTTGAGCTTCTTCAGTGTTCTTGGACCTGTGCTCATCCAAGCAAGTGGAGGGTATTCCATCACACTCCTGGGAGAGATCGTGGCATAGAGACTGTGGGCGGGATTCTCCGCGAACCGGCGGGTTGGGCAGCTCCGGCGCGAAGGAGTGGCGTGAACCACTCCGGCGTCGGGCCGCCCCGAAGGTGCGGAATCCTCCGCACCTTCAGGGGCTAGGCCGGTGACAGATTGGTTTGTGCCCCGCCGGCCGGCGTGGAAGGGGCTTGGCACCACGCCAATCAGCGTCGAAGAGCCTTGCCGGACGACGCGAGTTGGCTCATGCGCAGGAGTGCCAGCGTGTGCTGGCGTCATCCCAGCGCATGCGCAGGGGGGGGGAATCATCTCCGCGTCGGCCATCGCGGAGGACCACAGCAACCGACGTGGAGGAATAGAGCGCCCCCCCGGCACAGGTCCACCCGCCAGGCCACCGTGGGGGCACCTCCCAGGGCCAGATCCCCCTGCACCCCACCGAGGACGCCGGAGGCCACCAGGTCCTGCCAGTAAGTACCTACTCTAATTTACGCCGGTGGGTCCAGCCGCAAACGGGCGGCCACTCGGCCCATCGCGGGCCGGAGAATCACCGGGGGGGGGGCGCTGCCAGCGGCCGCTGACCGGCGCGGCACGATTCCCGCCCCGCCAAATCCCCGGCGCCGGAGAATTCGGCAGCCGGCGGGGGCGGGATTCACTCCGCCTCCCCCGGTGATTCTCCAATCCGGCAGGGGGGGTGGAGAAGCTCGCCCAAGGTTACTGGATTAGTAATCCAGAGGCCCATGCTAAAACTCGGACGACATGGGTCAAACCCCACCATTCAATCAATAACGGTAATAAAAGCTAGTCCCAGTGATATTGATCATGAAACAATCGTTAATTATTATTAAAGCTTATCAAGTTCACCATTAGGGAAGATTATGTGTCATCCTTATCTGGTCTATCCTACATGTGACTCCAGAACCACAGCAATGCCATTGACTCTTAACTTACCTCTGAAATTTTGATTTGATTTGATTTATTATTGTCACATGTATTAGTATATGTGACAATAATAGTATACAGTGAAAAGTATTGTTTCTTGCATGCTGTACAAACAATGCATACCGTACATAGGGAAGGAAGGAGAGACTGCAGAATATAATGTTACAGTTATAGCAAGGTGTAGAGAAAAGATCAACTTAATACGAGGTAGGTCCATTCAAAAGTCTATTGGCAGTAGGGAAGAAGCTGTTCTTGAGTCGGTTGGTACGTGACCTCTAACTTTGGTATCTTTTTCCTGACGGAAGAAGGTGGAAGAGAGTATGTCCGGGGTGCGTGGGGTTTTTAATTATGCTGGCTGCCTTTCCGAGGCAGCGGGAATTATAGATAGAGTCAATGGATGGGAGGCTGGTTTGTGTCATAATGACCTCATAAGTCACTCAGTTCAAGGGAAAATAGGCAAGGGCAACAAATGCCGGCCTTGTCAGCACCCCCATAACTCCTCGCCTCGACTCCCCCCCAACCTCCCGCCATTCACATAGACATTGGGGTAACCCCCCCCACACAGGTATCAGGGTGACCCCCCCCCCCCCCCACCCACGCATAAATGCACAGGGCACCCTACCCTACCTCACACACACAGACATATAAGCATTGGGGTGACAAATGCAGGCCTTGTCAGCACCCCCATATCCCCCACAAACATGCAGGCATTGGGGTGACCCCACCCTCCACACACTCACACACACACAAAGGCATTGGGCGACACCCCTCTCCCCAAACATACACAGGCATTAAGGCTACCCACAAACACACATAAACACAAAGTTGATTTAGCTCAGTTGGCTAGACAGCTTGTCGTGATGCTGAGTTGCTTCAATTCCCATGCCAGCTGTGGTTATTCATGAAGGCCCTACCTTCTCAACCTTGCCCATAGACTGCAGTGTGGTGATCCTCAGGTTAAATCATCACCAGTCAGCTCTTCCCCTCGAAGGGGAAAGCAGCCTACGGTCATCTGGGACTATTGCAACTTTACTTACTTTATCCTATGAAAGAATGAAAACTCCCAATTTGCAGATGATGGGCAGACTTTGGGAGTCAGGAGATGAAATATTTGCTGCAGAATTCCCAGCTGCGGATCTATCCTGCAGCTAAAGTATTTATGTAATTGTTAGTTAAGCTTCTATTCAATGATGATTAAATATGTTGATGATGATGGAGAATTCAGCAATGGTAATGCCATTGAATGCCAGTTGGAGGTGGTTATGCTCACTCTTGTCGGAGATATCCATTACCTGACACTTGCATGGCACAAATGTTACTTGCAACTTAACAGCCTAAGCCTAAATGATTTCTCGGTCATTCTCCACAGACTTCCTCATGATTTTAAGGAGTGGCAAATGAAGCTAAACATTGTGCAGTCATCAGCAAACATCCCCACCTTTGAGCTTATGATGTAGGAAAAGTCATTGCCAAAGCAGTTGAAGATGGTTGGGCCTACAAATTTACTCCGAGGACTTCCTGCAATGGTGTGCAATAAGATGATGGGCCTCCAGTAACCACAATTTTTAAAAAAGTCTTCAGCAGAGCAAATAAGCTGAAAGCTGCCCTCTTTTGAAATAAATGTGTTGCCTCGTTCAGGAAGCCAGCACAACCAGAAACCTACCTGTGAATGGAGATCTCATAATAAGTGCAAAATTTACATCTGCCCACATGCAAGAAACCATTGAACCTAAATCAGCTGCAGTGTTTAAATCTATGCCTCAAGGACAATCAAAGACCACTTAATTGTATGTTCTTTTACCCTTTGTATTGGACTCTAACTCCCCTTATTTCTGAAACGTGGGTGTGTGCTGTGTGTGTTGCGAGCATGCATGCATGCATGTGCTCAAATGACTGCATGAGTGCCAAAGTGTGATGTTACATTTTTATTAATGTTCTCGGGATTAGTGGTTAATAAATTTGTTTCTTTGACTCATCAGACTTGGTTTGATTGGCCCTTTATTGCTCACAGTTTAAATAGTTTAGTACATTCTGATTTAGAAAAGGCATATTGAGGCAACACGGTGACGCAGTGGTTAGCACTGCTGCCTCAGTGCTGCCGGGTCCCAGGTTCGATCCCGGCTCTAGGTCACTGTCCGTGTGGAGTTTGCACATTCTCCCCGTGTTTGCGTGGGTTTTGCCCCCACAACCCAAAGATGTGCAGGTTAGGTGGATTGGCCACTCTAAATCGCCCTGTAATTGGAAAAAATGAATTGGGTATTCTAAAATTAAAAAAAAAAGAAAAGGTATATTCTTTTGAAAAAGACATTTAAATCTTTGTTGTGATCGACCAAGGCGGTTGAATGCAGGGGAAGCAGGCCACCCCTTCTCACCCGGCTGTAACAATCTATTCGTGGGACAGTAACTGGACAGATTGCATTTGTTTTGCTTTTTGTGGACAGAATATATACGTATCATTTCCACGTTCTCTGATAGATGCCACTGTTGTAGCTTTGCCTGAACAGCTTTGATAGAGTACAATTGCCCAGTTCTGGAGTACAATTCTTCAGCACTCCAGCCAGGATGTTGTCCAAGTAGCTGATATTGCTCCATGAAATCTGCCAGACTCCATTCCAAAACTAACTTCCTATCAAAAAGTAGTTTATAATCTCTTCAGAGCACAGAATGTTTCTGCTGTCCTAGATTTCCTCCTTCTATCTCTGTTGGTGTGGAACCGATCACTTCTGGGAAATCTCAGATGATTTCCGTTCTAGTCAGCGTCAATCAATATCAAATGGAATTTTGTAATTATAGTATAGGAGTGCAACAAATCAAATCACTCTTTCCACATGAATTCAAATAAATTGATGGGGTATACATCTCAAAATAAAAATCTTAATTTACAAGAGCTCCTGTGTAAGATGGGAACAATTCAAACATCTGTGTTAAACGCACACATGTTTAACAAGTCAACTGTGTCTTTGGATCAGGGGAAAGCCCAACAATGTACACTGATTTATAATCAAAGAATTTGATCAAAAATGAAAAACAAGCATTGAATTTAGAGCCCAAGACTAAACTAGAAGCTAAGACACAAATACTGCCAAAATAAATTTGAAACATGCGTGTCCACCAGGCCTTTCCTTAATAACCAGTGAGACTGGACATTTCCTCTGTACTCACAACATAAGCTTTGGTAATCAAATTGTAGATGATAACAGCCGAAGCACTGTAATGATAGTTGACTCTGTTTCATGGCAGCAGTCGTGACAGGCTAACTCAAAACATCATGCAATAAATAGGATAGAAACATTACTTGACCAAAAATACGGTTTTTCAAGTACATTTTCTTACAGTATTGCACAACATTTGTACATGTGTATCATAAATAAGTCATACCCAGAATATTTTTAAATACTAGTTTTAATTCATTCACAATGTTATCTGCCTTGCATAATTTTGTCTCCTTTATTAATAGAATAGCCATGATTTTTAACAACTTCACATCACGGCATTGTTAAAAAATAGGTTTGAAACTTTTGGAAAGGTGCTTTCTTTTGCTACTGTTCTTGGTACACCAGAGGATAAGCTACTTCATAAGGATATGAAAATTATATTATGAAAAACAGAATGTAACTGAAAAGCCCTTTGAGGCAACAAATTGTAATTGCTCACCATTCTTGAAATGAATGATGGGTTCACTTGGAGCTCTAGTTGGAAATGAGAAGTATGGCTTACTTTGAGTGATGGTTCATTAAGAATTCATACATCTTGTGCCACCGTATTCATTTGAAAAGAGGGAAAAAACATAGAACATTTCTTGATCAGCAACAGCATGAAAAAAAGGAGAGTGCATGAGGTGTAAAGTGTAATTTATGCTAACCATAAAAATCATCTATCTTTCAAATATTTTAGGTTCAATATATGGCCATACATTTAATTGAAAACTCATTAAAAGTGCTGGCAGTGCCCATTACTCCTGTAGGTGACACTGTATTGACCTTTTCAATGTTAAAAGTGCATTTTGTGCGACAAATAATAGGTCTGATCAGGCAGTGGGAGCATCTCAACTTGTGATTGTACATTCTTTAAAAATTAAAAAAAAAAATGTAGAATACCCAATTCATTTTTCCAATTAAGGGGCAATTTAGCATGGCCAATCCACCTAGCCTGCACATCTTTGGGTTGTGGGGGTGAAACCTGATGTGTTAGGCAGGTCTGTTCGGTGTGGACTGCACTTGATGCAGTGATGCGAGAAACAGACCTCTAACACTGTAGAAGATCCAACAGAGTTTTATTGAACGATAGAACTAACATACATCTTTAACTGTGGGTCGACACTCTACTGAACTGGCTGGAGACCTAGTACTAGCCTGACCAGACTTACTAGCTACCGCATGGTGTTTGCACTGTGCTAGCTCGTGGACTCTGACTGTCTCAGTGGCTGGGTCCAGAGAGAGCGGGAAAGCTAGTGCCCTCTGGCTTTATAGTGGTGGTGTCCTGTCTGGTGATTGGCTGCACCGTGCCGTGTGCTCACTGGTCGTCCTGTGTGTCAATCACTGCCTGTCTGCACTTCATTATATACATGAGTGGATATTATGACAAAACCCACGTAAACACGGGGAGAATGTACAAACTCCACATGGACAGTGACCCAGAGCCAGGATCGAACCTGGGACTTTGGCGACGTGAGGCCGCAGTGCTACCCACTGCACCATCTTGCTGCCTTGTGATTGTGCATGTCGTGTTGGGTGTTCTGGTATACAAACAAGTCAACATGGCTGGAGATGGTGTAACTCTATTTTATTAACAACTCAACTATAATAACAGACTGTAAGCTTGGGTATGTGCATTACCAGCTTATCTGTGGACCCTGTCCTGTCACTATCAAGGTGAGGCACTCAGCACATGGTGAATGTCTGAGAGGCAGGCTGTGAGCTCTGTGCTCTGGGCTGGCTGCTGCTAGAATCAGCAGGAACTCTGGTGTCCCCTGTCTTTATAGTGCGTGTGCTCTCACTGGTGATTGGCTGCGATGTTGTGTATGCTGGTTGGTCCTACTGTATGTCCATCAGTGTGTGTGTGATTGCACCAAGATATGCTGATGTATATCATGACAGTACATTCTGACCATCGGCTTCGCACAATACCTCAAGAAATGTTCTGATTTTCTTTCCAAATATCAAATTTTCTCCAACTAAAATTCCTCAGGCTAGAAGTTTGGCCACATAGGTGCGAATGGGGACGGTGTCATGGAAACTGGGAAGCCTGCGAGTGACTGTGTGAAGTTCACACAGTGGAAACTTTCCAAGGCCGAGATGTCAAAAAGCCATTCTATCTGATTTCAGACAGTACATTGAAACTTGGCCTGTGTAAGTCCACTGCACACAATGCCCTGTTCACACACAAAAGATTATGCGTTCAGCTGCAAGATGAAACCTCAACTAGCACTGTTTAAATAACCAGGCATCCAATTAAAGGTGATTTTGACTGATATTTTCAGGGGTAGAGTTTTCAGTGTTCTGTGAACAAAGGCTGAACAGGTATGGGGGGAGCGGACTGGCACAGGGAGATGTGGTGTAGAGGAGTTAAGCATGGAGGGAGAAAAAGAGAGCAGGAAAAGCCACGCTTACTGGTTTCTCTCCTGATGGCCTGTCACTTCGCATGTACTCGAATCTTTTTATTCATCTATAGGATATAGGCATTGCTGGCTAGGCCGCATTTATTCTTCTTCTCTTCCCACAGCTAATGGTGCATTAGCGACTCGAACCCAGAGCTTATGGCTCAGGGTCACTACCCACTGTGCCTCAAGACCACCCCAGCATTTATTGCTCATCTGTAATTACTCTACTGCCATTTCAGAGAGCAGTTAAAAATCACATGTCAGCCAGAACAGGTAACAACAATGGTTTCCTATTCACCATCAGACTTTTTGTTCCAGTTTTTTTTATTGAATTCAAATTCCCCATCTGCCATGGTGGGTCCCCAGAGCATTATCCTGGGTCTCTGGATTACTCGTCCAGTGATAATACACTATACCACTGCCTCCCCGAAAGCCTCTCAGTCTCTGATTCCCTTAAGATGGCATCTCTTGGGCAGCACGGTAGCAGTGGGTAGCACTGTTGCTTCACAGCTCCAGGGTCCCAGGTTCGATTCCCGGCTTGGGTCACTGTCTGTGCGGAGCCTGCACGTTCTCCGCGTGGGTTTCCTCCGGGTTCTCCGCTTTCCTCCCAGAGTCCAAAGATGTGCAGGTTAGGTGGATTGGCCATGATAAATTGCCCTTATCGTCCATAAAAAAAGGTTAGGTGGAGTTACTGGGTTACAGGGATAGGGTGCAGATGTGGGCTTAAGTAGGGTGCTCTAGGGGCTGGTGCAGACTCGATGGGCAGAATGGCCTCCTTCTGCACTGTAAATTCTATGATATAGAGGCCATTGTTAGGCAAAACAAACTTTCTTTGTGACTATTGCTCCACCATACCTCACCTCTCTGGTGTTCTGTGACATATCATCACACTGTCCTCTTAGTCACAATCTTACAAAAACACCAACAAAAACCTTGCCATCATGTGTCTGTCAAACATCATATCTAATTATATAAGCAAGAATGAGTGATTCAAACTTGCGCATGTCGTGTTATTCACCCTGGGGTAACACGGACTGCAACAGGATGCAGATGAACTGTAAAGCATACACCAAATGTAGGCGTTGGTTCAATACGATTTATTGACCTTCTGTAACAATACACACAGCTGGCTGTGGGTTGACACTCTACTACTCTAAGTGTACTAACTCTAACTTACTAGACCAGGCTAGCTCTGATCCACGTGTAGAAGGTGCTGACTGATATGTACACCCTGACTGTCACCACAGTTGTCACCAGTGGAAAGAGGCGGAGTGCTGATGCCTCGTGTGTTTTATAGTTGGAAGCCCCCCTCTGGTGTTCTGTCTGGTGATTGGTTGTGTTCTGTCCTGTATGTTGATTGGCTAACCTGAGTATCTGTCACTGCCTGTTTTTGCCTCATGATGTGCATGGGTGCAGATTATGACATCGCCCTTTAAAAAAAAGAATTGTCGGTTGCTTAGAGAATATACAACATACTTACAGATATAATTATTTACAGCAAATGGCGAGTGAATGCATATGTACATGTAAGGTGTCTAGCGCGCAGATACAGCACAATATGTACAAAGGAAACATTTGTAAGTCCAATCTTTGGGGCTGGCATCGGATCCTTGTCGGCCGCCTGAGAGGTGGAGGTGGGGATGAAGGCGCGTTGACAGGCGGGATTGCAGCCAGATTAGTGGCCTCGTAGAGCGAGGTGTCCGGAAAAGGCATAACGACAGCTGGGAACGTGAGATCCGGTGGTGGGCAGGCAAGTTTGCGTAGTGTCTTCTGTTGCGCCTGACAATGGATCCATCAGCCATGCGAACCATAAACGACCTGGGAGCAGCCTGTCGAACAACAACAGCTGGAGCTGACCAGCCTCCACCAGGCAACTTGATGCGAACAGCATCTTCCGGAGATAGCACAGGCAAATCAGTAGCATGAGCAGCGTATGTCAGCTTTTGCCGGTTTCTGAGTTGCTGCACCTTTTGCAGCCTACTGGGAGGTGATCCAGGTCTGGTAAATGAATGGCCGGAACAGTCATCACGATTCATAAGGAGTTGTGCCGGAGACATACCGGTGGACAGAGGGGTTGCCCTGTAAGCCAGGAGCGCAAGGTTAAAGTCAGAAGCTGAGTCCGCAGCCTTGCAGAGCAGTTGCTTCATGATATAGACCCCTTTTTCGACCTTCCCGTTAGATTGCGGGTAATGCGGGCTCGAGGTAATGTGCTTGAACTGGTATAGCTTTGCGAAGTTGGACCACTCTTGGCTGTAGAAGCAGGGACCGTTGTCGCTCATGACCGTGAGCGGAATACCATGCCTGGCAAATATTTCCTTGCAGGCCTTGATGACAGTCCTTGATGTGAGGTCGGACAGTCTCACCACTTCGGGGTAACTCGAGAAGTAGTCAATTATAAGCACGTAGTCACGCCCATTGGCGTGAAAAAGGTCGATTCCCACCTTAGACCACGGAGAGGTCACGATCTCGTGTTGCTGGAGTATTTCTTTGGGCTGAACAGGCTGGATACGCTGGCAAGTCACACAATTGAGGACCATGTTGGATATGTCCTGGTTGATGCCAGGCCAATAGACAGCCTGCCGGGCCCTGCGCCTACATTTCTCGATACCGAGGTGTCCCTCGTGGATCTGATTGAGCACTAAGCTCTGGAGGCTGCGAGGAATAACGGTGCGATCCAGCTGGAGGAGGATCCCCTCGACAACTGTTAGGTCGTCCTTGACATTAAAGAACTGAGGGCATTGCCCTTTCTGCCAACCATTTGCAAGGTGATGTATGAACCGCTGCAGAAGAGCGTCCTTGGCAGTCTCTTCTCGAATGTTGACGACTCGTTCATCTGAGGCCGGGAGGTTGCTGGCACACAGTTGCACCTGTGCCTCAATTTGGCGGATGAAGTCGACCTGTTCACAGGGCGAGGTGATGGCTCGAGACAGGGTGTCCGCAATGATTAGCTCTTTGCCCAGTGTGTAAACCAATTCGAAATCATACCTGCGGATTCGAAGGAGAATGCGCTGAAGCCTGGGCGTCATGTTATTCAAGTCCTTGTGAATGATATGGACTAGGGGTCTGTGATCAGTCTCTACTGTGAAGGTTGGTAGACCGTAGACATAATCATGGAACTCAACAATACCGGTGCGGAGGCCCAGGCACTCTTTCTCTATCTGAGTATACCTCTGCTCAGTGGGAGTCATGGCCCTGGACAAATAGGCCACTAGAGCCCAGGACGAGGAGTCATCCTTCTGGAGGAGCACCGCACCAATGCCGTCCTGGCTGGCGTCCGTGGAGATTTTTGTCTCCCGCTCTGGGTCACAAAACGCTAGTACCGGAGCAGTGGAGAGCTTTGCCTTTAGCTCGAGCCACTCTGCTTGATGTGTGGGTAGCCACTGAAAGGCAGTGGACTTCTTCACCAGATGCCTGAGAGCCGTGGTGCGTGATGTGAGGTTGGGAATTAACTTTCCCAAGAAGCTAACTATACCCAGGAAGCGGAGTACCGCCCTTTTGTCTTCCGGGGTCTTCATGGTGTTGATGGCCTTGACTTTGTCCGAGACCGGTTGCACGCCCTGCTGGGATATTTGATCACCCAAAAACTTGATTGATGACATGCCAAAGGAGCATTTGGCCTTGTTCAACTTGAGGCCGTTGGCATGTATGCGTCTAAAGTCTTGTGGGAGACAAGATATGTGTTCCTCTGGGGTCGTGGACCATTTAATGACGTCATCAACATAAACCCGCACATCCTCAATGCCCTCCAGCATCTGTCCCATGATCCTGTGAAAGATTTCAGAGGCTGAAACAATACCAAACTTCATGCGGTTATAACAGTACCCTCCGAAAAGTGTATTAAACGTGCAGAGCTCCCTGCTTGACTCGTCCAGTTGTATCTGCCAGAAGACACACGATGCATCTAGCTTCGTGAAGAATTTGGCATGTGCCATCTCACTGGTTAACTCCTCCCTCTTCGGGATCGGGTAGTGTTCCCGCATTATGTTTCGGTTAAGATCCTTGGGATCTATACATATGCGCAGTTCTCCAGAGGGCGTCTTCACACAGACCATCGAGCTGACCCAGTCAGTCGGTTCCGTCACTTTGGAGATTATACCCTGGCCTTGGATCTCCTGCAGCTGCGCCTTTAAACGGTCCTTCAGAGGAGCCGGCACCCGGCTTGGTGCATGGATCACAGGCGTGGCATCAGGCCTGAGTAAGATTTTGTAGCGGTATGGCAGCGTGCCCATGCCACTGAACACATCCGGGTATTAGACCATAAGACCATAAGACATAGGAGCGGAAGTAAGGCCATTCGGCCCATCGAGTCCACTCCACCATTCAATCATGGCTGATTTCCACTCCATTTACCTGCTCTCTCTCCATAGCCCTTAATTCCTCGAGAAATCAAGAATTTATCATCTTCTGTCTTGAAGACACTCAATGTCCCGGCCTCCACCGTCCTCTGTGGCAATGAATTCCATAGACCCACCACTCTCTGGCTGAAGAAATTTCTCCTCATCTCTGTTCTAAAGTGACTCCCTTTTATTCTAAGGCTGTGCCCCCGGGTCCTAGTCTCCCCTACTAATGGAAACAACTTCCCTACGTCCACCCTATCTAAGCCATTCATTATCTTGTAAGTTTCTATTAGATCTCCCCTCAACCTCCTAAACTCCTATGAATATAATCCCAGGATCCTCAGACGTTCATCGTATGTTAGGCCTACCATTCCTGGGATCATCCGTGTGAATCTCCGCTGGACCCGCTCCAGTGCCAGTATGTCCTTCCTGAGGTGTGGGGCCCAAAATTGCTCACAGTATTCTAAATGGGGCCTAACTAATGCTTTATAAAGCTTCAGAAGTACATCCTTGCTTTTATAGTCCAAGGCTCTTGAGATAAATGACAACATTGCATTTGCTTTCTTAATTACGGACTCAACCTGCAAGTTTACCTTTAGAGAATCCTGGACTAGGACTCCCAAGTCCCTTTGCACTTCAGCATTATACATTTTGTCACCGTTTAGAAAATAGTCCATTCCTCTATTCTTTTTTCCAAAGTGCAAGACCTCTCACTTACCCACGTTGAATTTCATCAGCCATTTCTTGGACCACTCTCCTAAACTGTCTAAATCTTTCTGCAGCCTCCCCACCTCCGTCATACTACCTACCCCTCCACCTATCATTGGCAAACTTAGCCAGAACACCCCCAGTCCTGTCATCTAGATCGTTAATATATAAAGAGAACAGCTGTGGCCCCAACACTGAACCCTGCGGGACACCACTCGTCACCGGTTGCCATTCCGAAAAAGAACCTTTTATCCCAACTCTCTGCCTTCTGCCTGACAGCCAATCGTCAATCCATGTTAGTACCTTGCCTTGAATACCATGGGCCCTTATTTTACTCAGCAGTCTCCCGTAAGGCACCTTATTAAAGGCCTTTTGGAAGTCAAGATAGATAACATCCATTGGCTCTCCTTGGTCTAACCTATTTGTTATCTCTTCAAAGAACTCTAACAGGATTGTCAGGCACGACCTCCCTTTACTAAATCCATGCTGACTTGTCCTAATCCGACCCTGCACTTCCAAGAATTTAGAAATCTCATCCTTAACAATGGATTCTAGAATCTTGCCAACAACCGAGGTTAGGTTAATTGGCCTATAATTTTCCATCTTTTTCCTTGTTCCCTTCTTGAACAGGGGGGTTACAACAGCGATTTTCCAATCCTCTGGGACTTTCCCTGACTCCAGTGACTTTTGAAAGATCATAATTAACGCCTCCACTATTTCTTCAGCTATCTCCTTTAGAACTCTATGATGTAGCCCATCTGGGCCCGGAGATTTATCAATTTTTAGACCTCTTAGTTTCTCTAGCACTTTCTCCTTTGTGATGGCTACCATATTCAACTCTGCCCCCTGACTCTCCTGAATTGTTGGGATATAACTCATGTCTTCTACTGTGAAGACTGATGCAAAGTACTTATTTAGTTCCTCAGCTATTTCCTTGTCTCCCATCACTAGATTACCAGCGTCATTTTGGAGCGGCCCAATGTCTACTTTTGCCTCCCGATTGTTTTTAATGTATTTAAAGAAGCTTTTACTATCATTCCTAATGTTACTGGCTAGCCTACCTTCATATTTGATCCTCTCTTTCCTTATTTCTCTCTTTGTTATCCTCTGTTTGTTTTTGTAGCCTTCCCAATCTTCTGACTTCCCACTACTCTTTGCCACATTATAGGCTTTCTCTTTTGTTTTGATGCATTCCCTGACTTCCTTTGTCAGCCATGGCTGCCTAATCCCCCCTCTGGTAACCTTTCTTTTCTTTGGGATGAACCTCTGTACTGTGTCCTCAATTACTCCCAGAAACTCCTGCCATTGCTGATCTACTGTCTTTCCCACGTGGCTCTGCTCCCAGTCGATTTTCGTCAGTTCCTCCCTCATGCCCCTGTAGTTACCTTTATTTAACTGTAACACCTTTACATCTGATTCTACCTTCTTTCTTTCAAATTGCAGACTGAATTCTACCATATTATGATCACTGCCTCCTAAGTGTTCCCTTACTTTAAGATCTTTTATCAAGTCTGGCTCATTACATAACACTAAGTCCAGAATGGCCTGTTACCTCGTGGGCTCCATCACAAGCTGGTCCAAAAAGCCCTCCTGTAAACATTCAATGAATTCCCTTTCTTTGGGTCCACTGGCAACATTATTTACCCAGTCCACCTGCATATTGAAGTCCCCCATGATCACTGTGACCTTGCCTTTCTGACATGCATTTTCTATTTCGTGGTGCATTTTGTGCCCCTGGTCCTGACCACTGTTAGGAGGCCTGTACATAACTCCCATTATATATTTTTTGCCTTTGTGGTTCCTCAACTCTACCCACACAGACTCCACATCATCTGACCCTATGTCGTTTAGTGCTATTGATTTAATTTCATTCCGAATTAACAAGGCAACCCCGCCCCCTCTGCCCACCTCGCTGTCTTTTCGATAGGTTGTGAATCCCTGGATGTTTAAATGCCAGTCCTGAACCCCCTGCAACCATGTCTCTGTGATGCCTACCACATCATACCTGCCAGTCACAATCTGGGCCACAAGCTCATCTACCTTGTTCCGTACACTGCGCGCATTTAAATATAGCACCTTTAATTTTCTATTGACCGTCCCTTTTTGTTTTCTTAGTGTGGTGGACCTTGGTTTACTGAGCCTTTCCATACATTTATATTGTGACAGGATTTTGTCAATGTCAGCCTGAAGATTCATATTGACAGAGGACATGGCATGTACACGCTGGATGAGATTGAGTAGATGGCATGCATGGGCACCAAGCAGGGAAGCCTTGTCAGGCTTGACGATTTTGAATCGCAGTGTGGCTTTGATGGCCTTGTTGGAGACATACAGGTGACAAGACCCTAACGCAGTAATGGCATTGCCATTATAATCAAGTAGCTGGCAGGCCGGCGGAAGAATTTTTGGCTGCCTTTGGATGCGAGCAAGATCTGCTTGAGATATGAGATTGGCTGAAGCACCAGTGTCCAGCTTGAACCGGATGCTGCATTGGTTGACTTGTACGACAGCACGCCATTCGTCCGCAGAATCCACGTTGAGGATGGGTAGGCGTGTTGCTGAATTTGAGGAGGCCTTGTCATACGTGGTAATGATGCCCACATGATATGGGAACTCCAGGCAGTCATCCTCTGGATTCGTGGTGTTACCAGGTTCCGAATCCAGCAGCCCTTGCTGCACACTTCGAATGCGTTTGCGTTGGATCCGGGATCGCTGGCCCACGATCGGAGGTGCAGACCTGTAAAAAGCTGCATAATGGCCAGGCTTCCCACAATTTAATGGCCAGGCTTCGGCCGCTTTGTTCTCCCATCTGTGGTGCGCATGTGTGGGACCCGGGGAAAAGCGCGCGAAATGGCCGCCTTCATCGATGCTAAGGCGCCGCATTTGGGCGATGGCCTGTACACTCTCTGCCTTGTGGGAGGCAAGTTGGTCCTGTTTTGACGATTTAAGGTGGGAGTAGCGACTTTTCGCCTGTTCATGCACTTTACACCTCTCGGTGGCTACTGGCAGGGTCATGTTTTTTATTTTTAGGAGCTGCTCCCACAGGGCGTCGGAGTGGACCCCAAACACGATCTGTGGCGTCATTCTCCGCCGGCGGGAGTCTCCGTTTTGCCGGCGCCCGGGGGTTTCCCGACGGCATGGGGCTGCCCCACAATGGGAAACCCCATTGACCGGCCGGTGTTACGGAGACTCCCGCCGGCCGGTCGGGGCAGAAATGTGGCGGGGCGGGTAGGAGAATTTCGCCCCTGATCCCTGATGAGGGAATCAGCGGTGTCACCGTAGTTGCAGGATTGCGCTAATATGTGGAGATGAGTTAGAAAGGATTGGAAAGGCTCATCCTTACCCTGAAGGTGTTGCTGGAAGACATAGTGCTCAAAGCTCTTGTTCGTTTCGACAGTGACTGTCAAATTTGGCTAACACGGTCTGGAACTTGGTCTTGTCCTCGCCGTCGGTAAAAGTAAGCGAATTGAAGATTTGAATGGCCTGGTTCCCCCACAGTCGATAAGAGCAGCGCGATTTTTCTGGCATCGGACGCATCCTCGAGGCCCGAGGCCCCAGTGTATAGACTGAATTTCTGCTTGAAGACCCGCCAGTTGGCGCCAAGATTTCCGGAGATCCGGAGCTGTGGAGGGGCCTGGATCTTCTCCATGCCGCTGGAAGGCACTTGCTGGTTGTCACTGAATTATTAAAGGTAAATTACTTAGATGAAGTAGACTCCTGGTATCATGTTGTGTTAGTCACCCTGGGGTAACATGGACTGCAACAGGATGCAGATGAATTGTAAAGCTTACACCAAATGTAGGCGTTGGTTCAATACGATTTATTGAACTTCTGTAACAATGCACACAGCTGGCTGTGGGTTGACACTCTACTACTCTAAGTGTACTAACTCTAACTTACTAGACAAGGCTAGCTCTGATGCACGTGTAGAAGGTGCTGACTGATATATACACCCGGACTGTCACTACAGTTGTCACCAGTGGAAAGAGGCGGAGTGCTGATGCCTCGTGTGTTTTATAGTTAGAAGTCCCACTCTGGTGTTCTGTCTGGTGATTGGTTGTGTTCTGTCCTGTATGATGATTGGCTAACCTGGGTGTCTGTCACTGCCTGTTTTTACCTCATGATGTGCATGGGTGCATATCATGACAGATGACAGCGCATTTCCTTGATGTCCGTCCTAGTTCTCCAACACAGCGCCACATAAGTGGCTGTATCACAGGTAGGAGTGCAGTCTTCTGTGGTTTAAAAGCCAGTGGAAAATGAAACAACTGAGATGTTGCAAGAAGCATATCCTTGGGTGTCTCCTGATTGTGTGGTGACAAGATCACAAAACCGCAGGTTGAGACAGGAGGAAGAGAACTTGAGGAGTGCCGATAGAAAGACTGAGGTTCAGTTGTCAGAAATCATGGGCGGGATTCACCCAGCCCTGGGCCGGACCAGAAAATCCCCACGAACGAGCCACGCCACCCCGACGCCGGCACACGATTCTCCGCAGAGCGGAGAATCGGAGCCATTGGCGCCGGCATGGTTGGCGCAGTGCCGGTCGCGGGCCACTCTACGCGGCCGCCCCGCCGATTCTCCGGCCCAGGTTTGCCGAGCGGCCGTAAGAGAAGAACCGAGTCCCGTCGGCGCCGTTCTAACCTGCTCTGGGCCGGCGGGATGTCAGCGCTGAAGGGTCGGGTGGCGGCCAGTGGGGGTCCAAACTAGGGGGGGGGGGGGCTCCAATGTGGCCCGGCCAGCGGTCGGGGCCCACCGATCGGCGGGCCGGCCTCTGTGGCTGGGGGCCTCCTTTCCTACCCGCCGGCCCCTGTAGTCCTGCGCCATGTTGCGTCGGGGCCGGCTCGTTGAAGAAGGCCACTGCGCATGTGCGCATTGTCTCCGGCTCCACTGCGCATGTACTCGTTGGCGCCGGTGCAACTGCGCATGCGTGGATCTCGCGGCGCACAGTTCGCACCTGTGAGCAGCGCGAACTGCTCCAGCGCCGTACTGGCCCCCTGTAGGGGCCGGAATTAGGCCTGGGAGTGGCCCATTCACGCCGTCGTAAAACGTGTGCTGTTTATGACGGCGTTGACACTGATGTGTTGGGTGTTCTGGATCACATACAGGTCACCAACACTTGAAATAGTGCAACATTATTTTAATGAATCATTAACTGTTTAATACGATACTAGCTTTAACTAAAGACCTTTGCCTTATCCTAACCAGTCGATGCACTCAGCACATGGTGAATGTCTGTGTTGCCGGCTGTGAGCTCTGTCCTCCTAGCTAGCTGCAACTCGAATGAGCGGGAACTCTGATGCCTCCTGTCTTTATAGTGCGTGTGCTCTCACTGGTGATTGGCTGTGGTGTTGTGTGTGTTGATTGGTCCCACTGTGTATCCATCAGTGTGCGTCTGCACCATGATATACTGGTGTATATTATGACAGACACTGTGCCATGGGATTGGAGAATCCCGCCCCATGTTTGATCAGATGGTTGGTAAAGAACAAGAGCAGGTGGTGGATGAAGTGGATATCTTTAGTTTAAGCAAGTTGGTTGAATTACAGCAGAAAGATTCAGAGATAAGGCAGTTGTGTCAAAAAAATATATGGAAATAGAATCTGAGTATAACCAGAGTATTATTACATTAGAAATATTATATTACTGAGACTTGGAGGCCTTTACATATTCAAACAGATGAGAAAAGGGCAGAAGTTCATCAAGTGATATTATAGGGTTTTAGAAAGGAGGTTTTGCTGATAGCGCAAGAGGTTCCAGTAGGGAGTCATTTAGGAGTAAGGAAAACTCAAGAAAAAATACAAAAACATTTTTATTGGCCTGAACTGCATAAGGATGTAGTTGAATTATGCCGTACATGCCACAAATGTCAGGTAATAGGGAACCTCAGGCAGTAATCACACCAGAGCCTTTAATACCCATTCCAGCATCTGAGGAACCTTTTACTAGGGTCCTAATTGATTGCCTGGAACCTCAGTCGAAAACAAATAGTGGGAATCAGTATCTGTTGACCATAATGGATGAGCCCAGTAGATTTCCAGAGGCATTAAGAAACAATACATCTAAATTCAATTAGATCAAGGTTCCAATTTTATGTCGAAGGTATTTGAGGAAGCTATGGATAGCTTGGGAATAAAGTGATTTAACTCAACTGTGTATCATCCAGAATCACAAGGGACAGATGTCTGTGTTTATGTATTTACATTGTGTATTTTGTCATAGAAACATAGAACTTACAGGGCAGAATGATGCCATTCGGCCCATTGAGTCTGCACTGGCCCTTGAAAGAGCACCCTACCTTAGCCCATGCCTCCACCCTATCCCTGCAACCCAGCAACCCCACCTAACCTTTTTGAATACTGAAGGCAATTTAGCATGACCAATCCCCCTAACCTGCACATCTTTGGACTGTGGGAGGAAACTGGAGCACCCGGAGGACATCCATGTGCACACAGGGAGAATGTGCAGACTCAGCACAGACAGTGACCCAAGCCAGGAATCGAACCTGGGATCCTGGAGCTGTGAAGCAACAGTGCTAAGCACTGTGCTACCGTGCCGCCCCTATGTTTGCCCTATGTATTTTCTTTTCATGTATGGAATGACCTGTCTGAACCATACGCAGAACAATACTTTTCACTGTACCTCAGTACACGTACCAATAAATAAATCCAATCCAATCCAGAAAGATGGCATCAAACTCTAAAGACCATGTTGAGGGCCTATTGTCAGGATTATCCAAAAGATTGGGATAAAGGAATTCCATTTGTTCTATTTGCAATCAGGGATGCACCTAATTAATCAACTAAATTCAGTCCATTCAAATTGATTTGTGGTCATGAGGTGAGAGGACTACTTAAATTGATCAAAGGGAAATTGGTGAGTCAGTGTTCGGAGACTATGTTGTTGGACTATGTGTCAAACTTTAGTGAGGGATTAACTAGGGCTGGTGAGTTGGCTGGGAAACATTAAAAATGGTCACAAAATACGAAATCCCTATTTTTTCATGCAATCATTCCTGGAGCGAATCATTCTTTCCGCACAGCCTTAAAATAAACTAAAATATTGGGGTTTTGGTCGAGTATCCTAGCCACTGTTGGAGTCTTGTCTGGTATCGTAATAATATTTCCAAGGATATTGAATTACATCTTAGGACTAATTTGTCAGCACAATTTTATTTATACCGAGTGAGAAAAATGATTGTGATGCTTGTGAATTTCTGAGTCCCTGCTTTAGGGGGAAAAAATGTCTTTGAATAGCTTGAAGCGAATGAAAGCCTTATTGAAAATTCTCAAAGCTCTTCTGCTAAATGATTTTTAGGTGAAGGAATTGGAGTTAGCAAAAATATTTGCTTCCTGCTCTTGAATTTAATAATTCCCCAGGTGTAAAGAGATCTGAAATTGCAATCTTCCTCAAATTGATTGAAAATAAATAACAAACCGTTTATTTTTCTACGAGTATTGCTGGAGGTTAGTCTGATCCCATGGGCGGAATCATCCTAGAAATTGGCAATGTCCAATTTCAGGTCTGACGACAATCTATTGTGCGACATTTAGTTTTTAAAAAATGAACAGGCATGGATTTTACATTGAATTACTGGCCTCTGATTTGCCCGCCATGCTGTGACCTCAGACCTTCATGTCATGATATTTAGATAAGCATATCATGGTGCAATCAAACACACACTGATGGATATGCAGTAGGACCAACCAACACATACACAACATCACAGCCAATCACCAGTGAGAGCACACGCACTATAAAACAGGGAACACCACAGTTCCCGCGGATTCCAGCAGCAGCCAGCTCAGAGCACCGAGCTCAGAGCCTGACACTCAGACATTCACCATGTGCTGAGTGCCTCACCCAGATAGTAATTGGACAGGGTCCACAGATTAGCTGGTAATGCATGTACCCAAGTTAGCAGTGTGCTGTTATAGTTACACCATGATGTCCCCTATTCCTGCTCGAGCGACGATGAATAATCTCCTCCGTTCCACTAGGGTAAGTCACTCTTCTCATCACTCTCACCTCACACACTCACAGACCCATCACACATCCATAGGGATCTCACTCAATGCTCAATGGGTGCCACCACTCACCCTCCCACACTGATGTTCATTGCCTATGCGGGTTATGTCCTCACTCCGTCCATTGCCCCACTCACTATCCTTACATGTCAGGCATCCTTACCATCTGGCGTGGCAGGCATCCTGTTTACCTTCTCTCTCTCTTTGTCTTCATTCAGTGTGAATGATGTCTCCTATTTCTCAGGCTCCTGCCACGCACTAATGAACTCTCCTTTCTTTAACAGGCACATCTGGAAAGCAGCTGAGGGGGTCCATGAGCTATGTCCTGGCCTCCAGGCCCAAGAAGAGCAATCACAGTGTCCACCACACCCTCCACCAGCCTAAAGACACACATCTTGATGGGACCTAGTTCTCGAGCGGCTTTAGGGTCACATTCTGGTGACTACATTGCACTGTCTGAGCCACAGCAGGGGGAGGCAGGGTCATCCCAGGTTGCCGGCACTCAGAGGATTGCTGGAGGCCAGGAATCTGCTGAGTCTGAGTCAGGTGAGGAGCCTCTGGACTCGGCCATACCTCAGTTGCTGCAGCTGCAAAGACAAGCTCAGGAAAATCAGGAAGGGATGTCTGCTGCACTCCTCAGATTGCAAGGCATAATGGAGGAGTCCGTCGGCCTTCAGGCCGAGGTGATAGCGTCGGCATGCCAATACATTGAGGTCAACACTGGTAGGTTGGCGGCTGCTGTGGAGATGTTGGTCCAGGACATCTGTCCTAGTGTTGCGGGAGCGGCACTCAATGACTGAGGCACTTGCTTACATCAATCACTGTCAATGTCAACGCGGTGGTGGGGCATCACAAGCTCACTCCAGCTGTCCCTCCCACTCAAAGAGGCTGTCAGGGGCCCCCAGGCACGGAAAGGGAGGAAGATCAGCAGGTGCACACACCAGGGCCATCCACCCAGGTGAATCCAAGAGAGCCCAGCCTATCTGAATCCCCTATCTGTGACCCCTTTAGCCCCAGATCCACAAGCCAAAGAGAGTGGCATTGTCACACTGCAGGACCCTGAAAGAAGGCCGGGGCCTCCACGGTCTCAGCCCTACAGGGGACGCCTACTCTGGTCATCACAGACAACAGGGTGCCTCCACCTCCGCTGTGGACAATGGGAATGCACCAAGACATAGTGGAAGGATTAGAAAAGGTCAAGATGTAGTTGCACAGCATTGGCATGGGTGTTAATCACTTGTACATAATGTTAACTAGTGTTGATAAAATTCCGGCATGCCACCCTATCTATGGCTCTTTGTTGTGATGGGCAATGTTCCTGCCAGTTCGAAGTAAAAGTTTGATTCCTGCACAAGATAAAGACAGGTTTCTCTGTCCAGGGCCTCCTCCCCTGTTCTGTATTCAACCGCCCCAGCACACTGATGGTTCGCCTTCATGGTCACTGGATACATCAGTCTTTCCTGTATCTCGATGGGACTTATCATTGTTACCAGAATGTGCTGAGTTGATGTTACAGGGTTCTGTCATTCTGCCTCTGTGCTCTCTGCACCTTTGAGATGCGGCTGCCTCCTCCTCATCCCATCAGCATCTTTGTTCAATGACACTGTGGTTCTGAAGGCTTCAGTTCATGAGGGACGCCAATGGATAAGGAGAAGCATCAATTTCCACGCTGCCATGATGTGACACTCTACATTGAGCGCAAGCGAGCTGCCATCAATCAGACAAGATCCGCCATTCACATAAGCTCTATGAGAATCTATGGGCTGTCCAATCATCCTCCTGGAATGCAGGGACAGTGGGCATCAGCTGCATCTCCATGACAGGAGCCTTATCACAGAAGGTATGTGCGCTACCACCAGCCAGGTGTGGGTCAAAAGTTCACAGATGCCATGTGTGGATATATGGAGTGTCCTCATTGCATGTTTTCATCCTCAATAAATCTAGCAGCTATGAGGATGTCCAGAGAACATTTGCCTTATCTGGACATCGCAATGGCCTCATGGGCACCATCCTTTGCTTAGATGGCCTGCTCACCCTGATCCTCGTCGATGTCGAGGAGACGTGCAGCTCCTCCACCTCCTTCTCATGCACTTCTTGTGCCCGTGGCAGCACCAGGTTGCACTTAGTGTTGTAGGTGATGACGATGCATGGCACCGTCCATGTACTGCATTACAGGGCTCCACCAGACCGATCCAGGCACCGGAACCTCATCTTCAGCATCCCAATGGTTTGCTCCACCAACATGCGAGTTGCAGCATGAACCTCGTTGGACCTTTTCTGCTGCACTCTGAGGCCTCTGCATGGGCATCATCAACCATGCCCTCAGAAGGCAGCCTTGTCCATGAGGAATCAACTGTGCAGCCTCTTTGGACCCTGCAAAACAGGGTTCTGAGAGGATCTGAGAAATTAGGAGTCATGGGCACTCCCTGGGAGTCGTGCACACACCTGGAGGAGGTATTTGGTGTGGTGATATACCAGCTGACCGACTGGAAGCTCTTGCAGTCAAGCTTGTTCACTGATTGCCACCAAGGAGATCTAAATGCCACACAAATGCAATCGATGGCACCTTGCATCTATGGAAACCCAGAGATCTGGGTAAATCCCAGTGCTTTTGCTTCCTGGCTTGCCTGATCCCGGTTGAAATGCACAAAGTTGTGTGCCTTCACAAATATGGCATCTGTGACCACTTGAATGGACTTGTGTGCGGAAAACTGCAAAATCCCATCGAGGACACCTATGGAAACCAATATGGAGCCACTGGCATACAAATTGAGCATCACAGTTGCTTTCAGGGGCAATGACAGTAGAAGTCCTCCAAGGCCCTGCGGCGCAAAATCCTGCAGTAAGTGGCATATGTGACCAACCAGTTCCCTGGACATGCACAGTCTTCAGTGATACTAGTTCTCAGTCATCTGCAGGAATGACAAGCACTCTTTGTAGACCCTGGGTCTACTGATGCGCCAATGGCCGACAGCTCTCAGGGTTTCTCCCTCTGTGTGCGGAGGAGGTCTTGTTGTTCCGTGTGCTTGAGCGGTCTGCTCCTGCCTTTGGCGAGTCAAGAGCTGGCGTTGTATTACTCTACTGCCTGTAAGCAATGAGATGGACGAGAGGATCACCAGGCTCCACCTTCCTGACAGTCTTCCCACTGCAGTATCAAAGAGAGAGACACGGCATTCATCATTTGTCTGCTAAAGGCCAAACTTTTTCCAGCCACTGCCTGTGGCTGCCGTTGGGATCCTCAAGAACGCTGTGATAGGTTGAGTGCACTCACCTGCAAGTTCAGGTCGCAGTGTGCACACCTTTGAAATCCAGGTGTAAATCTGCAGCTCTGCAATCATGTCACCATGAGATTTAAATTTGATGTGGGGTAATGATTCTGGCACTTGGCCACTATAATGAAATATGAATTCATTATAATTATGTTCTTGACAATTGACAGCAGCAAATGTGTTGGGCCACTGATGGGGGGAGGGGACGATCGCATCCTGCTTTTACACTGCCGGGAAACTTGTCAAGGCCTGTCTCATGATATTTTCCAATCGCACCGCTGAGCACACCCACCCCGATTGGGCGGGGAAAATCCCAGCCCTTATTTCTGACTTTTAAATGGAAACAACTTTAATGTATCCATTTCTTAATTTTCCTATTTACCTCATTACTTCCGTCAACCTCCTTTAGCATGAAGGATAGAATTTAGCTCTAAGTCTTATCAATCTTGTTATTTATCAGTATGTACACTGACATCAGTAAGTGTCTTTCTTTAGATAATGGAGTGTAGCTTGTGCCTAGCCATTATATTTTATTTTAATTTGCCAATACGGTAGTAAGGAACTCACAACAGTCTACTCCATAAAATTATATTGAATGTACTTGTGGTGATATGCATCACTGTAAATACACAAGGGGTTAATGTAGATACACTAGGACTGAGTAAACACCAGCGGGAGCACCAGAGACATCATGACATGCAGACATACAGCTAATGAACACATAGAATAGGACACGGCCAATTGGCAGTCAAGACACCCACAGGTGACTCTACCACAAGGGGGCAACCCATATAAAAGGACAGGGCACACAGGGGGCGTCATTCTCCGACCCCCCAGAGGGTCGGAGAATGGCCGTTGGCCGCCGTGAATCCCGCCCCCGCCGGTTGCCGAAGTCTCCGAAGGGAGAAAAGTCGGCGGGGCGTTAATGGCGCCGCTGCCGCGGAGAATGTCACGGGTCTGCGCAAGGCAGCCGATTTTCGGCCTGCCGATATTCTCCCTTCCGGATGGGCCGAAGTCCCGTTGACGTGATGACTGTTCACGTCGACGTGAATCAAACCTCCTTTTCATCGGCGTGACCCGGTGCTCCAGGCTCACGCCGACCAGCGTGGAGGTGAGTGACGGCCTGGGGGGTTGGCTCTGGGCAGGCAATGGCGTGGCCGCAGTCTGATTGCGTGAGGAGAGGTGTGTCTTGGGTTGTGTGTGTGTGTGTGCGGCGGGGGGGGGGGGGTGGTTAGAGTAGGCTGGGCTCCGGGGGAGTGCCGGGAGGGGGTCCGTGCCGGGGTGGAGGTTGGGGGGGAGGGGGGGGTCCGTGCCGGGGTGGAGATTGGGGGTTGGGGGGGGGTCCGTGCTGGGGTGGAGGTTGGGGGGGGGGGGCCGTGCTGGGGTGGAGGTTGGGGGGGGTCCGTGCCGTGCCGGGGTGGAGGTTGGGGGTTGGGGGTTGGGGGGGGGGTCCGTGCTGGGGTGGAGGTTGGGGGGGGTCCGTGCTGGGGTGGAGGTTGGGGGGGTCCGTGCCGTGCCGGGGTGGAGGTTGGGGGTTGGGGGGGGGTCCGTGCTGGGGTGGAGGTTGGGGGGGGTCCGTACTGGGTGGAGGTTGGGGGGGGGGAGTCCGTGCTGGGGTGGAGGTTGGGGGGGGTCCGTGCTGGGGTGGAGGTTGGGGGGGGTCCGTGCCGTGCCGGGGTGGAGGTTGGGGGTTGGGGGGGGGGTCCGTGCTGGGGTGGAGTTTGGGGGGGGGTCCGTGCTGGGGTGGAGGTTGGGGGGGGTCCGTGCCGTGCCAGGGTGGAGGTTGGGGGTTGGGGGGGGGGTCCGTGCTGGGGTGGAGGTTGGGGGTTGGGAGGGGTGCGTGCCGCGGTGGAGGTTGGGGGGGATGGGGGGTCCGTGCCGGGGTGGAGGTTGGGGGGGGGTCCGTGCCGTGCCGGGGTGGAGGTTGGGGGTTGAGGGGGGGTCCATGCCGGGGTGGAGGTTGGGGGTTGGGGGGGGTTCCGTGCCGGGGTGGAGGTTGGGGGGGGGTCTGTGCCGGGGTGGAGGTTGGGGGGGGGGTCCGCGCCGTGCCGGGGTGGAGGTTGGGGGTTGGTGGGGGGTCCGTGCCGGGGTGGAGGTTTGGGGGGGTCCGTGCTGGGGTGGAGGTTGGGGGGGGGCCCGTGCCGGGGTGGAGGTTGGGGGTGGGTCCGTGCCGGGGTGGAGGTTTGGGGGGGGGTCCGTGCCAGGGTGGAGGTTGGGGGTTGGGGGGGGTCCGTGCTGGGGTGGAGGTTGGGGTGGGGGTCCGTGCTGGGGTGGAGGTAGGGGGGGGTCCGTGCTGTGCCGGGGTGGAGGTTGGGGGTTGGGGGGGGTTCCGTGCCGGGGTCGAGGTTGGGGGGGGTCCGTGCTGGGGTGGAGGTTGGGGGGGGGGCCTGTGCCGGGGTGGAGGTTGGGGGGGGGGGGTCCGTGCCGGGGTGGAGGTTGGGGGGGGGTCCATGCCTGGGTGGAGGTTTGGGGTGGCGGGGGTCCGTGCTGGGGTGGAGGTTGGGGGGGGGGCCGTGCCGTGCCGGGGTAGAGGTTGGGGGTTGGGGGGGGGTCCGTGCCGGGGTGGAGGTTGGGGGGGGGGTCCGTGCCGGGGTGGAGGTTGTGGGGGGGTGGTCCGTGCCGGGGTGGAGGTTGGGGGTTGGGAGGGGTCCGTGCTGGGGTGGAGGTTGGGGGGGGTCCGTGCCGGGGTGGAGGTTGGGGGTTGGGGGGGGGGTCCGTGCCGGGGTGGAGGTTGGGGGGGGGGTCCGTGCTGGGGTGGAGGTTGGGGGGTTCCGTGCCGTGCCGGGGTGGCGGTTGGGGGTTGGGGGGGTCCGTGCCGGGTTGGAGGGTGGGGGGGGTCCTTGCTGGGGTGGAGGTTGGGGGGGGGTCCGTGCCGGGGTGGAGGTTGGGGGGGGGGGTCCGTGCCGGGGTGGAGATTGGGGGGGGTCCGTGCTGGGGTGGAGGTTGGGGGGGGGTCCGTGCTGGGGTGGAGGTTGGGGGAGGGGTCCGTGCTGTGCCGGGGTGGAGGTTGGGGGTTGGGGGGGGTCCGTGCCGGGGTGGAGGTTGGGGGGGGGTCCGTGCTGGGGTGGAGGTTGGGGGGGGTCCGTGCCGTGCCGGGGTGGAGGGTGGGGGTTGGGGGGGTCCGTGCTGGGGTGGAGG
Source organism: Scyliorhinus torazame (assembly GCF_047496885.1). Taxonomy (NCBI): domain Eukaryota; kingdom Metazoa; phylum Chordata; class Chondrichthyes; order Carcharhiniformes; family Scyliorhinidae; genus Scyliorhinus; species Scyliorhinus torazame. Next base: position 145,922,869 of record NC_092708.1, on the reverse strand, counting down.
TTGGTGGGGGGTCCGTGCTGGGGTGCAGGTTGGGGGTGTCCATGCCGGAGTGGAGGTTGGGGGGGGGTCCGTGCTGGGGTGGAGGTTGGGGGGGGGGTCCGTGCCAGGGTGGAGGTTGGGGGGGGGGTCCGTGCCGGGGTGGAGGTTGGGGGTTGGGGGGGGTCCGTGCTGGGGTGGAGGTTGGGGGGGTCCGTGCCGGGGTGGAGGTTGGGGGGGGTCCGTGCTGGGGAGGAGGTTGGGGGGGTCCTTGCCGGCGTGGAGGTTGGGGGGGGGGTCCGTGCCGGGGTGGAGTTTGGGGGGGGTCCGTGCCGGGGTGGAGGTTGGGGGTTGGGGGGGATCCGTGCTGGGGTGGAGGTTGGGGGGGTGTCCGTGCCGTGCCGGGGTGGAGGTTGGGGGTTGGGGGTGGTCCGTGCTGGGGTGGAGGTTGGGGGTTGTGGGGGGGTCCGTGCCGGGGTGGAGGTTGGGGGGGGGTCCGTACTGGGTGGAGGTTGGGGGGGGGGGTCCGTGCCGGGGTGGGGGTTGGGTGTTGGCGGGGGTCCGTGCTGGTGTGGAGGTTGGGGGGGGGTCCGTGCTGGGGTGGAGGTTGGGGGGGGTCCGTGCCGTGCCGGGGTGGAGGTTGGGGGTTGGGGGGGTCCGTGCCGGGGTGGAGTTTGGGGGGGGTCCGTGCTGGGGTGGAGGTTGGGGGGTTCCGTGCCGTGCCGGGGTGGAGGTTGGGGGTTGGGGGGGGTCCGTGCCGGGTTGGAGGTTGGGGGGGGGGTCCGTGCTGGGGTGGTGGTTGGGGGGGGGTCCGTGCCGGGGTGGAGGTTGGGGGGGGGGTCCGTGCCGGGGTGGAGGTTGGGGGGGGGTCCGTGCCAGGGTGGAGGTTGGGGGTTGGGGGGGTCCGTGCTGGGGTGGAGGTTGGGGTGGGGGTCCGTGCTGGGGTGGAGGTAGGGGGGGGTCCATGCTGTGCCGGGGTGGAGGTTGGGGGTTGGGTGGGGTTCCGTGCCGGGGTCGAGGTTGGGGGGGGTCCGTGCTGGGGTGGAGGTTGTGGGGGGGGCCCGTGCCGGGGTGGAGGTTGGGGGGGGGGGGTCCGTGCCGGGGTGGTGGTTGGGGGGGGGGTCCGTGCTGGGGTGGAGGTTGTGGGGGGGGGCCCGTGCCGGGGTGGAGGTTGGGGGGGGGGGGTCCGTGCCGGGGTGGTGGTTGGGGGGGGGGTCCATGCCTGGGTGGAGGTTTGGGGTGGGGGGGTCCGTGCTGGGGTGGAGGTTGGGGGGGGGCCGTGCCGTGCCGGGGTGGAGGTTGGGGGGGGGGGGTCCGTGCCGGGGTGGAGGTTGTGGGGGGGTGGTCTGTGCCGGGGTGGAGGTTGGGGGTTGGGAGGGGTCCGTGCTGGGGTGGAGGTTGGGGGGGGGGGTCCGTGCTGGGGTGGAGGTTGGGGGGTTCCGTGCCGTGCCGGGGTGGCGGTTGGGGGTTGGGGGGGTCCGTGCCGGGTTGGAGGGTGGGGGGGTCCTTGCTGGGGTGGAGGTTGGGGGGGGGTCCGTGCCGGGGTGGAGGTTGGGGGGGGGGTCCGTGCCGGGGTGGAGGTTGGGGGGGGTCCGTGCTGGGGTGGAGGTTGGCGGGGGTCCGTGCTGGGGTGGAGATGGGGGAGGGGTCCGTGCTGTGCCGGGGTGGAGGTTGGGGGTTGGGGGGGGTCCGTGCCGGGGTGGAGGTTGGGGGGGGGTCCGTGCTGGGGTGGAGGTTGGGGGGGTCCGTGCCGTGCCGGGGTGGAGGTTGGGGGTTGGGGGGGGTCCGTGCTGGGGTGGAGGTTGGTGGGGGGTCCGTGCTGGGGTGGAGGTTGGGGGGGTCCGTGCCGTGCCGGGGTGGAGGTTGGGGGTTGGGGGGGGTCCTTGCCGGGGTGGAGGTTGGGGGGGGGGTCCGTGCCGGGGTGGAGGTTGGGGGGGGTCCGTGCCGGGGTGGAGGTTGGGGGTTGGGGGGGGTCCGTGCTGGGGTGGAGGTTGGGGGGGTGTCCGTGCCGTGCCGGGGTGGAGGTTGGGGGTGGTCCGTGCTGGGGTGGAGGTTGGGGGTTGTGGGGGGGTCCGTGCCGGGGTGGAGGTTGGGGGGGGGTCCGTACTGGGTGGAGGTTGGGGGGGGGGGTCCGTGCCAGGGTGGGGGTTGGGTGTTGGCGGGGGTCCGTGCTGGTGTGGAGGTTGGGGGGGGTCCGTGCTGGGGTGGAGGTTGGGGGGGGTCCGTGCCGTGCCGGGGTGGAGGTTGGGGGTTGGGGGGGGTCCGTGCCGGGGTGGAGTTTGGGGGGGGGTCCGTGCTGGGGTGGAGGTTGGGGGGTTCCGTGCCGTGCCGGGGTGGAGGTTGGGGGTTGGGGGGGGTCCGTGCCGGGTTGGAGGTTGGGGGGGGGGTCCGTGCTGGGGTGGAGGTTGGGGGGGGGGTCCGTGCCGGGGTGGAGGTTGGGGGGGGGGTCCGTGCCGGGGTGGAGGTTGGGGGGGGGTCCGTGCCAGGGTGGAGGTTGGGGGTTGGGGGGGTCCGTGCTGGGGTGGAGGTTGGGGTGGGGGTCCGTGCTGGGGTGGAGGTAGGGGGGGGTCCATGCTGTGCCGGGGTGGAGGTTGGGGGTTGGGTGGGGTTCCGTGCCGGGGTCGAGGTTGGGGGGGGTCCGTGCTGGGGTGGAGGTTGTGGGGGGGGCCCGTGCCGGGGTGGAGGTTGGGGGGTCCGTGCCGGGGTGGAGGTTGGGGGGGGGCCGTGCCGTGCCGGGGTAGAGGTTGGGGGTTGGGGGGGGTCCGTGCCGGGGTGGAGGTTGGGGGTTAGGGGGGGTCCGTGCCGGGGTGGAGGTTGGGGGGGGGGGGTCCGTGCCGGGGTGGAGGTTGTGGGGGGGTGGTCCGTGCCGGGGTGGAGGTTGGGGGTTGGGAGGGGTCCGTGCTGGGGTGGAGGTTGGGGGGGGGGGTCCGTGCTGGGGTGGAGGTTGGGGGGTTCCGTGCCGTGCCGGGGTGGCTGTTGGGGGTTGGGGGGGTCCGTGCCGGGTTGGAGGGTGGGGGGGTCCTTGCTGGGGTGGAGGTTGGGGGGGGGTCCGTGCCGGGGTGGAGGTTGGGGGGGGGGGTCCGTGCCGGGGTGGAGGTTGGGGGGGGTCCGTGCTGGGGTGGAGGTTGGCGGGGGTCCGTGCTGGGGTGGAGATGGGGGAGGGGTCCGTGCTGTGCCGGGGTGGAGGTTGGGGGTTGGGGGGGGTCCGTGCCGGGGTGGAGGTTGGGGGGGGGTCCGTGCTGGGGTGGAGGTTGGGGGGGTCCGTGCCGTGCCGGGGTGGAGGTTGGGGGTTGGGGGGGGTCCGTGCTGGGGTGGAGGTTGGTGGGGGGTCCGTGCTGGGGTGCAGGTTGGGGGTGTCCATGCCGGAGTGGAGGTTGGGGGGGGGTCCGTGCTGGGGTGGAGGTTGGGGGGGGGGGTCCGTGCCAGGGTGGAGTTTGGGGGGGGGTCCGTGCCGGGGTGGAGGTTGGGGGTTGGGGGGGGTCCGTGCTGGGGTGGAGGTTGGGGGGGTCCGTGCCGGGGTGGAGGTTGGGGGGGTCCGTGCTGGGGAGGAGGTTGGGGGGGTCCTTGCCGGGGTGGAGGTTGGGGGGGGGTCCGTGCCGGGGTGGAGGTTGGGGGGGGGTCCGTGCCGGGGTGGAGGTTGGGGGTTGGGGGGGTTCCGTGCTGGGGTGGAGGTTGGGGGGGTGTCCGTGCCGTGCCGGGGTGGAGGTTGGGGGTTGGGGGTGGTCCGTGCTGGGGTGGAGGTTGGGGGTTGTGGGGGGGTCCGTGCCGGGGTGGAGGTTGGGGGGGGGGTCCGTACTGGGTGGAGGTTGGGGGGGGGGTCCGTGCCGGGGTGGGGGTTGGGTGTTGGCGGGGGTCCGTGCTGGTGTGGAGGTTGGGGGGGGTCCGTGCCGTGCCGGGGTGGAGGTTGGGGGTTGGGGGGGGTCCGTGCCGGGGTGGAGTTTGGGGGGGGTCCGTGCTGGGCTGGAGGTTGGGGGGTTCCGTGCCGTGCCGGGGTGGAGGTTGGGGGTTGGGGGTGTCCGTGCTGGGGTGGAGGTTGGGGGGTGGTCCGTGCTGGGGTGGAGGTGGGGGGGGTCCGTGCCGTGCCGGGGTGGAGGTTGGGGGTTGGGGGGGGGTCCGTGCCGGGGTGGAGGTTGGGGGGGGGGTCCGTGCTGGGGTGGAGGTTGGGGGGGTCCGTGCCGTGCCGGGGTGGAGGTTGGGGGTTGGGGGGGGTCCGTGCCGGGGTGGAGTTTGGGGGGGGTCCGTGCCGGGGTGGAGGTTGGGGGTTGGGGGGGGTCCGTGCCGGGTTGGAGGTTGGGGGGGGTGTCCGTGCTGGGGTGGAGGTTGGGGGGGGTCCGTGCCGTGCCAGGGTGGAGGTTGGGGGTTGGGGGGGGGGTCCGTGCTGGGGTGGAGGTTGGGGGTTGGGAGGGGTGCGTGCCGGGGTGGAGGTTGGGGGGGATGGGGGGTCCGTGCCGGGGTGGAGGTTGGGGGGGGGTCCGTGCCGTGCCGGGGTTGAGGTTGGGGGTTGAGGGGGGGTCCGTGCCGGGGTGGAGGTTGGGGGTTGGGGGGGGTTCCGTGCCGGGCTGGAGGTTGGGGGGGCGGTTCCGTGCCGGGGTGGAGGTTGGGGGGGGGGGGTCCGTGCCGTGCCGGGGTGGAGGTTGGGGGTTGGGGGGGGTCCGTGCCGGGGTGGAGGTTGGGGGGGGGGTCCGCGCCGTGCCGGGGTGGAGGTTGGGGGTTGGTGGGAGGTCCGTGCCGGGGTGGAGGTTTGGGGGGGTCCGTGCTGGGGTGGAGGTTGGGGGGGGGCCCGTGCCGGGGTGGAGGTTGGGGTGGGGTCCGTGCCGGGGTGGAGGTTGGGGGGGGGTCCGTGCCAGGGTGGAGGTTGGGGGTTGGGGGGGTCCGTGCTGGGGTGGAGGTTGGGGTGGGGGTCCGTGCTGGGGTGGAGGTAGGGGGGGGTCCGTGCTGTGCCGGGGTGGAGGTTGGGTGTTGGGGGGGGTTCCGTGCCGGGGTCGAGGTTGGGGGGGGTCCGTGTTGGGGTGGAGGTTGGGGGGGTGCCCGTGCCGGCGTGGAGGTTGGTGGGGGGGGTTCGTGCCGGGGTGGAGGTTGGGGGGGGGTCCATTCCTGGGTGGAGGTTTGGGGTGGGGGGGGTCCGTGCTGGGGTGGAGGTTGGGGGGGGGCCGTGCCGTGCCGGGGTAGAGGTTGGGGGTTGGGGGGGGGTCCGTGCCGGGGTGGAGGTTGGGGGTTGGGGGGGGGTCCGTGCCGGGGTGGAGGTTGGGGGGGGGGGGTCCGTGCCGGTGTGGAGGTTGTGGGGGGGTGGTCCGTGCCGGGGTGGAGGTTGGGGGTTGGGAGGGGTCCGTGCTGGGGTGGAGGTTGGGGGGGTCCGTGCCGTGCCGGGGTGGAGGTTGGGGGTTGGGGGGGGTCCGTGCTGGGGTGGAGGTTGGTGGGGGGTCCGTGCTGGGGTGCAGGTTGGGGGGGGTCCATGCCGGAGTGGAGGTTGGGGGGGGTGTCCGTGCTGGGGTGGAGGTTGGGGGGGGGGGTCCGTGCCAGGTTGGAGGTTGGGGGGGGGGTCCGTGCCGGGGTGGAGGTTGGGGGTTGGGGGGGTCCGTGCTGGGGTGGAGGTTGGGGGGGTCCGTGCCGGGGTGGAGGTTGGGGGGGGTCCGTGCTGGGGTGGAGGTTGGGGGGGTCCTTGCCGGGGTGGAGGTTGGGGGGGGGGGTCCGTGCCGGGGTGGAGGTTGGTGGGGGGTCCGTGCCGGGGTGGAGGTTGGGGGTTGGGGGGGTCCGTGCTGGGGTGGAGGTTGGGGGGGTGTCCGTGCCGTGCCGGGGTGGAGGTTGGGGGTTGGGGGTGGTCCGCGCTGGGGTGGAGGTTGGGGGTTGTGGGGGGGTCCGTGCCGGGGTGGAGGTTGGGGGGGGTCCGTACTGGGTGGAGGTTGGGGGCGGGGGGTCCGTGCCGGGGTGGGGGTTGGGTGTTGGCGGGGGTCCGTGCTGGTGTGGAGGTTGGGGGGGGGTCCGTGCTGGGGTGGAGGTTGGGGGGGGTCCGTGCCGTGCCGGGGTGGAGGTTGGGGGTTGGGGGGGGTCCGTGCCGGGGTGGAGTTTGGGGGGGGTCCGTGCTGGGGTGGAGGTTGGGGGGTTCCGTGCCGTGCCGGGGTGGAGGTTGGGGGTCGGGGGGGGTCCGTGCCGGGTTGGAGGTTGGGGGGGTGTCCGTGCTGGGGTGGAGGTTGGGGGGGGTCCGTGCCTGGTTGGAGGTTGGGGGGGGTCCGTGCTGGGGTGGAGGTTGGGGGGGTCCGTGCCGGGGTGGAGGTTGGGGGGGAGGTCCGTGCCGGGGTGGAGGTTGGGGGGGGTCCGTGCTGGGGTGGAGGTTGGGGGTTGGGGGGGTCCGTGCTGGGGTGGAGGTTGGGGGGTGGTCCGTGCTGGGGTGGAGGTAGGGGGGGTCCGTGCCGTGCCGGGGTGGAGGTTGGGGGTTGGGGGTGGGTCCGTGCCGGGGTGGAGGTTGGGGGGGGGTCCGTGCTGGGGTGGAGGTTGGGGGGGGTCCGTGCCGTGCCGGGGTGGAGGTTGGGGGGGGCGTCCGTGCCGGGGTCGAGGTTGTGGGGGCGGGGGTCCGTGCCAGGGTGGAGGTTGGGGGTTGGGGGGGGGTCCGTGCTGGGGTGAAGGTTGGGGGGGGGTCCGTGCTGGGGTGGAGGTTGGGGGGGGATCCGTGCCGTGCCGGGGTGGAGGTTTGGGGGGGTCCGTGCTGGGGTGTAGGTTGGGGGGGGTTCGTGACGGGGTGGAGGTTGGGGGTTGGGGGGGGGGTCCGTGCTGGGGTGGAGGTTGGGGGTTGGGGGGGGGGGTCCGTGCCGAGGAGGGGGATGGGAGGGCAAGTGAGTTGGTCCACCTGGCCAGGTGCCAGCCTCCAACAGTTGTACCCATGCGGTCCATGCCACCTGGCTGGCGGGAGGAGGGGATATGGGCAATGATTACATGTCGTCGTTCCCCTCCCCCCCCACCAGGCCGTCATGTTTTCAGATCATCCAGCGATGTTGGCCGCCGTGGTGGCTGTTGCCCTGGATGAGGAGAAGGAGGAGGAGCGTGCCAGAGAGGCGGCGCAGGCTGCCGCAGAGGGGCAGGCGGCAGCCGCCCAGGCTGGAGGGACACCTGACCGACAGGACGAGGAGGGGGAGGAGGACGTCGCGGCCCCACGGCAACGGAGGCACCCGTGGGCGCCCCGTGTGTACCGGCCCCGGCAGTCATACCAGGACCTCACGGACCGGGAATGCAGGAGGAGACTCCGGATGAGACGGGAAACCGTGGCACACATCTGCCACCTGCTGGCACACCTGTCACCGCGTGGCACTGGCGGGGGACACCCTCTCCCCGTGTCCGTCAAGGTTACGGTGGCCCTGAACTTTTATGCAACGGGGTCATTCCAGGCACCGAGTGGGGACCTGTCCGGCATATCGCAGACATCGGTGCACCGGTGCACCCGGGCAGTGACAGATGCCCTATATGCCATGGCGCACCGCTACATCCGCTTCCCCGTGGACCGGGCCAGCCAAGATGCCCGGGCCATGGGCTTCTCTGCCGTGGCCGGGTTCCCCATGGTCCAGGGCGCGATCGATGGGATGCACGTCGCCGTGCGGCCACCTGCAGATAACAGGGCCGTGTTCACGAATAGGAAGGGGACCTATTCAATGAACGTACAGGTGGTCTGCGACCACCGCATGATGATCCTGCACGTCTGCGCCCGTCACCCAGGCAGTGTACACGACTCATTCGTGTTGTCGCGGTCATCCATCCCCGGTATGTACGAGGGACGCCATCCCCGGCTGAAGGGCTGGTTGCTGGGTGACAGGGGCTACCCATTGCGATCGTGGCTGATGACGCCTATACGGAGGCCACCCAATGAGGCGGAGAACCGCTACAATGATGCCCATGTAGCGACAAGGGGAGAGATAGAGAGGTGCTTTGGCGTGCTGCAGATGCGTTTCAGGTGCCTGGACCTCTCTGGGGGCGCCCTCCAGTATCGGTCAGATAGGGTCGGCCGCATCATTGTGATGTGCTGCGTCCTGCACAACATAGCCCAGCAGAGGGGCGATGTGCCGCAGGCAGAGGAGGGCGGAGTGGAGGAGCAGCAGGAAGAGGCCCAGTCCTCCCCAGATGAGGGGGATGGGGGCAATGGTCAGGGCAGACGGGGTAGACACAGGCGGGTGGCTGTCCACCGTTACCGGCTGGCCCAGCGGGCACGGGACAGACTGATAGACGCCCGCTTCACTGACTAGATGGGCGTGGGAATCGGGTAGTATGGCCACAGACCGCACACCATGGCAACAGCCGACCACCCACACCCCCCACCCATCCACCCACCCAGCACCCTCACACCCCTCCCCAACCCCACCCACCCCACTCGCATGCACACCACCCCCCCCCCCCCCCCCATTGCCGATCCACCTGCGGCACAACGGGCCGGGCTCACAAAGTTGCGGGTGGACGCGTGTCTATCGCAGGCCATGGAGGATGATGACAACCCGCCCTGCAATGAGCTCCTGGCTCTACATCGTTGGACTATGTCTGACCCATGGCCACAGTACCACCATCCGCCCGGACCATCCCTGCATGCGGCTGTGACACTGCAGCGCATGGTCCCGTCCTCTGCCCGGGGGATGTTGATGGCGGCCCTGGGGGAAGGGGGCAGACTCACCTGGGGCTGAGGTAAGACCACCCCTCACACACACACTTGCGCTCAACGTACATGACACCCCCGCACGCTTTGGACAGAGCACAAAGTCAGCTTCGGTAGGTGTAACATTGACTTTAATAACCAAAGGAGTTCATGCACGTGCCCTAGCCCCTAAAACTCATCTGTGCCCTGCACCCGTGCCAACTTACTCAGTGTCTAATTGTTTGTCCTTACGGGCCCTTTGACTACGTCTACGTGGTTCCCCAGACGGTACAGCAGAACTGGAGGTGGACTCCTGTGATTCCTGCCCTCTGACACTGGATCCCTTTGGCGGCCGTTTCCTGGGGCCTCCTGGCCTAGATGGGCCAGGCTGCGGCCCGGGCGACTGGGATGGCGAGCTGCCAGCCTGTCCTGCCCGTTGCCCACCCGATGCACCTGGGACGGAAGGGGGGGAGTCCGAGGTGTCGCGGTGTACCGGGACCTCCCCTACAGGGGGAGCCGGGACGGACCACACCACCTCCTCCTCCCTCGGGGTGCCCGATGGCCCCCAGGCCTCTACATGGGTGGGGGATGCGAACGGACTTGCCATCGACGCCCCCCCGACATCTGGCGCTGCCAGTCCTGGAGGCCCGTGCTGGTATCGACAGGGGTCTGCAGGTTTGCAGCCATGGAGCCCAGGGGGTTGGCAAACCCTGTCTGTGACAGTGCGACGCCGGCTCGCACATGGCCACTGGCGCCGATGCCCTCAGCGATGGCCTGCAGAGACTGGGCCATGGCCTGTTGAGACTGGGCCATGGCCTGCAGAGACTGGGCTATGGCGTTGAGCGCCTCTGCCATCTAGCGCTGGCACTGGCTCATGGCCTCCTGTGAGAGGGCAGCCATTCCCTGGGCCACAAACGCCGCCTGCACGGAAGGCCCCAGGCCTCGCAAACCGTTCCCCATGTCTGACACCGTCGCACCCATTGCCTCCACCGCGGACGCCACCCGTGCGGTGTCAGCCTGGGTGGCACGCATGACCGGCACCACTCCCAGCTCCTGGACGCGGGTGGACTCCTCCACCTGCGACCGCAGCCGCCGCAAGCCGCCCGTCACCCTCTTCGCTCGTCTCCGGGTCGGTGGTTGCATCGGATCTATGTGTGGGTGTGGTAACTGCTGGAACCCGGGATCCATCTGGGCGGCAGATGTTCGCTTGGGCTGGGCTGCCTTCCGACCGCCCGGTCCCTCTGCTGCTCCTACCTCCACCTGCTGTACCGGGACGGCTGTGTTGTGCGCACCAGTGAGTGTACCAGACGCCTCATCACTAAAGTGCCCAACCGTGGTGAGTGTTTCTGCGATGGTGGAGGGTGTTGGTGACAGCAGTGGCGTTGTGTCGTGCTCTTCGTCCCACTCTGAGTCACTGTCCGGTATTTCGTCTTCCTGGGTAGTGCTGTCCCGGGTAGGGGTGTCCTGGGTAGTGCTGTCCCGGGTAGGGGTGTCCTGGGTAGTGGTGTCCTGGGTAGTGGTGTCCTGGGTAGTGGTGTCCTGGCTCGGATGTGACGGGGGCCTGTGGCTGCCCCCCTCGTCGCTGGGTGGTCGCTCCCGCACGTGACGGGGGTGTCGTCTCCCTGTTGCTCCAGGTCTCTCCGTCTCCCGTGGTGTGCGAGGGGCATCCTGCGGGCGTCGCATGCTGGAGGGTCCGGGTCTCTCCATCTCCCGTGGTCTCCGAGGGGCATCCTGCGGGCGTCGCATGCTGGAGGGTCCGGGTCTCTACGTCTCCCGTGGTCTCCGAGGGGCATCCTGCGGGCGTCGCATGCTGGAGGGTGCGGGTCTCTCCGTCTCCTGTGGTCTCCGAGGGGCATCCTGCGAGCAGTCTGCATCTGCGGGGATGGGTGCCTGGACGTTTGGTCCTGCGATACACAATGAAGCATGCATGGTTAGACATCAGGCAGTGATCAGGTGATACGGGGGAGGGGGATATAGGGGAGGGGGGTTATGGGGACGGGCTGTCGGTGGCTCACTCGCTAGTACGCCCCCGATCTCTGCATCAGCAACCTCCCGGTCCTCAGGTCCGCCAGCCAGTTCCAGGGCCCTTTCCTCGTGTACGGTCAGTGGCCTCTCATCAGCGGGCCCTCCTCCAGTCCTCACATGCTCCCTATTGTTGTGTGCGCGCTTCTCCTGTGGGGGGAGGGGGGGGCAGGGGTAAAAGGCAACAGTGTTAGACAGGTATATGAATGCACGCCATTGGTTGCGCGTGCATTGCAGAGGTTAAGGTTAGGGCTGGAATCACTTGGGGATATGGGGGGTATGGGGAAGGAGGGATATGGGGAGGGGGATATGGGGAGGGGGGATATGGGGGAGGGGGGATATGGGGGAGGGGGGATATGGGGGATATGGGGGTGGGGGATATGGGGAGGGGGGATATAGGGGAGGGGGATATGGGGGAGGGGGGATATGGGGAGGGGGGATATGGGGAATATGGGGGAGGGGGGATATGGGGGATATGGGGGAGGGGGGATATGGGGGAGGGGGATATGGGGGAGGGGGGATATGGGGGATATGGTGGAGGGGGGATATGGGGGAGGGGGGATATGGGGGATATGGGGGAGGGGGATATGGGGGATATGCGGGAGGGGGGATATGGGGGAGGGGGGATATGGGGGATATGGGGAGGGGGGATATGGGGAGGGGGGATATAGGGGAGGGGGATATGGGGGAGGGGGGATATGGGGGAGGGGTATATGGGGTATATGGGGAGGCGGGATATGGGGATATGGGGGAGGGGGAAAAAGGGGGATATGGGGAGGGGGTTATGGGGGAGGGGGGATATGGGGGAGGGGGGATATGGGGGATACGGGGATAAGGGGGAGGGGGGATATGGGGGAGGGGGGATATGGGGGAGGGGGGATATGGGGGATATGGGGGAGTGTGGGATATGGGGAGGGGGGATATGGGGGAGGGGGGATATGGGGGATATGGGGGAGGGGGATATGGGGGATATGGGGAGGGGGGATATGGGGGTATATGGGGGAGGGGGGATATGGAGGAGGGGGGATATGGGGGATATGGGGGATGGGGGATATGGGGGAGGGGGATATGGGGGATATGGGGTAGGGGGGATATGGGGGATATGGGGGTGGGGGGATATGGGGGAGGGGGGATATGGGGGAGGGGGATATGGGGGATATGGGGGATATGGGGGAGGGGGGTATGGGGAGGGGGGATATGGGGGATATGGGGAGGGGGGATTGGGGGAGGGGGGATATGGGGGATATGGGGGAGGTGGGATATGGGGGATATGGGGAGGGGGATATGCGGAATATGAGGGAGAGGGGGATATGGGGAGGGGGGATATGGGGAGGGGGATATGGGGGAGGGGGGATATGGGGGAGGGGGATATGGGGGATATGGGGGATAAGGGGTGGGGGGATATGGGGGAGGGGGGATATGGGAGAGGGGGGATATGGGGGATATGGGGGAGGGGGGATATGGGGGAGGGGGGATATGGGGGATATGGGGAGGGGGGATATGGGGGAGGGGGGATATGGAGGAGGGGGATATGGGAGATATGGGGGAGGGGGGATATGGGGGATATGAGGGATATTGGGGAGGGGGGATATGGGGGATATGGGGAGAGGGGGATATGGGGGAGGGAGGATATGGGGGAGGGGGGATATGGGGGATATGGGGGAGGGGGATATGGGGGAGGGGGGATATGGTGGAGGGGGGTATATGGGGAGGGGGGATATTGGGGATATGGGGGATATGGGGGAGGGGGGGATATGGGGGATATGGGGGATATGGGGGATGGGGGGATATGGGTGAGGGGGGATATGGGGGAGGGGGGGATATGGGGGAGGGGGATATGGCGGAGGGGGGATATGGGGAGGGGGGGATATGGGGAGGGGGGATATGGGGAGGCTTACCCTGCCTGCTCTGATGAGGTCGTTCACCTTCTTGTGGCACTGGGTGCCTGTCCGTGGTGTCAGGGCCACAGCGGTGACGGCCTCTGCCACTTCCCTCCACAGACGCCGGCTGTGGCGTGGGGCAACTCTGCGGCCGTGCCCGGGGTACAGGGCATCCCTCCTCTGCTCCACCGCGTCCAGGAGCGCCTCCACATCGCGTGACTCGAACCTCGGGGCTGAGCGATGGCCAGCCATCCAGTCGGGTGTTGCAGTCGGGTGTTCCGGTCGGGTGGGGGGAGCAGCGCGGCCTTATGAGCCGTCACGCCGTGCAGCGCGTATGACGCTGCACGGCGTGAACCACTGCGCAAGCGCGGATCCCGTTACGTCGCTGCTAGCCCATTTCGGGCCGGAGACTATCGACCCATTTTTCCGACGTGACGCAATTCGGATTTGCGCCGTTTTTTGCGCCGATCAGCGGACTTTCCGCCGATAACGGAGAATTTCGCCCATGATCTTTCTCTTTTCCACAGGCGATACTCAGAGAGAAACACAGGGGCAGATCGGAAGCATCACACCCACCGCATGGCTTAGAGCAGACTGGTTAGTTCGATTGAGTTACTATAGCAAGATTAGCAGGAGAGTCAAACTCAAGTAGGAGAATTGTTAACTGTTCAATAAATATGTTCAACCTATCTCCAAGTCTGAACCTTCCTTTGTCAGAATATACATCAAGGAAGCAGCTTATGCTACATGAAGAAGCATAACACAACATGGTTCCAGGAGTGTTGAATCTATATAGTTCAACTCAACAAATCCGTGACTACCAGCAACAGCACCCAGGCAAGATGTTCGAGATTCCGGTTCCGCAGCAGCTCAAGTGCCACGGCAATCTCAGTGCAAACTGCCGTGCATTCAGGCAAAGATTCAAGATCTACCTGGTAGCGTCCGACGTAGATGGCATGGCGGATGCAGAGAAGATAAAGCTTCTGCTCACCATTGCGGGTGCAAGTGCAGCAGAAATCTTCAAGACCTTCAAGTATTCCAAAGGGCAGGACAAGAGAAACTTCCAGACAGTCCTGGACAAGTTTGAAACATAATGCGAGGAAACCACAAGAGAGAACGGTGAAAGAGGCGCCAATACTCACCACGAGGCGAAGGTAGGCCTGCATATGCAGAAACCGACAGTTTTGATTGGCAGCCATCTTGAGAAAGGAGCCGCACATGCGCAGTTCCCCAGAAGACGAGAATCGGCAAAACAGTGTTTTGCACATGCACGAGAATCCGCGCATGCACAGTTGCGCAAAGAGCGCACTGTAAAGGAAAAACGATCTGCGCATGCACTATCCATTCCTACGCACTACGTCACCAGCGTCATGACGTCAGAGGCCGTGGACCATGCCCACTTAAAGGGGAAATGTTCCAAAATAGTGAAAAGAAATATTAAAGCCATAGAACACAATTCTTTCACCTGGAACGACAGCACAATGTCTGAACTTCAACCAGTAGCTGAAAGTAACCTCCGCAGAACCCCACAACAAGCAGTTTGCACTGCCCTAAGAGATGATTTAGTCCTTAAAGACTACGACTCAGACGTTGATTATTTCTTTGGAAATCGCGACCACAATGACAGCTCCGACACAGAAAGTGATGATATGGTTCTTGAAGACTACGACTCGGAAGATGATTTCATCATTGGACGTGGCGACCTCAGTCCCAGATCCGAACCACAACGAGATGTGTTGTGCAGTGAAGAATCCAACACAGACATGGACGAGTTAATCGGATTTGAGGATCCTCAGCCCAGCACAGATGACATCCTAACCCAGAAGTACAGGATTCTGCTGCGGCCTGACATCAAGAAACAGAGAGCGGTACAAGCCCACAGAGAGCAGCCTGACTCCAAACCAGTGGTCCACGCACCACGAAGAGTGGTCCACGCACCACAAAGAGTCCCCGACTCCACACAGAGAGTGGTCCACGCACCACAAAGAGTCCCTGACTCCACACAGAAAATGATGACATACTCCACAGCGAGACCACTGCATGTCTCCACACAGAGTACACAGAAAAACTCCACAGCGAGACCACTGCACGACTCCGTTGAGAGTGCACAGATTGACTCCACAGCGAGACCACTGCATGACTTCACACAGGGAACGATGCCAGACTCCACAGAGAGAGCGATTCAAGCCTCCATAGCGAGCTCGTTGACAGCCTCCACGATGGAAGCAACGCAAGACTCCAGGGCGCAGTCCATGCATGAACAAGATCATGAAGGTCTAGAAAACTTATCTGAGCATCCAGCAGCAGACAATGCAAGTCTGCCACGCTCATTTGCACAGCAAGACGACTATGACAGTCTACCACGCCCACGTGAACAACAAAAAGACTATGACAGTCTACCCAGATTATTTGAGCCACCAGAAGAAGACTCTGACAGTCTACCCAGCTCATCTAACCGACAAGAAGACACTGAAGGTCTATCCACTGTATGTGCGACAAGTGACATAGGCTTCATAATTCCCACACAAGATGTGTGACATCTCAGTGAGACTGACAGACCTCAGCTAGTATGCACAGAGGCACTCGACAATCAAAGTGAGGTTACTAGTGACTCCAGTGACACCACATTAATTCAAACCTCATCCACTCGAGCCTCTCCACAAGAAAATGCATTCCTGAACGTTTTGATTCCGGACGGGGAGCATCAAGACACCTCAGATGATTCAAGGGACACCTGAGATGATTCAAGTGAACCTGAAACGACTCCGGACGGGGAGTGTCAAGAAACCAAAGCTGATTCAGGTGAACCAAAAAGGACTCCGGACGGGGAGCATTGACAAGCCAAAGATGATTCCAGTGAACCGGACATGACTCCAGATGGGGAGCACCGAGGAATCGGAGACGGCACGCTCAATGAAACAGCAGATGCCACAAAGGACACTGACACAAGTAACTTTGTGAAGGACTCAAATTCTCCACTCGGTGTGGGCATTGAGCTCAACAAGCACAACAACAAAACCTACAAAAACAACAACAAAGACAACAACAAGAAGCGTACCAAAGGCACCAACGTCAACAACAAGCATGACGAAAACAACAACACTGGAACAACGACTGGTACAACATGGTACAACTCTGCAAATGCAGGACAATATAACAGCACAGCTCCTAACACTGGCACGAGTACAGACATACCATGGCATGACAGTAAATATCACCGATTCAAGTTTGCTCCACTACAAACAGGCAAACCAGCTTTCAAGGCAGCTGATATACGACATCTATACTGCAAACACAGACACCAGTCCAGGTCAGACAGGACAGATGACATGCTACATCGCTACCACAAGCAGAGAAAAAAAGAGTCCAAATCAGACAACAAAGTGATTTGATCATTTGCACACATCCTGATGACTTCTTGGTTCCTTAAGCACAGGGACACCGACGGCGTTCACAAAGCAATGACAGTGTCAACATCGACACTTCAATAACAAAACAAGAAAGCCACTCGACCATATTAATTCATGTACTTTGAACTCATACATATTATTTGGTATTGTATAATCATCACTGTCATCATGATTTGTACATGTCATCACTTATCTACCTATTTTGTTCAATTTTCTTTAATACTGTACAGAAAATATGTAACACGAAAAAAGGGGGGTTGTGGTGATATGCATCACTGTAAATACACAAGGGGTTAATGTAGATACACTAGGACTGAGTAAACACGAGAGGGAGCACCAGAGACATTATGACATGCAGACATACAGCTAATGAATACATAGAATAGGACACGACCAATTGGCAGTCAAGACACCCACAGGTGACTCTACCACAAGGGGGCAACCCATATAAAAGGACAGGGCACACATGCTCTCTCTCTTTCCACAGGTGACTCTCAGATCAGAAGCATCACACCCACCGCATGGCTTAGAGCAGACTGATTAGTGAGACCGAGTTACTATAGCAAGATTAGCAGGAGAGTCGAACTCAAGTAGGAGAATTGTTAACTGTTCAATAAATGTGTTATACCTATCTCCAAGTCTGAACCTTCCTTTGTCAGAGTATACATCAAGGAAGCAGCTTATGCTACATGAAGAAGCATAACACAACAGTACTGCACAGAAACAGACGGTTTGGTCCAACTGATCCACGTTGGCGTTCCTGCTTCACCTTACTTATCTCCCATCCCTTTTGGTCTAAGGCTATCCGGAAAACCTGCAGCCACTGGTAATGGGCATCCATGATTCGTCCAAATACTGTACTTTTTCCCCAAAGAGCCAAGTATAATATTGGAGGACATTTCAATATGTTGTTTTAATCGAACAAGAACTTTAAACGGCAAACAAATTGGTAAAGAAGTGACCACGTGATTATACTCAATTCCCTCTTATTATTTGTAGGTTTTCTTTCAAGGCTCAAGATATAGAACTAGAATTTAGGAAATGTTGTTTCCACTGGATTTGCAGTTCTTCCACAGCTTGCTTACCTACTCACTGGGCGGTACATGACTGCCACTAAAACGTTATCGAAAATTGCAGTATTTGATTGACTGCTCAATTTTTTCACATACCTTTTCACCTTTCCTATTTCTTTTGACTAGAAATTGATTTCTTGACATCTGAAGGGGAACTGTTGAAATTTAGGTGAGGAAGGATGATCTATTTTGATGGGACTGTCAGTTTTCTGTCCACACATGGTTTGATGGGGAGAATTAATTTTCTGTATAGCCTGAGCATGTGTAAAAATGTACAGTGACTGCTGGCAAAAGAAAATGAAAAGTATTATTGTGAAAAGACTGAACAAATCAGAGAGAGGGAGCCAAAGATCACATAGAGCTGAAGTTGATGAAATAAAAAAATTGTTGAGTTAGATTAACATCAGATTCAGAAAATTAGCCAAATGTTTAAAAAAATAGAATGAATGAAAAATAGATATAGATAACAAGAGGGAACATTAAACAAAGATTTGAGAGTAATTTAAAAAAAGAAACCAACTAAATCAAAAATATTAGTGGGTAGATAACCATTTAATTAAAAAGGATACAATAGTGTGTGTTTTTCAGCTGCCATTGTTTTACGTGGAGTGAGTGCTGAGGCATGGGGTAATCTGGCTCAGATTCACAGTCAGGTCTGTCGCGTTGTGATGGAAAGGGGACATGGTGGCAAAGTGGTAATGTGACTGGATTATTAATCCATGGGGTGTGGCTAATTCTTTGGGGGCATTATTTCAAATTCCACAGCAACAGGTGGAGTTTAAATTCAATCAATAAATCTGGAATATAAAGCCAAACATCAGCAACTGTGCAAATATTGATGATGTTGTTTTAAAAACCTATCTGGTTCAGTAGTGTACCTTAATGGAAGGAATTCTATGCCATATCCCACATGGGACTCACGGGAGAGGATTGATTATCTTCCCCGTGGTTCTCGCGGAGCACAAACTCCCCCACTGAGGGACGCAGGAACTCCATTTTGCTTTGTCTCGGAATTCGACCAGTAAGACTGCGACTGAAAGGAGACCCGGCAGGGATCCACCAGGAGTTGTATACAACGTAACTGTAAATAAACTAAAGTTCTTAATTTTACTTGGTATGAACTTCCCGTGTCCTTATTAAACTCTGTTTTCATTATCAGGTTTGTCATTATATGGTGTCTTCAGATCCATAGTAATGTGGTTGACTCTTAACTGGCCTGTGAAATGGCCTAGCAAGCCACACGGTTCAAGGAATATTCACGACAGGCAACAAATGCTGGCTTTGCCAATGCCACCCACGTGTGACTTAATTTTTAAAAAGTGAAATCCTTCAGACGACCTTTAATCCTAGCAGCCTCCCAGAATATTCCAGGTTGGCAGATGGGGAACATTGGGGAGGGGGTGATTTTCCAGTAGAATATTTAATTCAATGACAAATCATGTTGTAAAAGCAAAATAAAATAAAGGAAATCAAATATGGAATTTGCCAGTAATAATGAACATTAGAAGGACTGATCCCTCTTTATAAGTACATTTTCAGTGCCAGAGAGGTTGCTTGGCAGTATTTAAGACTTGTAATGCCACTAAATGTTTACATATACTGGGATGTACAAGCCTTAACCATACTGGTGACTTCAGTACCTATCAATCACCTAAGTACAGCAGCTTTATGCAGCTATTGCTGTGAGATACTGATATTGTGAATGTCTCGAGGAGCAGGGTAACTTGGAAAGCAACTTCCTGCTTTCTATATTTAAATGTGATTGTATGGTTTCAGGTAGTTGCTAAGTGCTGATAGCTGCACCATCATTTTTACCGCAACATTTATAATTCTGTAAAATTTAAATATTGCGTTTGTTCCCCACAAAGATTGAAGCATAAACGTAAGTAGAAGAACTACTGGGGGAAAAATAGAGTGTTCACAACACTAACTTTCACACAGGCATATAGGTAAGTTGATTGGATGGGCAAAGATTTGGCAGATTGGGTATAATGTTGGAAAATGTGAGGTGATCCACTTCGGTCAGAAGAATAGAAAAGCAGACTATTATTCAAATGGAGATAGGCTGTAGGATGCAACATTATGGAGGAATCTGGGTGTCCTTGTGCATGAATCACAAAAAGTTAGCATGCAGGAACAGTGGGGTGAATTCTCCGCCGGCAGGATTCTCAGTTCTATCGGCAGCGCATCCCCGCCCACGGCTTGGAGTGGCTGCAATCCCATTGACTAGCGGTGGAATGGCGAATCCCATTGTCAGCGATGGCTCGCCACAGAGAAACACTCAGCTGGGGAGGCGGAGAATTCACCCCAGCAATAATTAGGAAGACAAATGGAATGTTGGCCTTTATTGCAAAGGGAATGGTGTATAAAATTAGGCAACTCTTGCTACAGCTGTATGGCAAATTTTTGAGGCAACATCTAGAGCACTGTGCCCAGTTTTGATCTCTTTAATTAGCGGGTAGCATGGTGGCGCAGCCGTTAGCACTGCAGATTATGGCTGATGATCCGGGTTTGATTCCGCCCCAGGTCACTGCCTGTGTGGAGTTTGCCCATTCTCCCAGTGTCTGCGTGTGTTTCACCCCCACAATCCAAAGATAAACATACAAAGTAGCAAAGATCAGTGGGAGACTAGAGGACTGGGAAATCTTTAGGGGGCAACAGAAAGCTACTAAAAAAGCTATAAAGAAGAGTAAGATAGATTACGAGAGTAAACTTGCTCAGAATATAAAAACAGATAGTAAAGGTTTCTACAAATACATAAAACAAAAAAGAGTGGCTAAGGTAAATATTGGTCCTTGAGAGGATGAGAAGGGAGATTTAATAATGGGAGATGAGGAAATGGCTGAGGAACTGAACAGGTTTTTTGGGTCGGTCTTCACAGTGGAAGACACAAATAACATGCCAGTGACTGATGGAAATGAGGCTATGACAGGTGAGGACCTTGAGAGGATTGTTATCACCAAGGAGGTAGTGATGGGCAAGCTAATGGGGCTAAAGGTAGACAAGTCTCCTGGACCTGATGGAATGCATCCCAGAGTGCTAAAAGAGATGGCTAGGGAAATTGCAAATGCACTAGTGATAATTTACCAAAATTCACTAGACTCGGGGGTGGTCCCGGTGGATTGGAAATGAGCAAACGTGACACCACTGTTTAAAAAAGGAGGTAGGCAGAAAGCGGGTAATTATAGGCCAGTGAGCTTAACTTCGGCAGTAGGGAAGGTGCTGGAATCTATCATCAAGGAAGAAATAGTGAGGCATCTGGATGGAAATTGTCCCATTGGACAGACGCAGCATGGGTTCATAAAGGGCAGGTCGTGCCTAACTAATTTAGTGGAATCTTTTGAGGACATTAACAGTGCGGTAGATAACGGGGAGCCAATGGATGTGGTATATCTGGATTTCCAGAAAGCCTTTGACAAGGTGCCACACAAAAGGTTGTTGTATAAGATAAAGATGCATGGCATTAAGGGGAAAGTAGTAGCATGGATAGAGGATTGGTTAATTAATAGAAAGCAAAGAGTGGGGATTAATGGGTGTTTCTCTGGTTGGCAATCAGTAGCTAGTGGTGTCCCTCAGGGATCAGTGTTGGGCCCAGAACTGTTCACAATTTACATAGATGATTTGGAGTTGGGGACCAAGGGCAATGTGTCCAAGTTTGCAGACGACACTAAGATAAGTGGTAAAGCAAAAAGTGCAGAGGATACTGGAAGTCTGCAGAGGGATTTGGATAGGCTAAGTGAATGGGCTAGGGTCTGGCAGATGGAATACAATGTTGACAAATGTGAGGTTATCCATTTTGGTAGGAATAACAGCAAAAGGGATTATTATTTAAATGATAAAATATTAAAACATGCTGCTGTGCAGAGAGACCCGGGTGTGCTAGTGCATGAGTCGCAAAAAGTTGGTTTTCAGATGCAACAGGTGATTAAGAAGGCAAATGGAATTTTGTCCTTCATTGCTAGAGGGATGGAGTTTAAGACTAGGGAGGTTCTGCTGCAATTGTATAAGGTGTTAGTGAGGCCATACCTGGAGTATTGTGTTCAGTTTCGGTCTCCTTACTTGAGAAAGGACATACTGGCATTGGAGGGTGTGCAGAGGAGATTCACTAGGTTAATCCCAAAGCTGAAGAGGTTGGATTACGAGGAGAGGTTGAGGAGACTGGGACTGTACTCGTTGCAATTTAGAAGGATGAGGGGGGATCTTATAGAAACATATAAGATTATGAAGGGAATAGATAGGATAGATGCGGGCAGGTTGTTTCCACTGGCGGGTGAACGCAGAACTAGGGGGCATAGCCTCAAAATAAGGGGAAGTAGATTTAGGACTGAATTTAGGAGGAACTTCTTCACCCAAAGGGTTGTGAATCTATGGAATTCCTTGCCCAGTGAAGCAGTAGAGGCTCCTTCATTAAATGTTTTTAAGATAAAGATAGATAGATTTTTGAAGAATAAAGGGATTAAGGGTTATGGTGTTTGGGCCGGAAAGTGGAGCTGCGTCCACAAAAGATCAGCCATGATCTCATTGAATGGTGGAGCAGGCTCGAGGGGCCAGATGGCCTACTCCTGCTCCTAGTTATTATGTTCTTATGTTCTTATGTGCAGGTTAGGTGGATGGGCCACACTAAATTGCCCCTTAATTGAAAAACAAATAAGTGAGTACCCAAAATGTTTTTTTTTAATTATTTAAGGAGGGATATACTTCCTTTGGAGACAGTTCAGAGAAGGTTCAACTGGTTGATATCTGGGATTAATGGGTTACCTTATGAGGAAGGTTTGAGCAGGTTGCGCCTATACCCAGTGGAGTTTGCACCTGATTGAAACATAGATTTTGAGTTAGCTTTGCAGAGCAGATGCTGAGAGGATGTTTTCTCTTGTGGGGGAATCTAAAACTAGCAGGCTATTTTGTTGTGTGGTTGGAATTTAGATGGGGGATTTGGGGGGTTGCTTATTCTCCTGAAGTATGCTGCTTGAGTTTGTAGTTTTTTAAAACCATGACAATGGCCGTTATGCTGGCACAGTGGTTATCACAATTTCCGCACAGCGCCAGGGGCTCGTGTTCATTTCTGACCTTGGGTGACTGTGTGAAGTTTGCACGTCCTCCCCGTGTGTGCGTGGGTTTCCTCCGGGTGCTCCGGTTTCCTCCCACTGTCCAAAGATGTGCAGGTTAGGTGAATTGGCCATGCTCAATTGCCCCTTTGTGTCCAAACGTTAGGTGGGGTTATGGAGATTGGGTGGGGAAGTGAGCCTCGATGTTGTGTTCTTTTTGAGGGTTGGTGTAGACACAATGGGTTCAATGGCCTTTTTCTGCATTATAGGGGTTCTACGATTACTCTTTATTTACACATTTCGATCTCTACTCAAGGTTGGAACCTCCCTTCTTTCCAGCTTGGGTGAGGGTGCCCTGCCCATGTGAGAAGCGGTGTGGGGGGCATGAGGACCCACTTAAAGATGAGTTGTGGTGTTGGGGGGTTCAGGGGTTGTGTTGGGGGGTTGCGAGATTGGAATGCCAATTAAAAATGGCATCCTGATCTCTTCCTGCATTGAGGAATCCCAACGAGCAGAGCTCCTCAGTGCAAGAAATGTGACTCAGTCCAAGCTCGGCGGGGCATAAATGAGGCCCGGAATTGCAATAAAGTTCCGATACATTGCATGTGTTTCTCGGTGTTGCGAAGGCCGGGATCTGCCAATACATCTCATTTAACCAAGGGCGGGATTCTCCTGTACCCGGCGGGGCGGGGGGTCCCGGCGCCGAGGAGTGGCGTGAACCACTCCGGCGTGGGGCCGCCCCAAAGGTGCAGAATCCTCCGCACCTTCAGGGGCTAGGCCGGCACCGGAGCGGTTTGCGCCCCGCCGGCCGGCGGGGAAGGGGCTTGGCGCTACGCCAACCGGCGACGAAGGGCCTCTGCCAGCCGGCGCGAGTTGGCACATGCGCGGGAGCGCCAGCGTGTGCTGGCGTCATACCCGCGCATGCGCGGGAGGGTTCGTCTCTGCATCGGCCATAGCGGAGGACCACAGCAGCTGATGCGGAGGAATCCGGTAGATCGGTGGGCCCCGATCGCGGGCCAGGCCATCGTGGGGGCACCTCCTGGGGCCAGATCCCCCCGCGCCCACCCGAGAACCCCGGAGGCCGCCCATGGAGCTGGGTCCCGCCAGTAGGGACCAACCTTGATTTACGCCGGCGGGACCCTTGCTAAACGGGCGGGACTTCGGCCCATCACGGCCCGGAGAATTTGGGCGGGCCCAGGGCCCATTGAGTCGCACCAGTTCCCGCCATTCTCCGAGGCAGGCGGCGCGGTTCACGCCGGGGCGATGTGTGGGGGACTGGAGAATTCGGACGATGGCGGGGGCGGGATTCCCGCCCCTAATGTCCAAGTTCACATTGTCCAGCTCTGTCTTCATGCCCTTGTAATTGCCCTTATGTAATTTTAAAACTCTAGTCTTAAACTGATTCTTATCTCCCTCAAACTGAATGTAAAATTCAATCATATTATGATCACTGCTACCCAGGGCACCTTCTAAATAAGGTAATTAATAAATTCTGTTTCACTGCACAATGCCAACTCTATTATAGCCTGCTGTCTGGTTGGTGCTGCAACGTGCTTCTCTAAGAAACATTCATTAAAACATTTTATAAACTCATCGTCCTAGCCAAATTTGCCAATCTGATTTGTAAAATCTTCACGTAGGTGGATGTTGTCATGGGTCAGAAGTAAATATGAAACTAATTGACAGTCAATGTTTCATGCCATACATACTTGGTCCTCTATTTACTAAATGGTGCTGTTGACTACTTTGGATTGGATTGGATTTGTTTATTGTCACGTGTACCGAGGTACAGTGAAAAGTATTTTTCTGCGAGCAGCTCAACAGATCATTAAGTACATGAGAAGAAAAGGGAATAAAAGAAAATACATAATAGGGCAACACAACATATACAATGTAACTACATAAGCACTGGCATCGGATGAAGCATACAGGGAGTAGTGTTAATGAAATCAGTCCATAAGAGGGTCATTTAGGAGTCTGGTGACAGTGGGGAAGAAGCTGTTTTTGAGTCTGTTCGTGCGTGTTCTCAGACTTCTGTATCTCCTGCCCGATGGAAGAAGTTGGAAGAGTGAGTAAGCCGGGTGGGAGGGATCTTTGATTATACTGCCCGCTTTCCCCAGGCAGCGGGAGGTGTAGATGGAGTCAATGGATGGGAGGCAGGTTCGTGTGATGGACTGGGCGGTGTTCACGACTCTCTGAAGTTTCTTGCAGTCCTGGGCCGAGCAGTTGCCATACCAGGCTGTGATGCAGCCTGATAGGATGCTTTCTATGGTGCATCTGTAAAGGTTGGTAAGATTCAATGTGGACATGCCGAATTTCCTTAGTTTCCTGAGGAAGTATAGGCGCTGTTGTGCTTTCTTTTTGGTGGTAGCGTCGACGTGGGTGGACCAGGACAGATTTTTGGAGATGTGCACCCCTAGGAATTTGAAACTGCTAACCATCTCCACCTCGGCCCCGTTGATGCTGACAGGGGTGTGTACAGTACTTTGCTTCCTGAAGTCAATTACCAGCTCTTTAGTTTTGCTGGCATTGAGGGAGAGATTGTTGTCGCTACACCACTCCACTAGGTTCTCTATCGCCCTGCTGTATTCGGACTCATCGTTATTCGAGATCCGGCACACTATGGTTGCATCGTCAGCAAACTTGTAGATGGAATTGGAACCAAGTTTTGCCACGCAGTCGTGTGTGGACAGGGAGTAGAGTAGGGGGCTAAGTACGCAGCCTTGCGGGGCGCCAGTGTTGAGGACTATTGTGGAGGAGGTGTTGTTGTTCATTCTTACTGATTGTGGTCTGTTGGTCAGAAAATCGAGGATCCAGTTGCAGAGTGGGGAGCCAAGTCCTAGGTTTTGGAACTTTGATATGAGCTTGGCTGGGATTATGGTGTTGAAGGCGGAGCTGTAGTCAATAAATAAGAGTCTAATGTAGGAGTCCTTGTTTTCGAGATGCTCTAGGGAAATGGTGTCTGATGTGGACCGGTTGCAGCGGTATGCGAATTGCAGTGGATCAAGGCGTTCTGGGAGTATGGAGGTGATGCGCTTCATGATCAACTTCTCGAAGCACTTCATTACGACTGAAGTAAGGGCCATTGGTCGGTAGTCATTGAGGCACGTTGCCTGGTTCTTCTTTGGTACCGGTATGATGGTGGTCTTCTTGAAGCAGGTGGGGACCTCGGAGTGGAGTAGGGACAGGTTAAAGATGTGAATGAATACCTCTGCCAGCTGGTCCGCGCAGGCTCTGAGTGCACGACCAGGGATCCCGTCTGGGCCCGTCGCCTTCCAAGGGTTCACTTTCAGGAAGGCCAATCGACTTCGGAAGCTGTGATGGTGGGTATGGGTGAATTATGGGCTGCTGGGGCACTCGCCAGCGGATTGTTGGTTACCTGCTCGAACCGAGCATAGAATGCATTGAGTTCATCGGGGAGGGGTGCGCTGCTGCCAGAGATACTTTTGTTTTAATATTTGTAAAACTTATCAACTGCTGTTTTGAGGGATGCACGATCAATTACTATTAAAACGAGGTAGTAACATAACTGAAGGCTTTAATAGATTAGAACTGCAGCTTTGGTACAGAATGAGGGCTGCTGGGATGACACCGGTTCTTATACCCTGCCTGTCAGGGCGGAGCTACATACAAAACAGCCAATGGTAAACTCCTAGGTTTAACCAATGGTTTTAAGCCTCTCGGGTACTGCAATAGCTGATAATACCACATTGAGCAAGGATGCTAGTTTCAATATCCAGCACACATATTTCCCAAGCTGCCAGCTTCCGACCAGGAATACCTGGCAAGCGCATAGAGGGGAGTGTTTCTTCAATGAAACTGACAGGTTGGGAAGTCTTTGAACGTGAAACGGTATAGCAGTAAGTGAGAGGCTGGTGCTAACAGCACTTCTTCTGAGGGTTGTTGCTATATTTATTTTTCTTGGTGAACCACAAGCCTCTCCCTTATATAGATCAAATGACCACACAACCAGTTAGTTTGTTCAAAAGATGGTTTATTTACATTCACAAGAGTTATCTGAACATGTAAACACAATGGGCGGGATTCTCCGCTCCCGCGCCGGTTGGGAGAATCGCCTGGGTCGCCGAATTTTCCCGCGTCGCCGGTCCGACGCCCTCCCGCGATTCTCCCAAGCGGCGAGAACGGCCCCGTCGAGTTCCGCGCGGCGCAGGTCGGAGAATCGCCCGAGACACCCAAAATGGTGATTCTCCGGTTCCCTTGCTATTCTCAGGCCCGGATGGGCCGAGCGGCCAGGCCAAAACGGTGGGTTCCCCGCGGCGCCGTCCGCACCTGGTCGCTGCCGGCGGGAACAGCGCGGGAACGCTGGGGGGGCGGCCTGCGGGGCGGGGGGAGGGGGGATCCTTCACCGGGGGGGGCGGCCTCAAATGGGGTCTGGCCCGCGATTGGTGCCCACCGATCGTCGGGCCGTCCTCTCTGAAGGAGGACCTCCTTTCTTCTGCAGCCCCATAAGATCCGTCTGACATTTTCTTGCGGGGCTGACTCGGAGAGGACGGCAACCACGCATGCGTGGGTTGGCGCCGGCCAACCCGCGCATGTGCGGGTGACGCCAGTTATGCGGCGCCGGCCACGTCATGCGTGCGGCGCCACCTTTACGTGGCGACAAGGCCTGGCGCGTGTAAATGACGTGGCCCCACTCCTAGCCCATTCTCGGGCTCTGAATCGGTCGGGATAAGGGCCGTTTCGCGCTGTCGTGAACCTCAACGGCGTTCATGACGGCATGGGCACTTCGGCGCGGGAGCGGAGAATCGCGCCCAATATCTACGAGTTAAACTACACCTATCAGCTACAATAGCCTATACTTAACTTCAGGGCGACCGGCACTGTGCAAATGGATAAAGGCATTTATCTGGTTCGAAGAAAGTGGCTCTGTCTCTGCTGGGCTCATCCGTCAGGTAAGCGATCGTTGGTCTTGAACTTAACTGGCTGTTCCTGCTGCAATTGGGTGGCACAGGCCGGATCCAAGAGAGACAGAACACATGGCTGCGCTTTCTTTTATCCCTCTGGGATTTTGCGCTCTTTGGGGCAGTCCTTAACCTTGGACCCAATAGTTCGACAGGGCTCTGATCACTCTCTTCGATTTCGGCCAATAAAGGGGCGGGTGCCTTGGTAGCTGGGTGGGTCCTTAGCGGTCATTAACCTTGGCAGTTGTGCTTTCTGAGCAAGGGAGTGGCGCCGATCAGTCTGTGGCTGTACTGGTTGCTTGATTGGAGTTCTATTGTCCTGGGAAAATGGGCCATTAAAATGTAAACGAGCAGGGGTTTCGGTCAGGCCTGGTTACCTGTGTTTTAGATACACATTGGCTGTGTATCTGTCTGAGTCCTGGGTTGGCCACAATTCCCATGGCCCTTTGCAGGTGGCCATCTTAGATGGCTACAGGGTTTGTTGTCACTGCTTGCTTGGTGGGGCCAGATTTTCATCTCCTGATGGAGGTGGGGATGAGCCCAGTAGAGTGACAGAATTGTGATTATTCATTGAAAATGTAATTTTGCCTTGCCTTGCCAACCCAGTACTATTTTGGTGTGGCATTTACACGAGGTTGCATGGTTTTGAGGTCTTCTGAAGTTGGGTACCCATTCCGAGAACCATAGGAAGATTGAATTTGCCTAGACTGTTTCCATGTACTAATATGGTTGTTGGAAGCCCTAATAAAATCAGTCAGGTTTGAGAGTTTGTGACAACTGGTGGTTGTCTGATGAGGAGTCTGGAACATTCTCAGAGGAGAGTATTAAATGATTTGACTCCATCAAATGTCACTATTAGATGGTGCATTGCAATGTTGATGTGTTTTTAATACAACGATTGATCATGGGACTCGTTCCTGTTCTAGATTACATTTACCACCATTATGTAAGCATTGACAAGCATTGCAGTGCTTTTCCAAATGTAGAATGCAAAATAATTACTTTTAAATGGTGGAAAATTATGCAGCAAAACTCTCCTGTCATGGTTTAGACTGAGATTCAAATGTCTAGAGAATTTTGTATTTTGAAAAAGTTGGTATGCTGTTGAAAGTATGAAACAAATAGTACTTGTTCTATCCCATCAATTGGCAGCTTATCTACTTTGAAATGGAAATGAAACACCATTTGCAACTTACAAAATTACACTGGTCTTTCAGTTTTGAGTGACTCTCATTGTTTACATTTACCAAGGTTTTTTTAAATAGCTGGGGCTATTGCGAATGAGTGACTGAGTCTCAAAAGATGTTGAATTAATTATCTCAGCAGGGGACTATGCTAACATTTTGATTGACCATCTGAAGAGGTTAATAAAATATTTTAATGTCCATTTGAAAGACTTCCTCTCCATAGTGGATTCTGGACGATTGGCTGTAGAGAATATATTCGGACATGGAGGGTTTATGGGATATGAGGGGAAATGAGATGGCATATGGGATATGAGGGGTAATGGGGGGAAGCATGGTTGCAGAGGAAGTTGATGGTGGGATTAATGGGCAAAGGAACCATGTTATAGAGCTAGAGCTATATCCCAGCAAACTGAGGTGGGCATTCTAACCAACCTACTTAGGCAACGACACTCCTCCAATGCTACCTTGGGGCTTGAAAGACCAGAACTGTGCCTGCCCACATTGCCAGGAGAGAAACATATATGTTGGCTATGGTCAGCTCTGGACTCAGCTTAAGAACTGGGAGGTGGCCTGTCTGATATATCCCAATCCAACTTGATAATCCAGCGCATGATTTCCAACATTTTGGCGGTCAGTTCTCCAGGCTTGACCTTCATTTATCATAAACTACACTTCCCTGGTGCCCATATCCACATTGGAACCAGAACAGCTAATGCAGCACTACCTTGGACCTCTAATGAAAAACAAAATGCCTAGTACCAGCAACACCAACAGCAGGAGAAGCTATACTAGCAGCAGCACCATCTTCCTGCACTTTGCTATGTGCTGGGTTATAGGCTAGATTGATTGAATGCAGAGGTTCAGCTGCAAGGAGGCAAATCCCCCATTATATAGTCTGCAGGCAGAGGCTGCAGCTCTTTGAACATATCTGACCACCAGTCAGGAATCGCAGGCTTTGATGGAAGGTCATTGATAACATTTGTTGTCTCCAGGAACCGGGGGCGGAATTCTCCGAGCCTCCGCGCCGAAAGCGCGATCGCCATGCGGGTGGAGATTGGGCATTGACGCCGAAAACCGGCGGTACGCCGCTCCCGCGATTTACGCCACACTAGTAGGGGGCCATTGACAGAGGTCTCCCCGGGACGACAACTGGCCGAGTGCCCGATGGCATGGTGCTAACCATATCTTGCCTGTTGTGAATGGTTGTCGGCAGCTGCAGACTCAGTCCGCGACCGCCCTGGTGTGGGGCGGGGGGATCCTTCACTGGGGTGGAGCCTCAGGGAAGGCCGGGCTAGCGATCGGGGGCCACCGATCCGCGTGATATCGGGGGGGGGGGCTATATTTTCGGGGCCGCTCCGCATTTTGAGTCCGCCATGCCGCGCGGGCAGCCGCCGAAGGCCGTCGCCATGCGCATGCGCGGACTCCCGACTGGAGGTGCAGCGCCCCATATCGGCAGACAGAGCTGCGTGGAGTACTCCGGGGCCCTGCTAGTCCCCTTCAGGTGGGAGAATCACACTGGACATTCTTCAAGAAAGTCCAGAGTGAAACGCCTGCGTTTTGACGCTGGGGTGGGGACATAGCCCCATTATTGGAGAATCCCGCCCAAGGTACCTTCTCAGTTGGCCAGATGAGCACATGTTACCAATAGCTCTGAGTGGATACCACTGGAGGGCCACCCTTTTCCTCCATATTCCTCTCCCTCCATGTCTGTCTCTCCTTGGAGTTGTATGCTCTCTTCTACTGCAAAGACAGAAACTATGGATGTTGCAAATCGATTGAATGGAGAGGAGGGAAGAGCAATATATTTGATTATTTTTATTCATATGGCTGGGAAACTGAAAGAGGTAAAGAGCCATGACAAAGCCCACATCTTGTACAGGTCGATTCCTGACCTGCTTTCAGCCTCCTTTCTGCTTGAAGGTCAATTACACTGCAAGTCTACCCATTGTACAGTCCTGGAGGCATTCAAAATCCTTCCATTTAATTGGGATGGTGGTCTCCCAACTCAGCATGCTAATATAGAAACATTTCAGTGATCATCAGTGTCATATTAAAAAAAATGATCATTTACAATTTGTGGACTTCTTGCTCTTAAAACTATTTTTTTTAATGTAACTTTAGAGTACCCAATTAATTTTTTTTCCCAATAAAGGAGCAATTTAGCGTGACCAATCCACCTAACTTGCACATCTTTGGGATGTGAAGGTGATCTTAAAACTATTTTTAATGAATCTGCCTTCGTTTTACTGCTATTCAATGATGGAAACTCATTCCAGCTAAACAAAATATTGTCTGGAATTTAAAAATTATTTTGTTCTACGTGCATCAGCAAGCAACGTGATCATTAGAAGGCATGTTATGTTAATACACAGAGTTAAAGAATAATAGATACCAGGGTGTGATTATAAGATGGTTGAGATTTTCAGATGATAATGCATACCTTTGGACCTCTTTTCATCTCCAAGGCAGGATTAAAACTTGGCCAGATTTTTACGGACTAGTTTTGGAAGGGAGCCTGGCCCAGAAGTGCGTGAAATTGAGCAGGAAGACGTCGGGCACGCATCCCGACGTCATTGCGCGATATGTCAGTGGATGGACGCGAGTTGGATACCTGCCCACCCACAATTAATAATAATAATAACAATAACCTTTATTAGTGTCACAAGTAGGCTTACATTAACACTGCAATGAAGTTACTGTGAAAATCCCCTAGTCACCACACGCCTGTTCAGGTACACTGAGGGAGAATTCAGAATGTCCAGTTCACCTAGCAGCGGGACATGTGGGAGGAAACTGGAGCACCCGGAGGAAATCCACGCAGACATGGGGAGAATGTGGACTCCGCACAGACAGTGACCCAAGCCGGGAATCAAACCTGGGACTCTGTCGCTGTGAAGCAACAGTGCTAACCGCTGTGCTACTGAGGAGAAGCTAATTTAAATGATTTATACATCAATTTACATGGATTTTATGTTGCTCATGTGATTTCTAGGTTGAGGCATGGGCAACGGGCAAGCAACCAATCTGTTTTTGCAATTTTGTCATCCGAGGACAGGACAAAAGGAGGCAGGAGCAAAGGCCAGCTGAGTTGATAGTTTTCCAGAGTTTGGCGTGGGCTTATACAAGGGGCGCGATTTACCAGTTTTGTCGCGCCCGACGTCGTGTCACAACGAGGTCGGTGAATCTCGCGAGAGTCCTCTTGCGAGAATCGTGATGCTTGAAATGTCTCACGAGATTCAACCACACCTCGGGAGACATTGCGATCTGGATCTCACCCGTGCTGGATGAGATCCAGATCAGCATTTTTAAATGAGCTATTGCACTCATTTAAATATGCATGTGCCGGATTCTCCCAGAGCCCGGGAACTAATGGCCTCCCCAGTGAGCCCTTAACCAGGCACCGTTTAGTACTGGCCCACATACGTGGACCGGGTGTAAAGACACCTGGGGTGTTTCCCAGGCTTTTGGAGACTCCTGGGTGGTTGGAGATAGGGCAGGAAGGCACCCTGGATCTCCCTCTGCCATCTGGGTATCTTGGCAATACCAGGCTGTCACCTTGGCACTGCCACCCTGGCACTGTCCATGTGCCTGGGTGGCATTGCCAGGCTGGAAGAGGCACTGCCAACATGCGTGGGCGGCAGTGCAAGGGTGCCTGAGTGCCAGGGTGTCACTGTCAAGGGTGGGGCCTGAGGGGGCCATGCCCATGAAAGGTGGGTTGGGAAGGTATTAAGGGTGAGGGGGTGAAGGGCGGGTGAGAAGGGGCCTCATAAAGGTTGGATGCAAGGCCCGGGCAGGCACATGGTGAGCACGAGGAGCCTGACATGAGGAACTTTCAGGAAGACAAGGACACCAGGGAGGCCTTGATTCAGCATTCCTTCAGCTAGGCTGTCAAGACTTGTCTTCCGTTTGAGACCAGGGCACCACCTCCTTTCCAAACATTTCACAAACATGTCATGAACCCAATGTCACATCACTGCCTCTGTAATAAAGTTTGCTGCCCCAACCGTCAGGGTGTGGGAGCAAAGTAGTAATTTATCTTTGTGACATTTAAATTAAACAAAAAACATATAATCTAAACTGTTCAATACATCTCTCTATGAAAATCACTACTCTTTCACTGGATGAGGCTGTGCACTTGTAGATCAGGGTCAATGCAGTGCTCATGCTCCTCAAGGACTCCTCCATGACAGAATCCATGTCATGCTGAACCTCAGGGATCTCCACCTGATCACCCACCATCTGCTCATGTGAATGTGAAACAAAAACAGAAAATACTGGACCATCTCAGCAGGTCTGACAGCATCCGTAGAGAGAGAAAGGAACTAATGTTTCGAGGCTAGATTACTTTTTGTCATGTGAGTGTGATGTGCCCTCACCACTGTGCACTTCCAACTGAGCTGACGTGCTGTTGCCCACTGAAGAAGCCAACTATTTTCTAATACACCTGATAGGTAAAAGATAGCTATTTAGCGTAAATATTAAGCCCCAGTCTTTCTAATTACCCATTTTAAATTCACTCATAATCTCAGGTCATTTCAAAACATACAGCTTCAACAGAACAGCATGACACAGAATAATTCCATTATAGATTAAAACAGCACATTTGCAAGACAGTTTGACACCATACTTGTGCTATCGGATCAAGGACATAGCAACATGATAGCAATGCCACAGTAATATAAAGGCACCATTGTTCATAATGGCGATAACAGCTAAGTCAGCAGAAGACCAGTTTAAGCTGGTCGTGATAACAGCACAATATCGCATTCCATAACATGTACAAGAATTCAGACATGAAACAATTAAAACCAATGCTGCACATTGAAGGTTGACAGCTAACCGTCAAATCAAACTCATTTGATTCTAACCGAAACCAATTAAGATTACAGAGGGGTGTAGATAGATGGCTAAAGACTGATATGATTTAGTATAACCGTGTGGGACCGTACGGCCATTTTTTATCCGGATCATTCTATACTTTGATCTAAACAATTCTCTATCTCTATGCTTTCACTTTTCCACTCTAACTCTTGAAGTAAATGCAAGCTGTTTCCATAAGCAAGAAATCATTTCTGTATTATTTTAAAAGTTAAATTGTGTACAAGTTGCTTCTCTTTAAATCCTTTTTGCTAGCCGGACTTATTGGAGAATAAGATTTAAGTAATTCTCAATTGTAATCAAATAGAGGCAATAAACGATTCTTATTTGCACTCGAGAAGTTTTAACTCAAATTTCTACTGAATTTTAGTGTTCGCAAGTGCCACTAGATCTGCATGGTAGGTCTCTTTCAATTGGCGTAATTGACAGGATGGGAGGAGCCAGTCAGGAAGAAATCAAAAGACCAAAGGAAGACCAGAAAAACGGAAGACTCAAAGAAAAAGGCTAGACAGGGGTAAGAAAGATATTTTTCACCCATTAAAAGTCTTAAAAACCGCATCAAGCAGTGCTTCGACCCCTTAGAAAGGACATCTTTCAGACTGCGTTAATTCAATCGGGTGCCAGTCATTGAAACTAAAATAAAACGGGACTGAAAAAATAGTCGCGGTCATATACACAGATTACACATAGTTGACGACCAAAAAATTGGGTGTAAGGTTGAGTTTATGGCGGAAATGAATCCTAAAATAGTTTCAGAACCTTCAAATGGTAGAGAACTACGTCCCACAATGTCCAAGGGTGGTCGCGCTCTACCGGCTGTCTCTGTTGACGATATATTGGGTGATCTTAGATCTTTGATTTGTAGACAATTTGGAATGTCTGAAGTTGCAAGAAAAATTGAATCAAAATATGATATCCCCAAAGGACAGTGGTCCTTTGATAATATCAAGAAGGCATGGGGGAAAACCAAATGCTTAAATGGAGGAAAACGTATGAAATGGTCTTTTGCAGTAATGGCACAGCTCCAAAAACATCAAGAGACAATCGCAAAAACTAAATTTGATCATGACCTTAAGTCCACTAAAGACCAACTAGCAGCAGTTGTTGAAGAATTACGAGATGTAAAATCTAAACTTGAACAATGTGATCAGATTAAAACATTATTGGAAAATGAAACCTTTAGAGTTCAACAACAATCATTTCAAATTGGTGAATTACAACGTTAAAAATACTGACTCAGAATTCAAACTTCAACAGTTAATATCAGAAAATGATGGTCTTAAAACTCAAAATTGCCAGTTACTTGAGGAAAAATGGATTTTAGAAAGTGACATGGATACCATGAAATGTCATAACAAATTACTGACAGACAAATTAACAGCTCAAAAGCCTTTAAATCTGTCTTTAAAAAATCAGCTGAACTCTGCAAAGCAAACAGTGCCATCAACGGGAAGAGTTGAAATGATTTTAACTAAAGTCCAAGCTGTACCAGTGATATCTGAACCAAATCCTACATTATTGCAAGCTGCTACTGACATGAAAACAATTAATTCATTGATCAAATTTCCACAGGGGGAGTCTTGCCAAATGAATTATCTGTCAAGGACACTTTTACCCCAGAACAAACCGTTATCTTACTCTGAGATCGACCACGAAATGCTGCTGGCCCCGATCCAAAAGCCTCTCATAGCAGCTTTAATAGGCTGTGAGATTTTTAAACAAGAAGAGCCTATTTGGTTGAGCAACGGGCCTCATGGCAAACCAAGTGTAATACAACTTAACCCATTAATCACCAAAAAGCTTGGAGTTGAAGTGATAAAGACAACAGCCTGGGTTTTAAACCATTTAAAAGATCTATCAAAAACCCATTTTGTCACTGGTTTAAAACCAGAACTGTCTGCAGCTTTAAACTTGATCCTACCCAGACCTCAGTCCGAAACTGAACCTGCTAAAAAAAAGCATGTCAATCGTTGCCTCTCCTCCTCCGTGAACGACAAATCTGGCCAGAAGAGATATGAAATTCCTTTCTCCTGTTGAAGACGGTCATTTTGCGAGTTTCAGATATCATGATTACAAACTGGTCTACTACGATGAAGGCCCGCCTCCTGGCTACAGGGATACGCCCCAAGTCACGTATCGCTAAAAAGTTGCCAAGAACTGTTAACTTGAGAAAACTGTCATTATTTTGAATGTTGCTTTATTAATTTTAAGAAATTAACATATCTTGTTCGCTGTGCTTCCTTTAACAGAGTCGACAAATTTATCTACAGAAAACCAAGTACATTCAGCGCAAGATTGGTTTAGTCATATATTCAATAAGTTATTTTGTTTGATATTTTAAAATAAATGCTTAAAATTAGCTTGGAAATTAAAACTTCAGAAAATGTGGAAGCTGTTTTCTTTAAAAAAAAAACACAATTTTTATTCAAAGCAAATCAATGTTCCAAGAGAACGCATTGTTCTAAGACAATTTGTCATGCGAGAGTGCCTTTAAGAACTGGATGTTTAAGCAATGTACCTTTAAGAAAACAGTTTGGTTTTGCAGTTTGAAAAGTGCCTGGCTGGTTTTGCTGAGAGCAGTTTAAAAGTGCCTGGCTGTTTTGCTGTGAGCAGTTTAAAAGTAGAAAGCCAGTTTGAGACAGCAGCTTGAGAAGTTCTGGTTTGCTGTGATCTGCTTGCAGGGAGAAAGCCAGGTTTGAGAAAGCAGCTTGGGTGTGTCTGCATGTTTCCAGAGAGTTTGCAGGAAGAAAGCAAGGTGCTGGAGCTGAAGTCAACCAAGCTAATATATCTCTTCCATTCTACAGAAAATATATATATCCTTTAACCTGATGTGATACTGTTTAAAGGTGTTAAGTCTCTTGAAAGCTTGAAGGAACATTTTAAGGATTTATTTACTGTTGCAATATTTTCTGAGTTATCTTTGAAGAAAGGGGTGTTAAGAGATCCATTGTTTATTTAAGATGTTAAGTTGAGTTCATGGAATAAACAGTGTTTTGTGTTTAAAAACCCACGTGTCCATAATTGTAATTCCACGCCTAGGGAAAAAGCCGTGTGCTCGGAAAAGCAACAAATCCATTAAAGGGAGAGGTTGGTTGAACTCCATGATACATTTCCGCCTCGCCCATAACAAATTGATAACGGGAATTTGGCAGCAATCCAAATTTTACTCCCAGTCCATTTGAGTGACATATTTTTTAAAAACGTTTGAGAAATATGCGAATGGCACCATTCCAAGCTCTACGCCCCTTTTTGTTTCTGCAGGAAAATTAACCCTTTCAACAGGCTTTTGTGTATAATCCAGAAGATGTCAAAGACTTGGCAATTCACATCCAATATAAAGTTTAAAAAAATCTTGACCAACCCTTTGTGGTTGACTTTCCAATTGGTTGGGTGGCGCAGGAATTAACATCATTAAGGGACTTTTCCTATTTTGCATATTTGGACTTATCATTTACATACTAATGTTGCTGATCAGATACTTTGGCTGATGCATGCTTACCATAGTGCCCCACCAATCCACATGGTTCATATTTATTCATATGCACCACTAGCCAATAACATCAAAATGGAAAGTTTCTGTTGAACTATCATTTACTGCATTATAATTCATTTATTAGTGAATTATTATTAATAATTTATTAATAAATCATACACTAAACTTCAGTTATTTTACTGTATAATCATTTTATTTGTATACATGACATTATTATTATTATTAATTGTTTATTACTGAATTATGTAATCATGATATCAATTTTTTAAAAATCAGTATATCAATGTTTTAAGCAATACTAAGGAAAGAAAAGTTGGATCCACGCATCACATGTGAAGCATGCGTATAAATATTCAGATCTGTAAAATGTTTACCGTAATATTCATTCTCAGTTATTTGATTCGCTTTGTAAATGTTGTACCAGAACTGAATAAGAACACATTCCTACACATCTGAGATATAGGCTAAAAATGTCAACATTTCCAATTGTTGGGTATGCATTGCTACCCCTACTAACTCAGAAACAGCAGAGTGGTACATCTATCAGATTTCCCTCGCTCTGCAGTGGTCCGTTCTGGAGCATATTTATGTGAAAAAGGAAGGTACAAGATTTATTTACAGAAATTTATTAACTTATGGAAATCTGCAGGCTATCCACTAAACACCTTTTCAGGATGGCACCAACTTAAATATAACCCTAACAGAAATCCTCAATATGTTAGCCTCCCAACAAATATTAAACAAAAAGGATCAATAGGGGCTGGTTTAGCTCACTGGGCTAAATCGCTGGCTTTTAAAGCAGACCAAGGCAGGCCAGCAGCACGGTTCAATTCCCGTACCAGCCGCCCCGAACAGGCGTGGAATGTGGCTTTTCACAGTAACTTCATTGAAGCCTACTTGTGACAATAAGCGATTTTCATTTTCATTTCAATATGCCTCAATAGTAATCACTCTAAAGGGATGAAAATGGGCAATAGTGTTTGTACTAATTATTTAGATGTTAACACAGCTTATAAATGGACACAAAATTTATTACAAAGAACCAAACGGTCCTCAAAACTAACAGGCATACGACATACCAGTATCTTGGCATTGGTTGGGATTATCTGCAGTGTAGTGAATGTTTCTCCTTTCTGAGTGGCTGATTCCACACTTTGGCAATATAGTATGGATTATTGCCTTGATGGTGCCTTGGTCAATTTATTCAGATGACACTGTATCTCACTGATCTTAGTTACGTGCCTGTCCCTGGGAAAGCGACTAGCAGGGGTACTGCTGGCATAGGAGAAAGACTGCTGTCTTCTGCAGCATTTGGCAAAGTGATTCTACCTGCCACATGATCACACTTTTTTCCAAAGGTGAAACATTGTGCCCCGTTTGGAGGGTGCCGGGTGCTGCAATTGGTGCAGGGCGCTCCTTGAACTGAAAATACAAAGGAGAACAAAGAACAGTACAGCACAGGAACAGGCCCTTCAGCCCTCCAAGCCTTCAGGATCATGATGCTTATCTAAACTAAAACCTTCTGCTTTTCAGGGGTCCATATCCCTCTATTCCCATCCTATTCATGTACTTGTCAAAATGCCTCTTAAATGTTGCTATTGTACCTGCCTCCACCACCTTCCCCGACATCGAATACTTCAGTGTCCTGTCAAAATGCTACCATTTCCCACCGAAAATCTTGATGCAATGCTTCAAACTATTCATCAATTTTACACACAAGTTGCAAGCTGCTGAAATTGATGAAGAGCACCCCCTGTACTGCGCATACTTCTGTTTCCCTCCTAAACCGTGATGCTTCCTGCCTGAATTCTCTGTTCAATCTCTCAGACTGCTTGTTTAAATTGCACATTTCTTAAGCAGACTGTAAAGTCAGGTCCTTCTGTTTCAGTAGCTGCTTTAGTACAATGTTTTCTATGGTCCCCTACCAACCGATCTCTAACAAATTAGTCAGTAAATGCTCCAAATGCACATTTTTCTGTTCTCTATCTCATGTGTCCACACAGGCTTGGATTGATTTGAATAGTTTCCGATTAGTAGAATTGAATATGTGGCCGCCTAAAATTATGTTTTTAGATAAGGAGCATATTTCTTTGGATTCTGCCAGATAATTGGCGGGTCCTATCTATGTTCTTCTGAATCGAGTTGAGGCAAATTAATCTTCGCAACCACCGCGGGACCCGCTAGGTTCAGCAGAGCATAGGCTTGTACCTTGTTGGATTTTTCAAACAACCCTACACCACAGAAGATGATCCATTCCTGCTTGAACATGTCCCAATTGTCCACCACATTCACATTGAAAACAAGAGGGTCAATGCTACTAAGTCCCTGTGCTATGCTGCCAACCCTGCCACCATGTAGTTCTGCGTGGTCTGTTCATTCAACAACTGCACAGAGGGCTTTCAACAACTGCACAGGGGGCTT
Source organism: Scyliorhinus torazame (assembly GCF_047496885.1). NCBI lineage: Eukaryota > Metazoa > Chordata > Chondrichthyes > Carcharhiniformes > Scyliorhinidae > Scyliorhinus > Scyliorhinus torazame. Next base: position 145,883,957 of record NC_092708.1, on the reverse strand, counting down.
TCAACAAACGGTAGATCGATTAACTAAACACACCAACTCTCATTAACATACCTACTTTGGCCCAGGTCCCGGGTAATTCTGCCAAGCTCCACCCTCTTGTCGCTCCACATGACCGCGTCACCGCGTAGTCACGTCATGACCCAGTCTACAATGTCCCCTAGTCACTGACCTCTCTGACTTTCCCATCCAACCTATCCAGGCCCCATACATCATAGTTCTAGAATTGGTCTTTTTTATTTCTTATTTTTATTAAAAGATATTTTTTGTTTACAATAATTGAAAATTATTTCCATTTGGATTATTTGGTTTTCAAAGATTAGCTCATAGCATTTAGCGCATTCACCAAGAGTACTTAATGTGTTTAAAAAATCACCATGACAGACTTTAAGAGAAAAAATTCACGTGGGAATTATTCCAGTGATACTAAAATTTGAACTGAAACTTCTTGGGATTTATAATTTGTTTACATGGATATTTCAAAATTCATCAATGCAGAAAGGTCATCGACTTGAAAAGTTCACTCTGCTTGATGCTGCTGACTTGCTGAGTTTCTGTCTTTTCTTATTGGTAATGTAGGTTGGTGGATAAATTTACAGCAGTATTAATTGTGCCATAGGGATTGTAAAAATAAGCTGGGATGGTTTTGTTATAGGCCACCAGGGTCAGGAACAGAAACTGAACTTGAAACTCAATATTCAGACAGGGAAGCACATGAGGAATGTAAAATTGAAGCAGAAAGTACTGGAAAACCACGGCATGTCCGGCAGCAACAAAAGTCATAGAATCATAGAATCCCTACAGTGCAAAAAGAGGCCATTCGGCCCATTGGGTCTGCAACGACCCTCCCTACTGCCACATCCCCACAACCTAACCTGCACATCCCTGCATACTGTGGGGCAATTTAACATTGCCAATCCACCCAACTTGCACATCCCTGCACACTAAGGGGCAATTTAACATTGTCAATCCACCTAACCTGCACATCCCTGCACACTAAGGGGCAATTTAACATTGCCAATCCACCCAACTTGCACATGCCTGCACACTAAGGGGCAATTTAACATTGTCAATCCACCTAACCCTGCACATCCTTGCACACTAAGGGGCAATTTAACATTGCCAATCCACCTAACCTGCACATCCTTGCACACTAAAGGGAAATTTAACATGGCCAATCCACCTAACCTGCACATCCCTGCACACTGGGGCAATTTAACATTGCCAATCCACCCAACTTGCACATCCCTGCACACTAAGGGGCAATTTAACATTGCCAATCCACCCAGCCTGCACATCCCTGGCACTAAGGGGCAATTTAGCTTGGCCAATCCACCCAACTTGCACATCTTGGGACTGTGCAAGGAAACCGGAGCACCCGAAGGACACCCACGCTGACACGGAGAGAACGTCCAACTCCACACAGACAGTGACCCTGTGGAGAGAAAGAGGCCAATTTAACTCAGTTCTGAAGAAGAGTCACAGTGGACTCAACATTAACTCTGTTCCTCACTCCACAGAAATCTGTCAGATGTCTAGAGATTTTCCAGCCCTTTCTGTTTTTATTTATGATTTCCAGCATCCACTGTATTGTACATTTATTTTTATGTGATTGTGGATGACCTCAGCTTACCAGTAAACTGTTAGGATGGCTATTTTCAGAGCAAACGGAGCAAAAGTATTTTCTGAATATAATGCTGTATGACTGAGATAGTTAAGGAACTTACACAGAGGTGGGAACTGGAAGATGATGTTGAAATAATGCAGCTGCCCCGAGCAATCAAGTCGTGTTAAAGGACCTTTTATTAGAGAGCACCATGGAAAACGCAGCCACAATAGGGGCAGCACGGTAGCATTGTGGATAGCACAATTGCTTCACAGCTCCAGCGTCCCAGGTTCGATTCCGGCTTGGGTCACTGTCTGTGCGGAGTCTGCACATCCTCCCCGTGTCTGCGTGGGTTTCCTCCGGGTGCTCCGGTTTCCCCCCACAGTCCAAAGATGTGCAGATTAGGTGGATTGGCCATGATAAATTGCCCTTAGTGTCCAAAATTGCCCTTAGTGTTGGACTGGGTTATGGGGATAGGGTGCAGGTGTTGACCTTGGGTAGTGTGCTCTTTTCAAGAGCCGGTGCAGACTTGATGGGCCGAATGGCCTCTTTCTGCACTGTAAATTCTATGAATCTATGAATAGAATTAAATTTGAATTCAAGCTTACAATAGAGACGTGTAAGAAATTATAAACATGCAAAAAATGGATTCCAAGAAGATAAGAAGGGAACTAACTGGGCGAGACCTGTAAAGTAGCATTGCGGAGGGAACAGCAAACACTTCTCGTTGGAAATGTTCAGTTATAATGGGTGGGACTTTCCACCCCCTCCACGGTGTGTTTTGCGGGGACGGCCGGCCAATGGCCGGTGGCAGGACATTCCGGTCCCGCCTTTGTCTTTTAAAAAAAGTAATTTTACTAAGGTTTTGCAGAATTTTTCAGAATAAAACAGTAGTGACAATAATAACAAAACAAACTAGCGTGAACATTAACACAGTGCAAAAAGAGAACATACAATAACAATTAAGTAGACATTACCCCACGCGACTCAGTCTTCCCACACCATCCCAATGAAGCACTAACCCCCCCCCCCCCACCCCCCCCCCCCCCTACAGATTGCTGCTGCTCCTGACATTTTTATTTTCCCCGAGGCTGCCACCTCCGAGAGAACCCCAGCGTAGACCCTCTTAAGGCAAAGTTTACTTTCTCGAGGCTCAGAAACCCAGCCATGTCGTTAACCCAAGTCTCTACACTTGGGGGCTTCGAGTCCCTCCACATTAATAAAATCCGTCTCCGGGCTCGTAGGGAGGCAAAGGCCAAGACGTCTGCCTCTTTCGCCCCCTGAACTCCCGGGTCTTCTGACACTCCAAAGATCACCATCTCTGGACTCGGCACCACCCGCGTGTTAAGCACCTTGGACATTGCCCTGGCGAACCCTTGCCAGAACTCTCTAAGCTCCGGGCATGCCCAAAACATGTGGACATGGTTTGCAGGGCTGCCCTTGCACCTCATACAACTGTCTTCTACCCCCAAAAACTTGATCATTCTCGCTGCCGTCATGTGTGCCCGGTGGACCACATTAAATTGAATTAGACTGAGCCTGGCACATGATAAGGAGGAATTAACCCTGCCCAGGACCTCTGCCCACAGACCCGCTTCCAACCCCTCACCTAGCTCCTCCTCCCACTTGCCCTTGAGCTCCTCCACCAGGGTTTCCTCCGCCTCCTGTAGTTCCTGGCAGATATCCAACACTTTCCCCTCCACCACCCAGGTGCCAGAGACCACCCTGTCCTGTATCCTCAGTGGCGTAAGCGTCGGAAAGGCCACCACCTGTTTTTTCAGGAAGGCTCGTACTGGCAGATATTTAAAGGCGTTTCCTGGCGGCAGATTAAATTTGTCCTCTAGCGCCTTCAAACTGGGAAAGCTTCCGTCTATGAACAGATCTCCCATCCTTCTGATGCCTGCCCTCTGCCAGCTCTGGAACCCACCATCCATCCTACCCGGGACAAACCTGTGGTTGTTGCATATCGGGGTCCAGACCGACGCTCCCTCCACCTTCTTGTATCTCCTTCACTGTCCCCAGATCCACAGTGTCGCCACCACCACCGGACTTGTGGAGTAACGGGTCGGCGAGAACGGCAAAGGAGCCGCTATCAAAGCTCCCAGACTAATACCTTTACATGACGCCGCCTCCAGCTGTTCCCACGCTGCTCCCCACCCCCATCGCCCACTTCCTAATCATAGCTATATTGGCCACCCAGTAGTAGTTGCGAATGTTCGGCAGCGCCAACCCTCCTCCCCCCCCCCCTCCCGACTGCGCTCCAACAACGATCTCCTTACTCGCGGGGTCTTATTCACCCACACAAAGCCCGTAATGATCATACTCACCCGGTTAAAAAAGGCCTTAGAGATGAAGATGGGGAGGCCCTTAAAGACAAACAAAAATCTGGGGAGGACAGCCATTTTCATGGTCTGCACCCTCCCTGCCAGTGACAGCGGGAGCATGTCCCACTTTTTAAAGTCCCCTTCCATTTGCTCCACCAACCGGGTCAGGTTGAGCCTGTGCAGGGTATCCCATTTCCTGGCCATCTGTATACCCAGGTAATGAAAACTCTTCTCTGCCATCCTGAGAGGCAGCTCTTTCAGTCTCTCCTCCTGTCCCTTGACCTGGATCACAAACAACTCGCTCTTTCCCATGTACAGTTTGTACCCTGAAAAACTACCAAAATCCCTCAGGATCCGCAGAACCTCCCCCATCCCCTTCACAGGGTCCGAAATGTACAGGAGCAAATCATCCGCGAATAGCGAGACCCAATGTTCCACCCCCCCCCCCCACCCCCCCCCCCACCCCCCCCCCCCCCCCCCCCCCGAACCAGTCCCCGACAGTTCCTCGAGGCTCTCAGCACCATAGCTAGCGGTTCTGTAGCTAGGGCAAATAGTAACGGGGAGAGGGGACACCCCTGCCTTGTTCCCCAGTGAAGTGCCCGGACCTCAGCCGGTTTGTACATACACTTGCTACAGGCACCTGGTACAGCAATTTCACCCAGCCAATAAAGCCCTCACCAAACCCAAACCTCCTCAGCGTTTCCCACAGGTACTCCCACTCCACCCGGTCAAAGGCTTTCTCTGTGTCCATCGCGGTTACCACCTCCGCCTCCCCTCCCTCTGAGGGCATCATAATAATATTCAAAAGTCTCTGGACATTGGTATTGAGTTGCCTGCCTTTAACAAACCCAGTCTGGTCTTCTTCTATCACCCTGGGACGCAATCCTCAATTCTTGTAGCCAGAATCTTAGCTAGCAATTTGGCATCCACGTTTGAAAGCGAAATCGGCCTGTATGACCCGCAATGTTCCGTGTCCTTCCCTCGTTTAAGAATGAGTGAGATCAAGGCCTGTGACATTGTTGCGGGAGGGTTCCTTTCTCTCTAGCCTCATTGAAGGTCCTCATCAGGAGTGGACTCAATATTTCCAAAAATTTCGAATAGAATTCTACCTGGTAACTGTCCGGCCCCGGGGTTTTACCCGATTGCATGCCCTCTATACCCTTGACAATCTCCTCCAATTCAATCGGGGCCCCCAGCTCCTCAACCAGGTCCTCGTCCACCTTTGGGAACCTCAACTGGTCCAAAAATTGCCTCATCCCTTCCGCTCCCGTTGGGGGCTCCGACTCGTATAGTTTACTATAGAACTCCTTAAAGACTCCGTTCACCCCCCCTGGATCCAAGACCATGTTACCCTCCTTATTCTTTACTCCCCCGATTTCCCTGGCCGCCTCCCTCTTTCGCAGTTGGTGTGTCAGCATTCTACTCGCTTTCACCGCATAGTCATAGACTGCCCCCCTTGCCTTCCTCAGCTGTGCTACTGCTTTCCCTGTGGTCAGCAGTTCAAACTCTGCCTGCAGACTCCGCCGCTTCCTCAGTAGCCCCGCCTCGGAGGCCTCCGCGTATCCAAACCTCTTCGTCAAAGAAGGGGTCATAGATAGCAGCTTCAGGGAATTAGTTACACCAAAGATTGGAGATAGGTGGGTAACTGTAAGAGGGACTGGGAAAAAGCAGTCAGTGCAGGGATCCCCTGCGGTCGTTCCCCTGAGAAACAAGTATACCGCTTTGGATACTTGTGGGGGGGGGGGGGGGGACTTACCAGGGGTAAGCCATGGGGTACGGGCCTCTGGCACGGAGTCTGTCATTGTTGCTCAGAAGGGAAGGGGGGAGAGGAGCAGAGCATTAGTAATTGGGGACTCTATAGTCAGGGGCACAGATAGGAGATTTTGTGGGAGCGTGAGAGACTCACGTTTGGTATGTTGCCTCCCAGGTGCAAGGGTACGTGATGTCTCGGATCGTGTTTTCCGGGTCCTTAGGGGGAGGGGGAGCAGTCCCAAGTCGTGGTCCACATTGGCCCTAACGACATAGGTAGGAAAGGGGACAAGGATGTCAGGCAGGCTTTCAGGGAGCTAGGATGGAAGCTCAGAACTAGAACAAACAGAGTTGTTATCTCTGGGTTGTTGCCCGTGCCACGTGATAGTGAGATGAGGAATAGGGAGAGAGAGCATTTAAACACGTGGCTACAGGGATGGTGCAGGCGGGAGGGATTCAGATTTCTGGATAACTGGGGCTCTTTCTGGGGAAGGTGGGACCTCTACAGACAGGATGGTCTACATCTGAACCTGAGGGGCACAAATATCCTGGGGGGGAGATTTGTTAGTGCTCTTTGGGGGGGGTTTAAACTAATGCAGCAGGGGCATGGGAACCTGGATTGTAGTTTTAGGGTAAGGGAGAATGAGAGTATAGAGGTCAGGAGCACAGATTTGACGTCGCAGGAGGGGGCCAGTGTTCAGGTAGGTGGTTTGAAGTGTGTCTACTTCAATGCCAGGAGTATACGAAACAAGATAGGGGAACTGGCAGCATGGGTTGGTACCTGGGACTTCGATGTTGTGGCCATTTCGGAGACATGGATAGAGCAGGGACAGGAATGGATGTTGCAGGTTCCGGGGTTTAGGTGTTTTAGTAAGCTCAGAAAAGGAGGCAAAAGAGGGGGAGGTGTGGCGCTGCTAGTCAGGAGCAGTATTACGGTGGCGGAGAGGATGCTAGATGGGGACTCTTCTTCCGAGGTAGTATGGGCTGAAGTTAGAAACAGGAAAGGAGAGGTCACCCTGTTGGGAGTTTTTTATAGGCCTCCTAATAGTTCTCGGGATGTAGAGGAAAGGATGGCGAAGATGATTCTGGATAAGAGCGAAAGTAACAGGGTAGTTATTATGGGAGACTTTAACTTTCCAAATATTGACTGGAAAAGATATAGTTTGAGTACAATAGATGGGTCGTTTTTTGTACAGTGTGTGCAGGAGGGTTTCCTGAAACAATATGTTGACAGGCCAACAAGAGGCGAGGCCACGTTGGATTTGGTTTTGGGTAATGAACCAGGCCAGGTGTTGGATTTGGAGGTAGGAGAGCACTTTGGGGACAGTGACCACAATTCAGTGACGTTTACGTTAATGATGGAAAGGGATAAGTATACACCGCAGGGCAAGAGTTATAGCTGGAGGAAGGGCACTTATGATGCCATTAGACGTGACTTGGGGGGGATAAGGTGGAGAAGTAGGCTGCAAGTGTTGGGCACACTGGATAAGTGGGGCTTGTTCAAGGATCAGCTACTGCGTGTTCTTGATAAGTATGTACCGGTCAGGCAGGGAGGAATGCGTCGAGCGAGGGAACCGTGGTTTACCAAGGAAGTGGAATCTCTTGTTAAGAGGAAGAAGGAGGCCTATGTGAAGATGAGGTTTGAAGTTTCAGTTGGGGCGATGGATAGTTACAAGGTAGCGAGGAAGGATCTAAAGAGAGAGCTAAGACGAGCAAGGAGGGGACATGAGGAGTATTTGGCAGGAAGGATCAAGGAATGACATACCTTTCTATCGGTATGTCAGGAATAAGCGAATGACTAGGGAAAGAGTAGGACCAGTCAAGGACAGGGATGGGAAATTGTGTGTGGAGTCTGAAGAGATAGGCGAGATACTAAATGAATATTTTTCAACAAAGAACAAAGAACAAAGAAATGTACAGCACAGGAACAGGCCCTTCGGCCCTCCAAGCCCGTGCCGACCATACTGCCCGACTAAACTACAATCTTCTACACTTCCTGGGTCCATATCCTTCTATTCCCATCCTATTCATATATTTGTCAAGATGCCCCTTAAATGTCCCTATCGTCCCTGCCTCCACTACCTCCTCCGGTAGTGAGTTCCAGGCACCCACTACCCTCTGCGTAAAAAACTTGCCTCGTACATCTACTCTAAACTTTGCCCCTCTCACCTTAAACCTATGCCCCCTAGTAATTGACCCCTTTACCCTGGGGAAAAGCCTCTGACTATCCACTCTGTCTATGCCCCTCATAATTTTGTATACCTCTATCAGGTCGCCCCTCAACCTCCTTCGTTCCAGTGAGAACAAACCGAGTTTATTCAATCGCTCCTCATAGCTTATGCCCTCCATACCAGGCAACATTCTGGTAAATCTCTTCTGCACCCTCTCTAAAGCCTCCACATCCTTCTGGTAGTGTGGCGACCAGAATTGAACACTATACTCCAAGTGTGGCCTAACTAAGGTTCTATACAGCTGCAACATGACTTGCCAATTCTTATACTCAATGCCCCGGCCAATGAAGGCAAGCATGCCGTATGCCTTCTTGACTACCTTCTCCACCTGTGCAGCCCCTTTCAGTGATCTGTGGACCTGTACTCCTAGATCTCTTTGACTTTCAATACTCTTGAGGGTTCTACCATTCACTGTATATTCCCTACCTGCATTAGACCTTCCAAAATGCATTACCTCACATTTGTCCAGGTTAAACTCCATCTGCCATCTCTCCGCCCAAGTCTCCAGACAATCTAAATCCTGCTGTATCCTCAGACAGTCCTCATCGCTATCCGCAATTCCACCAACCTTTGTGTCGTCTGCAAACTTACTAATCAGACCAGTTACATTTTCCTCCAAATCATTTATATATACTACAAAGAGCAAAGGTCCCAGCACTGATCCCTGTGGAACACCACTGGTCACAGCCCTCCAATTAGAAAAGCATCCCTCCATTGCTACCCTCTGCCTTCTATGGCCTAGCCAGTTCTGTATCCACCTTGCCAGTTCACCCCTGATCCCGTGTGACTTCACCTTTTGTACTAGTCTACCATGAGGGACCTTGTCAAAGGCCTTACTGAAGTCCATATAGACAACATCTACTGCCCTACCTGCATCAATCATCTTAGTGACCTCCTCGAAAAACTCTATCAAATTAGTGAGACACGACCTCCCCTTCACAAAACCGTGCTGCCTCTCACTAATACGTCCATTTGCTTCCAAATGGGAGTAGATCCTGTCTCGAAGAATTCTCTCCAGTAATTTCCCTACCACTGAAGTAAGGCTCACCGGCCTGTAGTTCCCGGGATTATCCCTGCCACCCTTCTTAAACAGAGGAACAACATTGGCTATTCTCCAGTCCTCCGGGACATCCCCTGAAGACAGCGAGGATCCAAAGATTTCTGTCAAGGCCTCAGCAATTTCCTCTCCAGCCTCCTTCAGTATTCTGGGGTAGATCCCATCCGGCCCTGGGGACTTATCTACCTTAATATTTTTTAAGACACCCAACACCTCGTCTTTTTGGATCACAATGTGACCCAGGCTATCTACACCCCCTTCTCCAGACTCAACATCTACCAATTCCTTCTCTTTGGTGAATACTGATGCAAAGTATTCATTTAGTACCTCGCCCATTTCCTCTGGCTCCACACATAGATTCCCTTGCCTATCCTTCAGTGGGCCAACCCTTTCCCTGGCTACCCTCTTGCTTTTTATGTAAGTGTAAAAAGCCTTGGGATTTTCCTTAACCCTATTTGCCAATGACTTTTCATGACCCCTTCTAGCCCTCCTGACTCCCTGCTTAAGTTCCTTCCTACTTTCCTTATATGCCACACAGGCTTCGTCTGTTCCCAGCCTTTTAGCCCTGACAAATGCCTCCTTTTTCTTTTTGACGAGGCCTACAATATCATTCGTCATCCAAGGTTCCCGAAAATTGCCGTATTTGTCTTTCTTCCTCACAGGAACATGCCTGTCCTGTATTCCTATCAACTGACACTTGAAAGCCTCCCACATGTCAGATGTTGATTTGCCCTCAAACATCCGCCCCCAATCTATGCTCTTCAGTTCCCGCCTAATATTGTTATAATTAGCCTTCCCCCAATTTAGCACATTCATCCTCGGACCACTCTTATCCTTGTCCACCAGTACTTTAAAACTTACTGAATTGTGGTCACTGTTACCGAAATGCTCCCCTACTGAAACATCTACCACCTGGCCGGGCTCATTCCCCAATACCAGGTCCAGTACCGCCTCTTCCCTAGTTGGACTGTTTACATATTGTTTTAAGAAGCCCTCCTGGATGCTCCTTACAAACTCTGCCCCGTCTAAGCCCCTGGCACTAAGTGAGTCCCAGTCAATATTGGGGAAGTTGAAGTCTCCCATCACCACAACCCTGTTGTTTTTACTCTTTTCCAAAATCTGTCTACCTATCTGCTCCTCTATCTCCCGCTGGCTGTTGGGAGGCCTGTAGTATACCCCCAACATTGTGACTGCACCCTTCTTATTCCTGATCTCTACCCATATAGCCTCACTGCCCTCTGAGGTGTCCTCTCGCTGTATAGCTTTTCGTCAGTATTCACTCAGGAAAAAGATAATGTTGTGGAGGAGAATGCTGAGCCGCAGGCTAATAGAATAGATGGCATTGAGGTACGTAGGGAAGAGGTGTTGGCAATTCTGGACGGGCTGAAAATAGATAAGTCCCCGGGACCTGATGGGATTTATCCTAGGATTCTCTGGGAGGCCAGGGAAGAGATTGCTGGACCTTTGGCTTTGATTTTTATGTCACCATTGGCTACAGGAATAGTGCCAGAGGACTGGAGGACAGCAAATGTGGTCCCTTTGTTCAAAAAGGGGAGCAGAGACAACCCCGGCAACTATAGACCAGTGAGCCTCACGTCTGAAGTGGGTAAAGTCTTGGAGGGGATTATAAGAGACAAGATTTATAATCATCTAGATAGGAATAATATGATCAGGGATAGTCAGCATGGCTTTGTGAAGGGTAGGTCATGCCTCACAAACCTTATTGAGTTCTTTGAGAAGGTGACTGAACAGGTAGACGAGGGTAGAGCAGTTGATGTGGTGTATATGGATTTCAGCAAAGCGTTTGATAAGGTTCCCCACGGTAGGCTATTGCAGAAAATACGGAGGCTGGGGATTGAGGGTGATTTAGAGATGTGGATCAGAAATTGGCTAGCTGAAAGAAGACAGAGGGTGGTGGTTGATGGGAAATGTTCAGAATGGAGTACAGTCACAAGTGGAGTACCACAAGGATCTGTTCTGGGGCCGTTGCTGTTTGTCATTTTTATCAATGACCTAGAGGAAGGCGCAGAAGGGTGGGTGAGTAAATTTGCAGACGATACTAAAGTCGGTGGTGTTGTCGATAGTGTGGAAGGATGTAGCAGGTTACAGAGGGATATAGATAAGCTGCAGAGCTGGGCTGAGAGGTGGCAAATGGAGTTTAATGTAGAGAAGTGTGAGGTGATTCACTTTGGAAGGAATAACAGGAATGCGGAATATTTGGCTAATGGTAAAGTTCTTGAAAGTGTGGATGTGCAGAGGGATCTAGGTGTCCATGTACATAGATCCCTGAAAGTTGCCACCCAGGTTGATAGGGTTGTGAAGAAGGCCTATGGAGTGTTGGCCTTTATTGGTAGAGGGATTGAGTTCCGGAGTCAGAAGGTCATGTTGCAGCTGTACAGAACTCTGGTTCGGCCGCATTTGGAGTATTGCGTACAGTTCTGGTCACCGCATTATAGGAAGGACGTGGAGGCTTTGGAGCGGGTGCAGAGGAGATTTACCAGGATGTTGCCTGGTATGAAGGGAAAATCTTATGAGGAAAGGCTGATGGACTTGAGGTTGTTTTCGTTGGAGAGAAGAAGGTTAAGAGGAGACTTAATAGAGGCATACAAAATGATCAGGGGGTTAGATAGGGTGGACAGTGAGAGCCTTCTCCCACGGATGGAAATGGCTGGCACGAGGGGACATAGCTTTAAACTGAGGGGTAATAGATATAGGACAGAGGTCAGAGGTAGGTTCTTTACGCAAAGAATAGTGAGGCCGTGGAATGCCCTACCTGCTACAGTAGAGAACTCGCCAACATTGAGGGCATTAAAAAATTTATTGGATAAACATATGGATGATAATGGCATAGTGTAGGTTAGATGGCTTTTGTTTCGGTGCAACATCGTGGGCCGAAGGGCCTGTACTGCGCTGTATTGTTCTATGTTCTATGTTCTATGTCCGCCAGCAGCCCCACATCTAGTCTCCAGAGTGGGCGCTGCCCTCTCCCCTCACTAATCCGCAGGTCCACCCAGTGCGGGGCATGGTCCGAGACTGTGATTGCTGCGTATTCTGTCACCACCACCTTTGGGATTAACGCCCTGCTCAAGACAAAGAAGTCTATGCGGGAATAAACCTTATGAACGTGGGAGAAAAAAGAAAACTCCTTCTCTCTCGGCCGTGCAAACCGCCGGTCGCTTCCCTGTCCTGGACTTTGACCGGTCCTGTGTTAAGAGTCTTCCCCCATGATCAGGTTGTGTGACTCTAAGTCTGGGATTTTGCTGAGCATGCGTCTCATAAATTCCACATCATCCCAATTCGGAGCGTAGACATTCACAAATACCACCCGGACCCCCTCCCACTTTCCACTCACCATTATACACCTGCCCCCCTTATCTGCCACAATTCTCCCAGCCTCGAATGCCACACCCTTACTGTTCAGAATTCCTACCCCCCTGGTCTTCGAATCCAGCCCTGAATGGAACACTTGGCCTACCCATCCCTTTCTCAATCTCGTATGATCTGCGAGCTTTAAATGTGTCTCCTGGAGCATTGCTACGTCTGCCTTTAACCCCTTTAGATGCGCGAACATGCGCGCTCTTTTGACCGGCCCATTCAAACCCTCACATTCCGCTTGATCAGCTGGACGGGGGGCTAACCCCCCCGCCCCTGACTAGCCATCGCCCATTTTTGGCCAACCTCGAGCCTGCGCCCTTCGCTTCCTCGAGCGCCCCCACAGGGAGCCACCGCCCCCGACCCTCAATTGGTACCCCAAAATTGATACCTCCTCTGTCAGCAAAGCAGCATCCCCCCCCCCCAACAGCCCCATGACCCAAAACCCCCCGCCAGCTAAGCACTTGCTCACCCCCCACTATGCTCCTGAGAGTCAGCTGACCCATGCTGACCCAGGCAGCTCCCGCCCCTGGCGCCGATCAGACTGTCGCCTCATTGTCCGGACCCCTCTCCAGCCCCAGTGAGTAAATAGTAATACAAAACGAAAAATAAACAGAAGACACGAACATTTTCCTGTGAGGAGACACTTGTTGAACCAAGGCTCCAACTTCCCTAAAAATCGCACTGAGTACAGGGCCCCCTCCCCCCTCCGTATCTCAACTTTGCCGAAAACATTGCACCCTTCAGCCACCACCACAGCCCTTACACGCTCCCAACATTGTATACAATCTTATATTAGAAACGGTACCGTGTTACCCAGCCCCATCGCCGCATTCCACCAAAGCTTAACTGTCCTTTAATTCGAGTCCAGCTTTTCTTGTTTGACGAATGACCACGCCTCGTCCGGCGTCTCAAAATAGTGATGCCGTTCCTTGTACGTGACCCATAGCCTCGCTGGGTGTAGCATCCCAAATTTCACCCCCTTGCTGAAGAGGGTCGCTTTCACCCGGTTGAATCCAGCACGCCTCTCGGCCAGCTCCGCACCCAGGTCCTGGTAGATGCGCATCACGCTGTTCTCCCACCTGCTGCTCCGTTCTTTTTTTGCCCACCGCAAGACAAGTTCCTTGTCTGAGAAGCGATGAAATCTCACTACCATGGCCTTCGGCGGTTCTTTCGCCTTGGGCTTCCTTGCGAGGGCTCGGTGTGCCCCGTCCAGCTCCAGGGGTCGAGGGAATACCCCCCTCCCTATCAGCGTCTCCAGCATCTTGGACACAAATGCTCCCGCATCCGACCCCTCCACACCTTCAGGGAGGCCCACAATTCTCAAGTTCTGTCTCCTGGACCTGTTTTCTAGGTCCTCCAGCCTCTCCTGCCACTTCTTGTGGAGGTCATCCTGAGCCTCCACCTTAAGGGCCAATAAGATCAACTTGTCCTCATGGTCGGATAGCTTTTTCTCCATCTCCTTAATCGTTTTCCGTTGTGTCGCCTGAGTTGCGATCATTTGGTCTATTGATGCCTTCATCGGGGCCAGCATGTCCTTTTTAAGATCAGCAAAGCAGCCCCTAAGGAACTCCTGTTGCTCCTGTGACCACTGCGCCCATGCACCCTGGTCTATATCGGCCGCCATGCCGTGCCTCGGCGCCCGCTCCGCACGCTTCTGTCTGTTGCGACTTAAACGCTTCACCCAGCCACTCCTGGTCCAGCTATCCATACAACAAAAAGGGAATCCTTTTGGCAGTGTTCGCTTCACCAATCTTCCCCAGAAAGTCCGTGAAAACTCCTGAAAAAAGGTCTGAGAGTCCGTTCCAGACGGGAGCTGCCGAATGCCCGACCTACTCCTCCATAGCCGCCACCGGAAGTCCCGGTCCCGCCATTGTCAAAGACATTTTCTATTGCTCGCAATCTGAGGAATCAACAGTGGCGGGGTCGTCATCACCTGGACCAGAGGGAGGGATAGAACATTTTGGCCAATAAGTCAATCGGAAAGAATGCAATAGAGATAAAGAATCCAATTAAGGCAATGGGAGAGCATTTCAGGAGAAAAGCACAGAAGCCATTTTCTAATTCTGAATCTAGGAATCAGGAATAGGGGGCGGGATTCTCTCAGCCCGGGGCCGGGCCGGAGAATCCCTGAGACCGGCGCAAATCGTGGCACGCCACCCAGATGCCTGGACGCGATTCTCCGCAGAACGGAGAATGGGCGCCATTGGCGGCGGCGTGGTTGGCGCGGCGCCGGTTAGGGGCTGCTCTACACGGCCCCTCTGCCGATTCTCGGCTCGGGATGGGCCGAGCGGCCGTCATAAAAAACCCGAGTCTTGCCGGCGCCGTTCACACCTGCTCTCAGCCGGCGGGACCTTGACGTTGAAGGCTCCAGGGGCGGCCTGTGGGGGGGGGGGCAATCGATGTGGCCTGGCCCGTGATTGGGGCACACTGATCAGCGGGCTGGCCTCTCTGGCTGGGGACCTCCTTTCTTCCGCGCCGGCCCCTGTAGCCCTGCACCATGTTGCGTCGGGGCCGGCGGTGAGAAGGGAGCCACTGCGCATGCGCGCGTTGACGCCGGTGCCACTGCGCATGCGCAGACCCCGCGGCACCCAGTTCACACCAGGATCAGCAGCTGGAGCAGCGTGGTCCACTCCAGTGCAGTACTGGCTCCCTGTAGGGGCCAGAATTGCTGATCCTGACACCGTGTTGGCGCCGTCGCGTTTCCGACGGCGTCAACACCTAGCCTCAGGATCACAGAATCCTGCCCAGAGTATACATGCTGAAATGGGCAGCATGGTTGCACAGTGGTTAGCACTGTTGCTGCACAGCGCCAGGGTCCCAGGTTCAATTCCCGGCTTGGGTCACTGTCTGTGCAGAGTCTGCACGTTCTCCCTGTGTCTGTGTGGGTTTCTCCGGGTGCTCCGGTTTTCCTCCCACAAGTCCTGAAAGACGTGCTGTTCGGTGAACTGGACATTCTGAATTCTCCCTCCATGTACCTGAACAGGTGCCGGAATATGGTGACTAGGGGCTTTTCACAGTAACATCATTGCAGTGTTAATATAAGTCTACTTGTGACAATAATAAAGATTATTATTATTGTTATTAACAAAGTAATCAGGACAGCTAAAATAGAAAAACAAGATTATGTTCTTGCAATTATAATGCACAATATGAAAAACATTTATCGAAATATTCCAATAAACCAAGCATTTTAGAAATCTATTAGCTCCCTGAATTACAAAATATTGCAGAGTTAATTCTTTATGTCATGTTCATGAGCTTTTGTTTTCTCAGCACAGCTGAATTTCTGGGGGGAGGTATGGACATATTAAAAATAAAATAAAAATAAAGAGACGATAGATAAACTGAGGACATGGAAAGAGGACAAGGCACCTGCAAGCACAAAAAGGTCATCAAGGAAGCAACAAGTGGATCTGGTCACATCCTGTCAAGGCCTTTAAGGAATCATTGGATGCAGGAGTGGTATCCGATGACTGGAGAAGGCCAACTTGCTATGATAATTGAGGAAACAGCTAATGCAATTGGTCACATCCTGCTGGTATTGCCAAAGGATCTTCGGAAACACTAGTGTTACCCATGGATTAGAGAAGAGCAGCAATAGTTTATTGGAATGAATATGCTCTGAATTACAGGTCAGGTAAATGAACCTAACATCTTTAAAAGGTAAAACATTTGAGGGAATCGTGCAACAAACTATAAATTATCATCTAGTTATTGCGAAAGAAGAAAAATGAATCATCATTGCTTTATGGGTGGTTAGTCATAGTTTGCAATCCTGGCAAGAGGAGTCAAGTCCATATTATACATTTAGATTTTATTAATGCTTTTGACACATTGGTATACAGTAGTTTCATAGATAGATAGTTTCATAGAATTTACAGTGCAGAAGGAGGCCATTCGGCCCATCGAGTCTGCACCGGCTCTTGGAAAGAGCACCCTACCCAAGGTCAACACCGCCACCCTATCCCCATAACCCAGCAACCCCACCCAACACTAAGGGCAATTTTGGACACTAAGGGCAATTTATCATGGCCAATCCACCTAACCTGCACATCTTTGGACTGTGGGAGGAAACCGGAGCACCCGGAGGAAACCCACGCACACACGGGGAGGATGTGCAGACTCCGCACAGACAGTGACCCAAGCTGGAATCGAACCTGGGACCCTGGAGCTGTGAAGCAATTGTGCTATCCACAAGGCTACCGTGCTGCCCCAAAGGGGCAGTAGGTTAGAAGATGTAGATTGGGTGGGAGGGGAAAATATAGGGGTGCTTTTCAGCCCACATTAGCCGTCTGCGAGAGCGGCGATGTGGGCGCAAAATATGGCAAGAATTGAGAAACATTGCATTTTCAGATTTTCCAGGCCCTCTTACTGGTGACGTAATGAAGTTCCTGCCACAGACGTTCAGGAACCTCATTTAAATACATCAACATATCATTAGCGGGTGCTCCCACCGGAAGTTGCCTGCTCACTGAATAGTCATCAGGCGCAGGCGTGACAGCAGCTGTATAGAAATGACAACCTGCCAACCTCACCTCCGAAGGAGATGTCGGAGGTGAGCGCTCAGTTTGCCATCACCAATTGCAGTGGGGGCAATGAGAGGGAATGGGGGAATCAGGTGAGTGTGACTTGGGACTGGGAAGGGTGGAGGGGGGGTGGGGTTCAGATTCGGCATCTCGGAGAGGTGGGTGGGTTTGCCTGCAAGCCTTCACGGCCCTCATGCCTGTGAACCTGGAGGCGTAAAGTGGTCTGGTAACTGGTATGCAGGCAGCACTTCCCATGCCCTTGTGGTGATATGATCGCTGAGGGGTTAGCTTTCAAGAGTGGCAGCTGGAAAGTGGATGGGAACAGTTGAATCCATAGGGTCAGTACTGGGGGCTACAGTGAGGTCCGTGTGTGGGGTCCTGTGAAATGCGAGGCTGCATGGGCAAAGTGAGGGACTCTGCCAAGGGATGGTTCCCAGCATCATGAAGGCTGGAAATCCTCACACAGGGGGAGGACAATTATAACGAGAATAAACCCCTACACTCAGGCTGAACATTGAAGCCTGAGGGCATGAGCTGTTTGGAGGTTCAAGGCCAACTGTTTGTAGAGGCCAGGCTGCCAGGGATTAGTGCCTGGGTGGTTAGCAGTTCCAGTTGGAAGGATTGTTTAATCTGCAGCCCATGAGTGTTAGGGGAATGAGGGTACCCTCTAAGGATGAAGTTGACTGCAAATTGCTGTCTTCACAGGCATCAGGTGTGCTTCACCTGCCACAAGGGAAGCCAGTTGCCAAACTAGTTCCCTGACCCTTCCTTGCCGAGTCAATTGTACCAATTTAATCAGCATTACAATGCATAAGCATGCTACTGACTGGTGCCTAACAGTTAATCCTTTAGGAGCCCAGGAATTGAACTCCAAGGCTAATACTCACATCTCCATAACAGAGAGGTAACACAGATGTGGCCCCCAATGCATGGTGTTACAGTGAAGTGTTCATCAGTCACCCCACTCAGGACATGATGGGTGGCAATGTCTTGTTCCCCCGTGAAGTTAGTATACAGGTCCATCGAATGCACTCAATTGCCCTCACTCCTCACCCTTGGCGGAGCCACATGGACCGGTGAGGCTCTCAAGGGTCAAAGAGCTTCATTCAGGTGGAGCTGAGAGGGGCAACTGTGGGGAAATGGTTATTGTGTACCAGGGTGGGAATGAGGCTCACATAGGGGGATACGCATGGTTGGAGGACCCAGATCCTGAGAAGACTGAGGGTCAGGGCATTGTCAGGACTCTTCATCACTCACTTTGATGTTCTCTTCCTTTCAGAGTTTGATTTGGGAGAATCATAGAGCCAGTTAATCTGGCAGTTCTATTGATAGCTGTCTATCAGCAACACCTACATTAATATGTTGCTGCATTTGGCCGGGACCAGTGCCCTGCAGAGGAGGAGGAGGTAGGGCCCGCTGATCTATTGGGAGCAGGGCCACAGATGGCGGAGCCTCAAAGGAGAAACTGCGGCCAAGCGTATACCACCGCAGAACATCCTACCTCCAAATATCAGAGGTCATGTGTCAGAGAAGACTGTGTCTGCCCGAGGAGATGGTGGACCACCTGTGCCAGGTGATGTAAGAGTTGGTACCACATGGATTGGGAAGTCACCCAATGCTTGTGGCCCTAAAAGTCACTACTCTGAACCTCTACGTCAGCGACTCATTTCAGGGCTGCACGAGTGACCTGTGTGTCTCCCAGTCTGTTACACACATCTGTATAAGGGAGGTCACAGATGCACTATTTGTGAGTGCCCGCATGTATAGCAACTTGTATTTGGACCAAGCAAGCCAGGACGCCAGGGTCATGGGCTTCGCCCGCATAACAGGCATGCCCTAAGTGCAGGATATCGACTTCACACATGTGGTTCTGCGTTATCCATGATGGCATGGGGCGCCATTTGTGAACCACAAGAGATATCACTCCCTCAGTGTCCAGGTTGTCTGTGACCACATGGTGCACATTATGCAGGTGTGTGCCCATTTCCCAGAGAGCGTTCATGACAGTTACCTCTCGGGGTGCTTGCAGATCCCAGCCATTCTCGAGGGAGGCCAGTGGCTGGAGGGATGGCTCCTCAGGGACAAAGGGCACCCACTCAGGCAGTAGTTGGTGATGTCAGTGCAAAGGTCACAAACATCCGCTGAGACTTGCTGCAATAATGCTCATGCGTGAACGCATGCGCTGGTCGAGCAGGTGATTGGACTGCTCAAGATGCGGTTTTGGTGCCTGGACCAGTATGGGAGAGCCCTTCAATTCGGCTCGCAAAGGATGTCATGCTTCAATAGTGGTCTGTTGCACTCTGCACAACCTGGCACTGCAGAAAGACAAGCATATGGGCAAGGGGGCAAAGAAGGAGTGCCTCATCTCCTCAAATGAGGGGAGGTCGATACATCACAGGAGCAGAATGATGGGAGGAAGTTACCTCATGTGTGTCCCATGGCTGCATATGTTGAGGGTTCTCACATTTGTCTTTTGTCCCCAGCTCGCCCTCTGCACACGAGTGATCCTGCCACCTCACTGGTCAGCTGGAGGTCTCTGTCCCCGGTGTTAGGGGTTTCAGTTTGCACATGACTCCGGAAGGTTGTGCCTGCACATGCCAGTTGTGCCTGGGTTTGCCTTGCAATGAGACAGATGGGGAGAGTGTAGGTGGAAGTCCTGCCAGGTCAGATGGTGATGAAGACTGGCATGTGTGTGAGGTGAGAGGAGTAGATTATCTGCTGGGGAGTTTGTGTGGGGGTAGGGATGAGAGGGTGCCATGACAAGTATTGGGATCCCGTAAGGTGACTGGGAGAGAGGTCACTGTGGAGGTGCGAGGGGTATGTGAAGGGGCGCAGCAGGACATATCAGGAGGCAGTCATACCCTGGCTGCACGAAGAAGGTCATTCATCTTCTTTCGGCATTGTAGTCAGGTCTTCTTGTGGAGTGAGCTGGCACTCACTATCGTGGCCACAACCTCCCAGGCTGAGTTGGTGACCTTGCCTGGTGGACATCTGACCCATCATGGGTAGAGGATTTCAGGCCTCTCCTCGACATCATCCAGGAGTTTACTGTAAAACGTTGTTCTGTCTTCCCGGTAGCCATTCTTCCGACTGGTTTTAGTACAAGTACTGGGGAGGCATTTAAAAGGAATGCCCCACTGATTACAGAGATTAGGGGCGGGTTTCTCCGAACCTCCGCGCCGGAATCGCACCTGGCCCGGGGGCGCAGAATAGCTGTTTGCACTGGAAATCCGGCGCGACGGCGCTTCCACGATTCTTTAGGGAGGTAAAGGATAGTAAAGGTGTAGGAAGGGAATTCCGTATTTTAGGGTCTGACTGAAAGCATGGGCCAACATGGTGGAGCAATTATGAGTGGGAATGCACAAGAGTCCAGGAAAGAGGAACACGGATGCCTTGGTATGTTGTGGGTTAGAGGAGATTACAGAGATGGATAGGGACAAGGCATTGGTAGGATTTGAAAACATTTGACTTTAACAATCATGAAAATCAGGGAATTTTCACAGTAACTTTATTGCAGTGTTAATGTCAACCTACGTGTGACAATAATAAAGATTATTGGCTGGGAACTGATGTATGTCAGTGAGCACATAGGAGATAAGAGAATGGGACTCGCTGCAAGCTAACATTTGGGCAGCTGTGTTTTGGATTATCTCAAATTTACAGAGGGTAGAATATGGGAGACCAGTCAGGAGAGCATTGGAAAAGTCAAATCTCGAGGTTAGGAGGGTTTTATCAGCATATAAACAGGGGCAGGGACAAAGTCAAGCAATGTTACAGAGGTGGAAATAGGCAGTCTCAGATATGGCACAAATGTAAGTTTGGAAGCTCATCTCAAGATCAATGTGACACCAGAGTTGTGAGCAGGTTGCCCTGTCAGTCAACCAGCACATTTATTTCAAGCTTCCCTTTTTATTATGATGTGTCCTTGGAGAGGGTAGCATTAACTTGTGTTGTTGCTGGTGTTATTTGTGCTTTTAGTATATTTGATGTTCAAAAAACATTGTTATTGACTTGGTGTTTTAAGTAGATAGTACAAGATAAATAGATTATGTTAAGCTTCTGTTGGATTATTAGGATTGGCTTTCTGAGTGAAATGCTTAACTCTAATTCAGTTTGACTGCCTTCTTGAGTCCACTTAATCTAATGAGGTTTTCATATTCCCACTTCAAACAGCTCTTGATTCTAATATTATTTTATTTTGTAACCTATTTCTCTGCAGAATTAAAATACTTCAGTGAGCTGGAAACAACAGGAAACATTTTTAATATTTAAACTCTATGTGAATATCCATTAATATATTAACTGACCCAAAGCACTTTACGGCCAATAGAATATTTTTGAAAGGGATTCAATATTGTAATGTAGGAGGGCAGCGCGGTGGCGCAGTGAGTTAGTACTGTGGCCTCACGGCGCCGAGGTCCCAGGTTCAATCCCGGCTCTGGGTCACTATCCGTGGGGAGTTTGCACATTCTCCCTGTGATTGTGTGAGTTTCGTCCCCACAACCCAAAAGATGTGCAGGGTAGGTGGATTGGCCACGCTAAATTGCCCCTTAATTGGAAAAAAAATGAATTGGGTACTGTAGCGCACAAAGACTCCATGAGACGAATAGAGTGAAGTCGATGAGGCTTTATTAAGCGTGTCTGTTCCCCCGCAGCTCGATAGTAAACTGGCCTGCGGGGGAAGACTCCGGCTTCTTATACTCCGCCTTCAGGGCGGAGCTTGAGGTCAACGGCCAACCAGGACCCGAGATCTGTCAGCCAATGACATTAGGGCTTCCAGTCCCACATGACCCCCAATACATACTACCACATTCACCCCTTGTCAAAAATGAACCCGGCGGGGTGATGCTTCGTATGGTGGTAAGGGTTTACAGGGCTGGTCCTGGGAGGACAAAACATTCACATGGCAATACAGTATTGGACAATTTCGTCCTGTTGCAACTATTTACAGTGGGTATAGGAAGAAAAGCAAAATGTTCTTGTGAACCGTCCATATTTGTTTTACATCGACGCCACGAGTCGGTCGGGCGGTCTGGTCGTCCGTGTCGATCGCCTCAGCCCCGGCGGTGGTGGTGGTGCTTGTACTAGTGTTGTCGCCTCCAGGAGCCGTACGGTTTCAGCTCGGGTTTGATTCTTGGTCGGTGCTGAGGGGAGGGTAACCGATCCTCCTGGGAAGGGGGCGGTCGCGGGGTGCGGCGGTGGCAGGAATGGTGTCGGGGAGGTGTGCGTGTTGCCGGCGGGCACCAGATCCCGCAGGGAGACCGTGTCCTGTCGGCCGTCGGGGTACTCCACGTAGGCGTACTGGGGGTTCGCGTGGAGGAGGTGAACCCTTTCGACCAACGGGTCCGCCTTATGTGCCCGCACATGCTTTCGGAGCAGGATGGGTCCTGGGGCCGCCAGCCAGGTCGGCAGCGACGTTCCAGAGGAGGACCTCCTAGGGAAGACAAGGAGACGCTCATGAGGCGTTTGATTAGTGCTCGTACATAATAACGACCGGATGGAATGGAGAGCGTCCGGGAGGACCTCCTGCCACCTTGAAACTGGGAGGTCCCTGGACCGTAGGGCCAGTAGGACGGCCTTCCAGACCGTGCCGTTCTCCCTTTCTACTTGCCCGTTCCCCCGGGGGTTGTAGCTGGTCGTCCTGCTTGAGGCTATGCCCTTGCTGAGCAGGAACTGGCGCAGCTCGTCACTCATGAAAGAGGACCCCCTGTCGCTGTGGACGTATGCGGGGTAACCGAACAGTGTGAAGATGCTGTTCAGGGCTTTAATGACTGTGGCCGCGGTCATGTCAGAGAAGGGAATGGCAAAAGGGAAGCGGGAGTATTCGTCCACTACATTAAGAAAATATGCGTTGCGGTCGGTGGAGGGGAGGGGCCCTTTGAAATCGAGACTGAGGCGTTCAAAGGGGCGGGAAGCCTTAATCAGGTGCGCTCCATCTGGCCTGAAAAAATGCGGCTTGCATTCCGCGCAGATGTGGCAGTCCCTTGTGACTGTACGGACCTCCTCTAAAGAGTATGGGAGATTGCGGGACTTGATGAAGTGGTAAAACCGAGTGACCCCCGGGTGGCAGAGGTCCTCGTGGAGGGTTTGGAGGCGGTTAATTTGTGCGTTGGCACATGTGCCGCGGGATAGGGCATCGGACGGCTCGTTCAGCTTTCCGGGACGATACAAAATCTCATAGTTGAAGGTGGAGAGCTTGATCCTCCACCTTAAGATTTTGTCGTTTTTGATTTTGCCCCGCTGTGCACTATCGAACATGAAGGCTACCGACCGTTGGTTGGTGAGGAGAGTGAATCTCCTGCCGGCCAGGTAATGCCTCCAGTGTCGCACAGCTTCCACTATGGCTTGGGCTTCCTTTTCTACTGAAGAGTGGCGGATTTCTGAGGCGTGGAGGGTCCGGGAGAAAAAGGCCACGGGTCTGCCCGCTTGGTTAAGGGTGGCCGCTAGAGCTACGTCGGAGGCGTCGCTCTCGACCTGGAAGGGGAGGTACTCGTCGATGGCGCGCATCGTGGCCTTTGCGATATCCGCTTTGATGCAGCTGAAGGCCTGGCAAGCCTCTGTCGACAGAGGGAAGGTCGTGGTCTGTATTAGGGGGCGGGCCTTGTCTGCGTACTGGGGGACCCACTGGGCGTAGTACGAAAAGAACCCCAAGCAGCGTTTCAGGGCTTTTGGGCAGTGTGGGAGGGGAAATTCCATGAGTGCGCGCATACATTCGGGGTCGGGGCCTATTATCCCATTGCGCACTACGTAGCCCAGAATGGCTAGCCGGTCGGTGCTAAAAACGCACTTGTCCTCGTTGTACGTGAGGTTCAAGGCTCTGGCAGTCTGGAGGAATTTTTGGAGGTTGGCGTCGTGGTCCTGCTGATCGTGGCCGCAGATGGTTACATTGTCGAGATACGGGAACGTGGCCCGCAACCCATGTTGATCAACCATTCGGTCCATCTCCCGTTGGAAGACCGAGACCCCGTTTGTGACACCAAAAGGGACCCGTAGGAAATGGTATAATCGCCCGTCTGCCTCGAAGGCTGTGTACTTGCGGTCACTTGGGCGGATGGGGAGCTGATGGTAGGCGGACTTGAGGTCCACGGTGGACAAGACTTTATATTGGGCAATCCGATTGACCATGTCGGATATGCGGGGGAGAGGGTACGCGTCTAGTTGTGTGTACCTGTTGATGGTCTGGCTATAGTCAATGACCATCCTTTGTTTCTCCCCTGTCTTCACTACTACCACCTGCGCTCTCCAGGGACTATTACTGGCCTGGATTATGCCCTCCTTTAGTAGCCGCTGGACTTCGGACCGAATGAAGGTCCGGTCCTGGGCGCTGTACCGTCTGCTCCTAGTGGCGACGGGTTTGCAATCCGGGGTGAGGTTCGCAAACAAGGACGGGGGTTGCACCTTGAGGGTTGCGAGGCCGCAGATAGTGAGTGGGGGTATGGGGCCGCCGAATTTGAATGTAAGGCTCTGTAGATTGCATTGGAAATCTAATCCCAGCAAGGTGGGGACACAGAGTTGGGGAAGGACGTTTAGTTTGTAGTTTTTGAACTCCCTCCCCTGCACCGTTAGATTACTATGCAGAATCCCCGGATCTGTACGGAGTGGGATCCTGCAGCTAGGCAAATCTTTTGTGCGCTGGGATAGGTGGTCAAGGAACAGCGTCTTACCGTGTCGGGGTTTATAAAGCTTTCCGTGCTCCCGGAGTCGACTAGGCATGGCGTCTCGTGGCCGTTTATTAGTACCGTTGTCGTCGTCGTCTGGAGTGTCCGGGGCCGGGCTTGATCGAGCGTAATCGAAGCGAGCCGTGGTTGTAGTAGTGGAGTGGGGTCCATTGTTGCCGTCCAAGATGGCGGCGGGGATGAACAAAATGGCCGCCCCCATACATCGCACGTGGCTGGGGGGTCACAAGATGGCGGCGGGGGTGGACAAAATGGCCGCCCCATGCGTCGTACAGGTCTGGGGTGGTCCAAGATGGCGGCGCCCCGCCTCCCCTCGTGGTGGCCGGGACCAAAAATGGCGGCGTGGCGTCTGCGGGTCGCACATCGGCGCCCCTCCTCCCCTCGTGGTGGCCGGGACCCAAAATTGCGGCGTCTGCGGGTCGCACATGGTGTGCTGGGGGGACTGGGGAGCGCTAGGACCGCGAGCGCTAGGACCGCGCGGAGCTCCCTCACCACGAGCGCTAGGACCGCGAGCGCTAGGACCGCGCGGAGCTCCCTCACCGGGGACAGCGGTGGTCGGGGCCCAAGTCGGCGGCGCCGGCGGGTCAGGCGTGGGGCCGCGAGCGCTGGGACCGTGCGGAGCTCCCTCGCCGGGGACAGCGGTGGTCGGGGCCCAAGTAGGTGGCGGCGGCGGGTCAGGTGTGGGGCGCGGGGTGGGGGTTAGGGTGGCGTTAGGGACGTGGAAAACTCCCTCCTCTCCGTGGAGAGTGTTGGTCGGGACCCAAAGCGGTAGCGCCGGCGGCGGGTCCTGCATGGGCTGCGGGGAGGGGGGTTGGGGAGCGTAGGCGGCGTGCAGGGCTCCCAGTTCTCCCGGGACCGCGGTGGTCGGGACCCAGAGCGGCTGCGCCTGCGGGTCGTACATGGCGTGCTGGGGGGGTTGGGGCGCGTAAACTGCTTGCAGGGCTCCCTGTGCTCCCGGGACGGCGGCGACCTCGCGGGACCGGCACACAACCGCATAATGGCCCTTTTTCCTGCAGCTTTTGCAGATAGCTGCGCGGGCCGGGCAGCGCTGTTGGGGGTGTTTCGCCTGGCCGCAGAAATAACAGCGGGTGCCCCCGGTGCGACTCGGCGTTTGGACCGCGCAAGCCTGTGGTGTGTCCGGGGGTGGGTAGGGGGTTTGGTGCGAAGGGTACGTACGGGGCCCAATGGGTTGCCGCGCGGTCGGGGCCGTAGGCGCAGGTATTACGCGCGGCCACGTCTAGGGAGGCTGCTAAGGCCCGTGCCTCTGAGAGTCCTAGCGACTCTTTTTCTAGAAGTCTTTGGCGGATTTGGGAGGATTGCATACCTGCCACAAAAGCATCGCGCATTAACATGTCCGTGTGTTCGTTTGCGTTCACCGAAGGGCAGCTGCAGGCTCGTCCCAAAATCAGCAGCGCGGCGTAGAACTCGTCCATCGATTCTCCGGGAGCTTGCCGTCTCATCGCGAGCTGGTAGCGAGCGTAGATTTGGTTAACTGGGCGAACGTAGAGACTTCTTAGTGCTGCGAACGCCGTCTGGAAATCTTCCGAGTCTTCGACGAGGGAGAAAATCTCCGTGCTCACCCTCGAGTGCAGGACCTGCAGTTTTTGGTCTTCTGAGACTCGGCCGGTGGTCGTTCTGAGGTAGGCCTCGAAGCAAGTTTGCCAGTGCTTGAAGGCTGCTGCCGCATTCACTGCGTGGGGGCTGATCCTCAGGCATTCCGGAATGATCCTGAGCTCCATAGTCCTTTTTAGGCACGCTTAATAAATTGTAGCGCACAAAGACTCCATGAGACGAATAGAGTGAAGTCGATGAGGCTTTATTAAGCGTGTCTGTTCCCCCGCAGCTCGATAGTAAACTGGCCTGCGGGGGAAGACTCCGGCTTCTTATACTCCGCCTTCAGGGCGGAGCTTGAGGTCAACGGCCAACCAGGACCCGGGATCTGTCAGCCAATGACATTAGGGCTTCCAGTCCCACATGACCCCCAATACACACTACCACAGGTACTCTAAATTAAAAAATATATATTTTGTAATGTAGGATCAAACCTCAGCTGCAAAAGATATCCAAGTACCATGGATCATAGCACATATGGTAACACCATCTATCAGTGCCATAAAGCATGTTTAGGCCTGCACTTGGCATATAAATCAACGCCCTTTTTCTGGTAAGAAATGTTTGCTCGCCAGAATAGTAGGCCCCAATTTTTCACCTCAGAAATGTTTTACCTATCATTGTATCATTAGCAAATTTGGCTACAATACACTCAGTCCCTCTACCCAAGTCACTAATATAGATCAAAAATACTTGAGGCCCTTGATGTGTTGGGTAAGCTGGGTCTGCGAGGACTGCGTTTACTGTAGCAGAGAGAGAGACAGGCTTCCAACACTTAAAGAAATGCAACTCTATTTTATTAAACTCTTAACTATTAAACATGCTTGAACTGTGGGTTGACACTATGCTGAGTTGACTGGAGACCTGAGGCTAACCTGACCAGACTATCTTACTACCACATGGTGGATGTTCTAGTTGTTGCTCACAGGTTCTGACTGTCTCAGAGGCTGCATCCCAAGAGCCCGGGAAAACTAGTGCCCTCTGGTTATATAGTGGCTGTGTCCTGTCTGGTGATTGGCTGCTGTGTTCTGTATGTTCATTGGTCATCCTTTGTGGCACTCACTGTCTGTCTGTGCACCATCATATACCTGTGTGTATATTATGACAGCCCTAGCACTGATCCCTGCAATATTCCACGAATTATAGTTTGCATACATACCTGAAAATTATCCCGACTCTCGATTTCCTGTTAGTTAGCCAATCCTCTGTCCATGCTAATATATTGCTCCCAAAATCACGAGCTCTTACCTTTCACAGTCCAAATCCAAATATGGAGCATTTACTGATTTCCCCTTTATCCACCCTGATTGTTACATCCTCAAAGAACTCTAATAAATTTATCAAATGTGATTTCCCTTTCATGCAGCCATGTTGACACTCCCTGATTGTATAACGATTTTCTAAATGTCCTGTTGCTATCTCCTGAATAATGGATTCTAGCATTTTCCCATTGACAGATGATAGACTAAATTGCCTACTGTTTACTGCTTTCTGTTTCCCTCCTTTTTTGAACAGTGGTGTTACATTTGCTGCTTTCAAATCTACCGGGCCCATTCCAGAATTGTGGAAGTTTTGAAAGATTACGAACAATGCAGCCATTATTTCTGCAACCACTTACTTTAAGATCTTGTTCCAAGGGACTTGTCAGCCTTTAGTCCCATTAGTTTGCCTAGTATTTTTTCTCTTGTGGTTGTGATTGTTTTAAGTTCCTCACTTCCTTTTGACCCCTGTTTTTCTACTATTCCCAGGAAGTTTTTTGGTCTTCTTCACTGTGAGGACAAGTACAGAATGCTTGTTCAAAGTCTGCCATTTCTTTGTGTCCCATTATAAATTCCCCAGTCTCACCCTCCAAGGGACTGACATTTGCTATCACTACTGTTTGTATTCCTTT
The DNA here is from genome assembly GCF_047496885.1 of Scyliorhinus torazame. Lineage (NCBI taxonomy): Eukaryota > Metazoa > Chordata > Chondrichthyes > Carcharhiniformes > Scyliorhinidae > Scyliorhinus > Scyliorhinus torazame. Next base: position 145,855,914 of record NC_092708.1, on the reverse strand, counting down.
TTCCTGTCGAATATTTCAATAACTGTTTTTATGTTTCTTGTCAGTTTTCTCTCATTTTGCAATTCCTCCCTCTATTTTTTTAAGTCATCATTTGTTGATTTCTAAAGTTTTTCCAATCTTCCGACCTACAATGATCTTTGCAGAATTGTACCTTTTCTTTCAATTTGATACCATCCTTAACTTCCTTAGTTCGCCATGGATGGTGTATCTTTCTCATAGAGTTTGTCTTTCTCAAAGTAATATATTTTTGTTGACAGTTATGAAATACGTCAAATGTCTCCAATTGCTTCTCTACTGTTTTATGTTTTAACCTATTTTCCCAGGCTACTAAAGTCAACTTTAACTTAACACCCTCGTAATTTTCTTTATTTAAATTTATATTACTAAATTTAGACCCATGTTATTTAACCTTTGCTGCATGTTCCAGCAAATGGAAGGACCATCGAACAATCTCTGGCATCCTTCCTGCAGCCATTTCCGCAAGCATTCAGGAAAAAACCCCTGCAAAATCAATTTCAGCTGATTGAACACTGTCTGGATGCTCAAAAACCTTCTCCGTGGAAGTTTTTGTTTCCTTAACTCTCAAAGAGCCAGCATTCCAGAGAATGACAAAGCAAATGCCTCAAAGACACTCTGAATCATAGAGTCCTTGCAGTGCAGATGGAGGCCATTCAGCTCATTGAGACTGCACTGACCATCTGAAATATCACTTTACCTAGACCCACTCCTCCACTTATCCTCATACTCTGGACACTAAGGGCAATTTTAACATGGCCAATGCACCTAGCCAATCTATCTTTGGACTGTGGGAGGAAACCAGAGCAGCTGGAGGAAACCCATGCGGACACAGGGAGAATGTACAAACTCCACACAGCCACCCAAGGCTGGAATTGAACCCGGGTCCTTGGCGCTGTGAAGCAGAAGTGCTAACCATTGTGCCATTGTGCTGCAAAGCTCAGCAGCAATGATATTAGTGACTAGGCGGAGCTATCTACCAAATGCTGAGAATGGTGACAACTTGTCCATCAAGCTGCATCCCACTTTATGCCCCAACATCTTGATAATGAGGCAGAGCGGTGGCAGAGGAGGAAAATAAAATAGGCAAATATTGCACTCTGCATCCCACTACCTATGGGGCAGACTGCACGATATGCCCAAAGATCTTTGAGTCAAGATTCAGGCTGTCCGGTCACATGAAGACCCATGGCTGAAAGTTGCAACACTGAATAAATGTCATCCTTGAAACGAGGGACTGCTGATGACAATGGTATCCAAGGCTAGTTCTAACTAGTTATCTAATTAACCACCCTGCTCGTGCCTCTCGGCAGAGAGCTTTGCCGGGATTCTCCAACCCCCCCGCCGGGTCGGAGAATCCCCGTGGGGAGGTGCGAATCCTGCCCCGCCACCCCGACGCCAGCTGCCGTATTCTTCGCCACCGTTTTTCAGGCAGCGGCCGGATATCCGCCACGCCGGTTGGGGCCGTTGACAGCGCCCCCCCCCCCCCCTGGCGATTCTCCGGGCCCCAATGGCCTGAGTGGCTGTCCAATTTTGGCCAGTCCCACCGGCGTGAATTACTTACCTCACGCACGGCGGGACCTGGCAGGTGAGTATGCGTGGGTGGTCCTGGGGGGGGGGGGGGGTGCGGGGGATCTGACCCCGTGGGGGGCCCCACTGTGGTCTGGCCCGCGATCGGGGCCCACCGATCGGCGGGCGTGCTTGTTCCATGGGGGCACTTCTTTCTTCCACGCCATACTGCCTGGGGGCCGGCACGGGGAAGAGAACCCTCCACGCATGCGCGAAGATACACCGGCCGGTCTGCGCATGCGCGGAATCACATTGGCCGTTCCGTGCATGCGCGAGATCACGCCGGCCGTTCCACGCATGCGTGAACTGCACCCTTTGGTGCAGGCTGGATCGGCGCCAACCCCTCCGGCGTCCAGCTAGCCCCCGAAAATGTGGAGAATTCTTCACTTTCGGGGGGCTGTTGACGCCGGAGTTGTTGGCGCCGGTTTTCCCGCCAGCATGGGGACTTAATCCCCAGAAAGGAGAATCCCGCTCCTTGTTTATCATTGACTACGACTGAAAGAAACGACAATTTACTGTTATAGTTAGGTTAAATGCTAAATACAAGCATTAGTGACTTTTTAGAAACAGATAAAAGTTTAAAAATCCCTCACTCACCAAATTCCCAGATTTAAACCCTCAGTCTCGTTACACTCAACCTTGAGCTGCTGATTACATGCGACTTGCGGGTGGTGTTGAAGATGCATTGGTTTCTGTGACACATCCAGAACAAGACTGCGTAGGGCAAATGACATAGCAAAATGGGTCCTCTGACAAAGAAAATGAAGTGCAAAGCTAGTTTCAAGTTGAAAAGTTGTAGGATTGCTAACTTGTCAAATAACAATGCTGCAGCAAAGGATAGGTGCAGACTCAATGGGCTGGATGGCCTCCTTCTGCACTGTGAGCAAGGAACATTTGGTGAAAAACTAGTGTGAGAACGAAAGAAGAAGAAGAAATCTGCCCTGAAGAAAATACCCAAGTCCAAATGGGTCATGAGAACAGGGACTTGTCTGATCTTGAGAAGCATATATCAGAATGGTTCCTTAAACATTGTCAGACTGGTTACATCATCACCAGAAATGCAATGTGTCTACACACACTTAAGGGGGTTAATTCAAATGCTGAGACTGGCAAAGATTCCAGAGTAACAACATTTCAGAGTTACTATTTTCTAAAACCAAAATATCTAGTGTTGAGATAGAAGACCGAGATTGCTCAGAGACTACCGATATATCTCAATGGCAAAAATTGCAGTTTCCAGTGATTCCTCACCAGAAAGTGGCAATACCACGAGCACCTATTATTTCATATTTGTAACATGGATGAAATACCCCTGAATTTTGTTATGCCCAGCAACTGAACTGTGGGTTCGAAACATTCAAAAGCAGTTATTGTGAAAACTACAGGGCATGACAAGACAAGATTCACAGTGATACTAGCCCGCATGGCTGACGGAATGAAATGAAAGCCTTCGGTAATATTCAAATGTAAAACCATGACAGGAATCAAATTTCCTGCAGGGGTTTTTATGCATGTCGATGACAACAATTGGATGGATGAAGGTGTAATGAAGTTGTAGATTGATAATGTGTGGACTCGGCATCCCAGTGGCTTCACAAAGAATGTACTTTATTAATGTAGACCACATTCAGATCCCAAATAACCTGTGGGGGCACCTGTGAAGAAATAACACCCAAACTGAAGCTATAACAGGGATCCTGGGCGGGATTCTCTCAGCACACGCCGGGCCGGAGAATCGTCGGTCCGGGCACGAATTGCGCGACGCCACTCCGACGCCGGTCCGCCGATTTTCCGCCAGGGATGGGCTGAGTGGCCGCAAAAAAAATCCGAGTCCCGCTGGCGCCGTCCACGTGTGGTCTTAACCTGCAGGACCTCGCTGTGCATCCATCTGGGGGTGGCCTGTTGGGGGGGGAAGGGAACCCGACCCCGGGGGGGCCTCCGCTGTGGCCTGGCCCGCGATCAGGGCCTCCCAATCGGCGGGCCGGCCTCTCTGGCTGGGGGCCTCTTTTGCTCCATGCCGGACCCTGTAGTCCTACGCCATGTTGCGTCTGGGCCAGCGCGGAGGATGCCACCGCGCATGCGCTCATTGGCGCCAGTTGCACTGCGCGTGCGCAGACCCGCGGCACCCATTTGATGCCGGTATCGACAGCTGGAGCGGCGTGGGTCACTCCAGTGCCGTGCTGGCGTACTGAGGGGCTCGGAATAGCTGCTCCTGGGGGCCTGTTGACGCCGTCGTGAAACGCGATGGCATTTACGACGGCGTCAACTCTTAGCCTCAGGATCAGAGAATCCCGCCCTAATGACTGGATTGCAACCTTCAGCTATGAGCCTCAACAAGCCGTTCAAAATCATGTTGATGTTGAGTGGAATAGGTGGATGGTAGATGGAGAATGAGTGGAAGAATGTATGCTACCCCACCTGATGTTTTGTGTGGTTTTGTCATCAACTTGTGGAATGCTATTAATGCACAAACTGCCATCAGCTTATTGAAAAAATGCAGAATATTCAATTTAATGGATTGTGGTAATACCAGGTATTGCGGTACCTGAGAGGTGGATGACCATTGGTTAGACCCAGGAGTCTACATTGGCTGATGTACATAGCTCCGCCCTGAGAGGCGGAGTATAAGAACCAATGCCGTCCCAGCAGCCTTCACTTTCTGTATCGAAGCTGCTGGGGAAGAGTTCTAGCAGATTCAAGCCTATTAGTTATGACTCACCTTGTCTTGAGAGTAATTGATTGCGCATCATGGATGGAGGGGAAATTATTTGTTGTAGAGGGATGATTCTGACAGTGAAAGCACCAAAGCTGATCCAGATGCCATCGCAAAAATAGCTCAGAATGAATTCCGACTCTATTGTTAACTCTATTTCTCTCTTCACAGTGGCTGCCAGACGCACAGTAGCAGCAGTGGGTACTATGGATAGAATTCACTGCAGCAACTCACCAAGGCTCTTCCAACAGCACCCTCCAAACCTATGTCATCTACCACCTCGGGGTAAATTTTCCGGAACCACATGCCACGGGAATCCTCGCGGGTTCCTGTTTGACGGAACATTTAGAAGCTTGTTGACTTCAGGCGGGAATTTCCGGTTTTGGGGCAGGCATGATCGGAAAAAACTTCCTCTAGAAGAAAAAGGGCAGGAGGTGCATGGGAACACCAGCAGTTGCAATTTGCCATCCAAGTCGCACACCATCTAGACATGGAACACCACCAGTGTTCCTTCACTGTTGCGGGATCAAACCCCTGGGACTCAGTTCTCAACAGCACTGTAGATGTACCTGCAGCAGATGGACTGCAGCAGTTTAAGAAGGAATCAGTTTAAGGACAATTAGCAATGGGCAAACTCTGGTCTTGCCAGCCATGTCCATGTTCCATGAAAGATAAAAGAAATGTGAATATAAGATTATGCAATTTTCATGGAGATATAAATGGTACATTTTTGAGCTTGTGATGGTAGACTGTGAGTGAAGACAAACTGTCGTGGAAATTCAGTTAGAAAGAGCTTTCAGATCAAATACCTTTGAGATTCTCATACTCCATCTGTGCCCAGGTTACTGTAAATTGTTGCTAAGTGGTTGACATTGCTGGCAAGTTCTGCCAGAGGTCTCCAGGAAAATGTCAAAGTGGTACTAACAATAATGATTGAAGGGTTAGACAAATGTCTCGTCCTTCATGATCCTAATTAGATGGTCATGATAAATCAAAGCTTGTCCACTACAGTGTTTTTTCAATTAGCGTGAGGGATTTCTCACTGTTCTGAGCTTTCAAAATAAGCTTTCATTTGTCCTATAACAATGAGAAAATACAAACTTGAATATTGTTATTATTTTTGTGGTAACAAAAATATAGGTATGGTGAAAAATAATCTTCATAATGTCAGGATATTATTCACTGTGGACCTGTTAATCACTGGTGATATAATAGATTAATTACATTTGTCTCAAATTTTTCTTCATGTATAATTAAAATGATTTATTATTAGTCATCTCCCATGACATTGCACATGTCAGCCAGGAAATATGGTCACTGTCTCATTTTACTCCAATGTCTTTATGTTGCTGTCACTTTCTTTCTTTCCTCGCGGGTCTCGAGACTGAGTCTTGGGGAAGGCCAAGCAGACCCGGACGGGATTTGCTGAATGAGTGAGTGGAGGAAGGAAGGGTGGGTAGAGGCAGTGCTGAGTGAATTAATGGTGGGTGAGGGGACTTGAAAAGAGGGGCTGCTGAGTGAATCTGTGAGTAGAGGAGGGTGTTTGGGAAGAGGAGCTGCTGAGTGAGTGAATGGGGGGAGAGGGGATTGAGGAAAGAGGCTGATGAGTGAGCCTGTAAGAGGAGGGGAGTTGGGAATGGCTTGTTGAGGCTCACATTTTTTGTGGCAGAGAGCAATGAGGAGATGGTGGAGAGCTAAGTGTAGCAACAGGGCCAAGGAGGCACTATAAATAAAGTATATTATATGTGGGATGTTTTGAGCGGCCTAGTTTTATACAGCATGAACCTCTGAGGCACTGACACTCACACATGTCAAGACAGTTGACTTCTGCATTGGGGAATCTCGCTGAATATGAGCTGAACCTCTGTGTCCATCACCTATGCCCTGTGGAATGGCATGTGGCAATGGAGAAGGTTGGTACTCCTGGCGTTGCTGAGGCTACTCCTTTTAATCATCATCAGAGGTTTGAAGTAGAGCTGTGAAATTTGCAGTGAAGACTGACGGCATGGTAGTGCAAATGAGGATGAGTGATGTCCAAGAGAGATGAAGTTAACTCCAAACAATTGAAAATTATGTGTGAAGCAGTGAAAATAAACTCTTGGAAGAAATGCTGCGACTAACATCCTCTGCCCAAGCAGGATTTCAGTTACTCAGTTTCACTCCTTGAAGGCTTCCTAGCCTGTCAATTTTACTAAAGAAGTCCCACCATACTGCTCTCATCTGGTTGACCCTGGTAATAGCTGCACAGCTCAGAAAACACGTGCCCTGGGCTTTAAAACCAGAAATCTAGGTTAAATCTTTAGTTCATTTCATACTTAAGTATTTTCATTCCTTACCCGACAGCTCCAAAAGGTTAATTTCTTGTTTGTCAGAAAACCTGCCAAGGTAAAATGGAGAAGTGGGTAGGATCATGCCAGAATTAACCCCACACCATTGGCAGTTAAAACTCTGCTCAGTGTGTTCAATTTGAACAATTTGTATTTGTATACAAATGGTAGAGGAAATACACTGCCTCACCTTGATGGACCATTCTACTTATTTTAAACAGAATAATGGGCGGGATTCTCTCAGCCCATGCCGGGCCGGAGAATTGCCGGGCCGGGCGCGAATCTCGTGACGCCGCCTCGACTCCGCTCCGCCGAGTCTCCGGTGAGCGGAGAATCGATGCCATTGGCGCTGGCACGGTCGGCGCGGCCGGCGCTGGTCGGGGCTGCTCTATGAGTGGGCGCAAAAAAAATCCGAGTCCATGTGGTCTTACCCAGCGGGACCTCGCCGTGCTGGGGGGGGGCCTCAACTGTGACCTGGCCCGCGATCGGGGCCTACCGATCGGTGGGCCGGCCACTCGGGCTGGGGGCCTCTTTTGCTCTGCGCCGGCCCCTGTAGCCCTTCGCCATGTTGCGTCGGGGCCGGCGTGGAGAAGGAAGCCAGTCGCGGTGTGCATGCGCCGGTCGCAGAGCACATACGCAGACCCGCAGCGTCCATTTGAGGCCGGTATCAGCAGCTGGAGCGGTGTGGGTCACTCCAGTGCTGTGCTGGCCTACTGAGCGGCTCGGAATTGCTGCTCCTGGGGGCCTGTTGACGCTGTCATGAAACGCGACGACGTTTACGACGGCATCAACACTTAGCCTCAGGATCAGAGAGTCCCGCCCAATATAATAAACTTTGCATCATAAACTTTCAATCAATACTCTTAAAAACTGGACACATACAAAGTTTTAAAATGGCTGCTACAAATTATGTTGCCTTTGCCATTTGAGCTAGAGTTAGTCTCAGGTCTCAGGCAATTATCTAATTAAATAAAAATATCCACTGCCTTCAGAAAATTCACACATCTCTTTACTTAAGAATGGGCCAACACAAAGGGATTTTGGAATTTCCAGACTGCGTGACTCTCAGTTTCATACTGAGCATAAGGGGAGATTTGAGCAATCAGAAGTAAATGGCTCTTACACTGTTTAATTATATATATCTTGAATTCAGGTGATAACAATAAGGAGGACTCCCCCTTCCTCCCCACCCCCGCCGCCCCCCCCTCACCCCCGCCCCCCTCAATGGGACTGTCCTGTTGATTTAAACACATTTAAACAGGCTTCAGTTCAAAAGACACTTTAAAATAACTTACATCTGGACACTTGCTGTGAAATAATTGCCGAATCAATCCTGTAATGTGACACAAGGGCAGAGACTGCAGGCTGAAATTTCCCCAACCCACAGAGGTCAATTATGAGGCAGGGCTGGGAGCAAAGTTGTGAAAAAATCCGTTGAGTCAGCCATCTGACATACTTTCCCTCCAAGGGTTCTTGCCAGAAGTCAGGTCAACGTGACCGTGGTTACCCACCTGTCAGTTGGCAGGTAACCATTAGGCCCATTAATTGGCCAATTGGGTGAATGGTTAGGGGTTGAGAACCCTGGCAGCTGAATCTCTGCAGGTAACTGAAGGTGCCCTACCGAATACAGGCCATAGAGTCATTGGTGTCTGCTCTCACTCATCCCAGCATGGGGCTGCTGGCATGTGACAGACACAACAAAAAGCATCTCCACTGTATTGGACTGACAGCAATGGCCATGTGTTGCTTTTAATTTTTCCCATTGCTGCAGAGAGCACCTCCATTTTGAGGTACCTCCACAGTCTTGTACCTGCCTCAACAATGTCCCCCTCACCCAGCGGGGCTACCAACTGGACCACATTGTGGGCCATCCTATTGGACCTCCTGCTTTGATGGCTCCCTCACCAAACTTAATTTGATGGGGCAACCAAGGGCATCTTCATAATTGGTTGCTTGCAGGGGGATTTCAACTAATGGGCTGCCATGGCCACTCAACCAGGATTTGAGACTGCTATCGGGACTGAGACCCAACCAGGAAAATTCAGTCCCGCCTGTCTGTCTTCCCTCAATTTCTCTTTTACATTCTTTTTCGCCCTCTTTCTTACAAGTAATAGAAATTTCAGTCTTTTTCACAGGTATAGATGTTTAACATTGACATGTTTTTGTAGACACAACTCAAGTGGAGATTAGATAGTTGGCTTTTGAATGTAACTTTTACTTTCAAAACTGAAGTCATATTATGTTAAAAAATGATACATTCCCTTTCTCTGATGGAGTCTTGTTCTGTCCTTTCAATGTAAAACAACTTTTAAGGTTTATAGAACGTGAAATAAAAGCTGCAATTTAAAAGTGTCAGAATATTATCATTTCTCACTCTTACATAACTCATTCAAAAAAGGCTGTATAAATTCGACCTTGGTAAAAGCTTGTACAATATGCCCTCTTGTTTTTCTAATCAGCTTGATGTGTGAACCACAGAAGAAAAATATCCTATTATGGAGCTCACTGAATACTGGAGAATCCAGGAACATTGAGAACAATGCACAGCTTGTACAATATAACTTCCACTGACAGCGTCACAGCCCGAGCAAACATATTGGGCTAAATTATACTGGCCTTGTGTGGCGGGAACAGAGATGGGGGAAGTGGAAGAATAGGACATCGCTGTCCCACCACTAGGGAATTTGGCGGGCAGGATGTACGATGCGAGGCAGATTAGCTGTCTGCTCCATGGAAACGGATAGTCTATTTACCTCATTTAATTCCCTCATAAGGGACATTTTACCATGCTGCCAGTATTTTGTCAATGGCATCTTGTGACACAGGAATATTGTGCCCTGGAGACACATGTCATATTCCAAATTTTCAATGTATGGACTTAATTCAACGTGATCGCTACAAAGTTGGCTTTTCCTTTAAAAAGTGGACAATGTGCTGCAAATATGGCTGCTGAATGTCAGGTGACATTTTGTGATTTCTAGGCAAGGATTTGATCATCTCTGAACATGTTCTGGAATGTCATTAAAGTGTAAATGATCGTGGGGGAAGATCCTCCCTTGAAAAAACATTCAGTACGTGGGACCACTTGTGAAGTGACATCTCTTATTGCCTGGGTATTTACTGGTTCTCAGATTCAATGGTCCCCCCAGACTCAGTGGCGGGATTCTCCGACCCTCCGCGCCGGAATCGCGCCCGGCGAGGGGGCGGAGAATAGTGTTCACGCTGGAAATCCGGCGCGATGGCGCTTCAACGATTCTCCGCGGACCCGCCAGTCGTGCACGCGCGGTTGACACGGCGCCGGTCTGGGGCTGTTGGAAGAGGGCCCCGTGGCAATCCTCCGCGGTCGACCGGCCGAACACCCGCTGCCGTGTTTTACATGTGGTACCACTCGGCGGGAGCTGGGACCCGGGGCTGTGGTGGCGCACCTGGTGGGGGGATTCTGACTCCGGAGGGGGGGGGGGGGGCCTCAGCAGTGGCCAGGCCCGCGATTGGGAGCCACCAATCAGCGGGCCATCGCGATTTGGAAGGACCTACCTTCCTCCGCATGGGCCCGCTGTGTGGCTCTGCCTTGGGGCCCTGCTAGCCCCCTGGAAAACTGAGAATCACCCCGGACCTTCGAGGAAAAAGTCCGGAGTGATTCTCACCCTTTTTCCGGCAAGGGAAAAGTCCGGTAGGGACTTAGTCTCCAGAAGGGAGAATCCCACCCAGTATCTGTGGGTTCAAAAATTAACAAAGAAAGGTGTAGAGAAATGAATTTTTCACAAACAACTGAACAGCCACATTTTAATGCACATTATGTAGCAATGCCTTCTAGTTTGAAATCCTTTGTGTTGACAATAGAAGTATTGATTATCTGGTTACATGATTGAAGCTGACGACAGATAACAAATTGCGGTTGCGGTTCCCCATGACACGTGCGTCGATACCCCCTACACACCACCCTCATCCAACACCTGTTAATTCTGACCACAGGATTCATCGGGCTGGTATTTCTGACAAGTCTTCCCAAGCATGGATTCACCATCAGGCTCATTAATAAAGCCAACCACTTCCTCTCCCTGGAGTAAATTCTCTGTAGACACTTGTGCCTTGACGCATGAATATAATCACCCTTACTGGAATAAATGTGAATATTTGTTCACCACCTAAAGTGAGACGATGAATTGCTTAATATACCCAGTCACCTGAGATGAGCAGCCAGCCCAAACCAATAGACTCTCATTGTGCCAATTTGAAATAGATGGAGAATTGCAACATATCCCAAACTGGCTTCTCTGACTTTATTAAACATCATCAATCCCTCCAGCTGGTTCTCTTCGTTTTAAACTGCATCAGTTCATTTTTGTTTTAAACTGAAACTTCCAACTATAGCTCATCCCAAAACCTCGTGAAAAAAAATTAAAGTATTAAAAATTGAAAATGATTACGCCTTCCCTTTTCCATTTTACGTGTCTTCTTATACCACCTATTTTTGGGGGCAGTTCAGTCATCAACCTCATACACAAGAAAGAGATCGGCAAGACCTCTCTATTTAAATTCTCTTTCTTCCGTGTGAAGGTATACCCCAAGGCAAGTGATTTGTTGCAGCAAGTGATGGGTTATTGCTCAAATCCACTTCAAACCTGACATTTCCACTGTGGTGATGTGCATCAATGTAAATACATGTAGGCTAGCTAGATACTAGAGGGAGCACCAGAAACATCACACACACACTCAACCAATAGATCAGTCAGATAGGACATGACCAATAGACATTCACGATACACATAGAGGTGACACGACCACAGGACGGCATTACACCAACCCATATATAGAGGATACCACACACATGGTCTGCCTCTTTCCAGTGGAGACAGTCAGTGAGTAGATACAGAGGGTTGATTCAATATTACACCCACCACGTGGATTGGAGCAACTGGTTAGTCAGTCTGGGTAGCTATAGTAGGATTAGCAGTAGTGTCGAACCCGAGTAATAGAAGTGTAAATAGATTAATAAACGTGTTGAAGTTATCTCCACGTCTGAACCTTCCTTTGTCAAGTGCACCGCAAGGAAGCCGCTTATGTACACATAGAACATAACAAATCATCCACTGCTTCTGTTATTCAAATGTGCGGGATTTAGGCAATAAACTGCAACATGCAGATTAGAAATTCATGGAGTTTGTCAAGCGATGTTGCACAAAACACCCTCCTAACACTGAGTGACACTGGGGCAACACTATACTAAATCAACTTTCTCTAAGAAGCTAGATCCAGAGAACTGTAATGCCATGAGCAGAATGAATGTTCTATTCTTCAGAACATAAACATAAAATATTGACAGCTTCTTGATGCAATGCCTGCTCAGTATAGTAACCCTCACCACATGCATATATTGGAATATAATGTTATTGCAGGTTATGAATAAAGAAAATCAGTTAGTCGCATTTAAGAAGCTGTTCATCGATTGCATCCTTATTAATGTTCATTTTGTTATTTTTCTGCAGTTCCAACCATTAAAAGAATTAGAAATAAATCTAAGAGCTCAGTCATTCAGCAATGGTGCTGCGAATCCCAATCACATATTGCACAATACTGATGGTTTTGAAAGTAATTTGATTAATATGGTAAGTGACCACAATCATCCCTGTGCCTTGTAATCAATCTAATGCAACTGATTAGAAATGGCTACTCATTTCCTTTGCGAGATGTCAACTCCTGCATTCACATTATTTATAGAAATTGTAAAAATATAACTGGACATTTTTAAACATCTCGGGCAGAATTCTCCGACCCCCCGCCGGGTTGGAGAATCGCTGGGGGCTGGTGTAAATCCCGCCCCTGCCGTGTCCCGAAGTCTCCGCCACCAGAGATTCGGCGGGGGTGGGAATCGCGCCGCGCCGGTCGGCGCGCCCACCCCCGCCGATTCTCCGGCTCGCGATGGGCCGAAGTCCCGCTCCTGGAATGCCTGTCCCGCCAGCGTGGATTAAACCACCTTTTGAACGGCGGGACAAGGCGGCACGGGCGGGCTCCGGGGTCCTGGGGCGATCTAGCCCCGGGGGTGCCCCCACGGTGGCCTGTCCCGCGATCGGGGCCCACCGATCTGCGGGCGGGCTTGTGCCGTGGGGGCACTCTTTCTTCCACCTTCGCCATCGTCTTCACTATGGCAGAGGCGGAAGAGACCGCCTCCCCTGCGCATGTGCAGGGATTCCGTCAGCAGACGCTGATGCTCCCGCGCATGCGCGGACCCGCGTCGCCCGGCGAAGACCTTTCGGCCCCGGCTGGCTTCCGCACCTTTGGGGCGGCCCGATGCCGGAGTGCTTCCCGCCATTCCATCACGCCGGAACCCCCGCCCCGCTGGGTAGGGGAGAATCCCGCCCCTCATATCTAAGTTTCAGAGGTGTTGAATGAAATTAGTTCATTATGGGAGCTAGTTTCTATATGAGGCTGTAATAAGTTCACGGAGGCAGAAGTCCCTTCACCAGAATTCCTTTTATTTACAAAACCAACAGTCGAACAACCAGGTGCATTCAGCTTGCTGTCTACACTGAGTGCAGAGGGTCTGACACTCCTTGTTAAATACAGAGAAAGGGGTTCCCCGATTGGACCACTAATCAAGGAACTCCTATTCTAATTGGGCAATCTCAAAGGACTGGCTAAGTCATTACACCTCCCCCCCTCAAAGTCCGAGGAGCCCCCCGTAGTTCTCGTGACTCACGCCTCTCCTGCTTTGTTTCTGCGCCGGGTCCGGCTCCTCCACTTCGGCCTCTGACAAAGGTGGGGTATAACAGCCCGTCTTTTCCGATGAGAGTGCCTGAGGTGCAGTTCGCCCATTTCCTCCGGCAGCAGGGGGACAGCTGTGGCATCAACCATTGTGTCCATTTCCAAGTCCGATGTCCTCATCAGTGGTGTCAGAGGGGCATGAATCGCTTAGAACATAGAACATTACAGCGCAGTACAGGCCCTTCGGCCCTCGATGTTGCGCCGACCTGTGAAACCACTCTAAAGCCCATCTACACTATTCCCTTATCGTCCATACGTCAATCCAATGACCATTTGAATGCCCTTAGTGTTGGCGAGTCCACTACTGTTGCAGGCAGGGCATTCCACGCCCTTACTACTCTCTGAGTAAAGAACCTACCTCTGACATCTGTCCTATGTCTATCTCCCCTCAATTTAAAGCTATGTCCCCTCGTGCTAGACATCACCATCCAAGGAAAAAGGCTCTCACTGTCCACCCTATCCAATCCTCTGATCGTCTTGTATGCCTCAATTAAGTCACCTCTTATCCTTCTTCTCTCTAATGAAAACAGCCTCAAATCCCTCAGCCATTCCTCAGAAGATCTTCCCTCCATACCAGGCAACATTCTGGTAAATCTCCTCTGCACCCTTTCCAATGCTTCCACATCCTTCCTATAATGCGGCGACCAGAATTGCACGCAATACTCCAAATGCGACCGCACAAGAGTTTTGTACAGCTGCAACATGACCTCATGGCTCCAAAACCCAATCCCTCTACCAATAAAAGCTAACAACCCTTCTTAACAACCCTTTCAACCTGGGTGGCAATTTTCAGGGATCTATGTACATGGACACCGAGATCTCTCTGCTCATCCACACTGCCAAGAATCTTACCATTAGCCCAGTACTCTGTCTTCCTGTTATTCCTTCCAAAATGAATCACCTCACACTTTTCTGCATTAAACTCCATTTGCCACCTCTCAGCCCATCGCTGCAGCTTATCTATGTCCCTCTGTAACTTGTAACATTCTTCCGCACTGTTCACAACTCCACCGACTTTAGTGTCATCTGCAAATTTACTCACCCATCCTTCTACGCCCTCCTCCAGGTCATTTATAAAAATGACAAACAGCAGTGGCCCCAAAACAGATCCTTGTGGTACACCACTAGTAACTGGACTCCAGTCTGAACATTTCCCATCAACAACCACCCTTTGTCTTCTTCCAGCTAGCCAATTTCTGATCCAAACTGCTAAATCACCCTGAATCCCATGCCTCCGTATTTTCTGCAGTAGCCTACCGTGGGGAATCTTATCAAACGCTTTACTGAAATCCATATACACCACACCAACTGCTTTATCCTCATCCACCTGTTTGGTCACCTTCTCAAAGAACACAATAAGGTTTGTGAGGCACGACCTACCCTTCACAAAACCGTGTTGACTATCTCTAATCAAATTATTCCTTTTCAGATGATTATACACCCTGGGCGGGATTCTCCACTCCCCTGCCGAAGTGGCCGCGCCGTCGTGAACGCCGTTGAGGTTCACGACGGCGCGGAACGGCCCCGGTCCCGACCGATTCAGGCCCTGACAATGGGCCAGTATCGGGGCCGCGTCATCAACCCGCGCCAGGCCTGGTCGCCCGCGTAACAGTGGCGTCGCACTGATGACGCGGCCGGCGCCAACCCGCGCATGTGTGGTTGCCATCCTGTCCAAAACTGCCCCGCAAGAAGATGGGGGACGGATCTTGCGGGGCCGCGGAAGGAAGGAGGTCCTCCTTCAGAGAGGACGACCCGACGATCGGTGGGCACCGATCGCGGGCCACCCCACATTGCAGGTGAAGCCCGGTGCAGGATCCCCCCTCGCCCGCCCACAGGCCGCCCCCCCAGCGTTCACGCACCGGCCACGACTGCAGCGACCAGGTGTGGACGGCGCCGGGGGGAACCCGCCGTTTTGGCCTGGCCGCTCGGCCCATCCGGGCCTCAGAATCGCGGGGGTGCCAGAGATTCGCCATTTTGGGTGTCTCCGGCGATTCTCCGGCCTGCAGCCCGCGAAACCCGACCGGGCCGTTCCCGCCGCTTGGGAGAATCGCGGGAGGGCGTCGGACCGGCGTCCCCGGAAATTTTGGCGGCCCAGGTGATTCTCCCAACCAGCGCGGGAGTGGAGAATCGCGCCCCCTATCTCTTATAAACCTTTCCAAGACTTTGCCCACAACAGAAGTAAGGCTCACTGGTCTATAGTTACCGGGGTTGTCTCTACTCCCCTTCTTGAACAAGGGGACAACATTTGTTGTCCTCCAGTCTTCTGGCACTATTCCTGCAGACAAAGGTGACTTAAAGATCACAGCCAAAGGCTCAGCAATCTCTTCCTTACTTCCCAGAGAATCCTAGGATAAATCCCATCCAGCCCAGGGGACTTATCTATTTTCACACTTTCCAGAATTGCTAACACCTCCTCCTTATGAGGAGAGTTATAGTCTATAACTAGTCTAGTAGCCTGAATCTCAGTATTCTCCTCATCGGGGAAGACTCTCCACGGTCCTCGGTATATTGGTCTGAGTCAGCTCCGGGAGAGGAAACAAATCAGAGGCTCGCATCTGCTCCAGGTGTTTTTTTATGATGTTTTCCCACACGTATGACACAGGTCCTGTCCTGGCCTTGATTGTTTCTGCTGCCCATGTGTGGCCATTGGCATAATTTCTGACCCATACCTTTTCTCCCGTGTTGAACTGCCTTTCTCGGCGAGTGTTGTCGTGGCCTCTGCATTGGGCCTCTTGGTGTTGCTCTATTCGTCCGCCTAAATTTGGGAATAGTAGATTCAACCTGGTTCAGAGTCGTCTGCCCATGAGTAGCTCTGCTGGTGCTATTCCTATTGTGGCGTGTGGGGTTGTCCTGTAGTCAGATAGCCAGCACGACAGTTTGGTGTCTAATGATGCTGCTGACTGTTTTTTCAACCCGACTTTTAGGGTCTGGCGGCTCTCTCCGCCGCCCCATTTGACGCCGGGTGGTATGGTGCCGTCCTTATGTGCCGAATGCCATTTGACTTAATGAATTTTGTGAAGTCCTGGCTGGTGAAAACCGAACCATTATCCGAAACTAACACCTCCGGGATACCATGAGTTGCAAACGAGGTGCACAGTTTTTCGATGGTAGCTATTGAATTTGCAGAGTTCATTTTGTAGACATCCAGCCATTTGGAATGGGTGTCTACTATTACAAAAACATTGAGCCCATAAAGGGGCCTGCAAAATCGACATGAAGTCGCGCCCATGGTCTACCCAGCCATTCCCATGGGTGCAGCAGGGCTGCCAGTGGCACCTTCTGCCCTTGTTGGCATTCTTGGCACCGACGTACCAATGCTACTATGTCTGTGTCCAGGCCCGGCCACCAGACATAGCTGCTGGCCAGCATCTTCATTTTCGAGACTCCAGGGTGCCCATGATGTAGTTCAGCCAGTATGGCTCGACGGCCTTGACTTGGAACTACTACTCGAGCCCCCCATAGCAGGATCCCGTCTTCCACAGTGACCTGCTCTCTTCTGCCCCAGTAAGGGTGGAATTCCGCCTGGAGGTCTTTCCATCTCTCCATTCGCACCATGTAATTTATTTTTGATAAAATCGGGTCCCGTTGAGTCCGCAAATGAATGTTTTGTGCGGCCACTGTATGGGTATCCAAAATGTAATGTCATCACAGTTTCCTCTATTCTGCGTACTAATGGCAGGGTGTCCGGTAATAGCAGCCTGCTTAGTGCATCGGCGTTTGCTACCTGGGTTCCCGGCCGATGCTCCAGTTGATACTGGTACGCCGCCAGTAGTAGGGCCCAGCGTTGGATCCGGGCCAAAGCTATTGGTGGCACCACTTTGTCTTCTTTCAGCAAACCCAGCAATGGCTTGTGGTCTGTAATTATAGTGAATTTCCACCCATACAAGTACTGGTGAAATTTCTTCACCGCAAAGATCACAGCCAGTCCTTTCTTTTCAATTTGGGCGTACTTTCGTTCTGCTGCTGCTAACGTCCTGGAAGCAAACGCTATATTACATTCCTGTCCGTTTTGCCCTCTGTGTGCCAGAACTGCACCAACGCCATATTGAGACGCATCACAAGTGAGCACCAACTCTTTCATAGAATCATAGAATCATAGAAGTTTACAGCATGGAAACAGGCCCTTCGGCCCAACCAGTCCATGCCGCCCAGTTTTTACCATTAAGCTAGTCCCAGTTGCCCACACTTGGCCCATAACCCTCTATACCCATCTTACCCATGTAACTATCTAAATGCTTTTTAAAAGACACAATTGTACCCGTCTCTACTACTACCTCTGGCAGCACATTCCAGACACTCACTACCCTCTGAGTGAAGAAATTGCCCCTTTGGGCCCTTCTGAATCTCTCCCCTCTCACCTTAAACCTATGCCCTCTAGTTTTAGACTCCCCTACCTTTGGGAAAAGATGTTGACTATCTACCTTATCTATGCCCCTCATTATTTTATAGACCTCTATAAGATCACCCCTAAGCCTCCTACGCTCCAGGGAAAAAAGTCCCAGTCTATCCAGCCTCTCCTTATAACTCAAACCATCAAGTCCCGGTAACATCCTAGTAAATCTTTTCTGCACTCTTTCTAGTTTAATAATATCCTTTCTATAATAGGGTGACCAGAACTGCACACAGTATTCCAAGTGTGGCCGTACCAATGTCTTGTACAACTTCAACAAGACGTCCCAACTCCTGTATTCAATGTTCTGACCAATGAAACTTGGCATGCCGAATGCCTTCTTCACCACCCTGTCCACCTGTGACTCCACCTTCAAGGAGCTATGAACCTGTACTCCTAGATCTCTTTGTTCTATAACTCTCCCCAACGCCATACCATTAACAGAGTAGGTCCTGGCCTGATTCGATCTGCCAAAATGCATCACCTCACATTTATCTAAATTAAACTCCATCTGCCATTCGTCGGCCCACTGGCCTAATTGATCAAGATCCTGTTGCAATCCTAGATAACCTTCTTCACTAGCCACTGTGCCACCAATCTTGGTGTCATCTGCAAACTTACTAACCATGCCTCCTAAATTCTCATCCAAATCATTAATATAAATCACAAATAACAGTGGACCCAGCACCGATCCCTGAGGCACACCACTGGTCACAAGCCTCCAGTTTGAAAAACAACCCTCTACAACCACCCTCTGTCTTCTGTCATCCAGCCAATTTTGAATCCAATTGGCAACCTCACCCTGGATCCCATGACCTTTAACCTTCTGCAACAACCTACCATGCGTTACCTTGTCAAAGGCTTTGCTAAAGTCCATGTAGACAACGTCTACTGCACTGCCCTCATCTACCTTCTTGGTCACCCCCTCAAAAAACTCAATCAAATTTGTGAGACATGATTTTCCACGCACAAAGCCATGCTGACTGCCCCGAATCAGTCCTTGCCTCTCTAAATGCTTGTAGATCCTGTCTCTCAGAATATCTTCCAGCAACTCACCTACTACAGACGTTAGGCTCACCGGTCTGTAGTTCCCAGGCTTTTCCCTGCTGCCCTTCTTAAACAACGGCACAACATTCGCTACTCTCCAATCTTCAGGCACCTCACCTGTGGCTGCCGATGATTCAAATATCTCTGTTAGGGGACCCGCAATTTCCTCCCTAGCCTCCCACAACATCCTGGGATACATTTCATCAGGTCCTGGGGATTTATCTACCTTGATGCGCTTTAAGACTTCCAGCACCTGGGGTCATAGTGTGCCAAGATGTTTTTTCTGAGGAGAACTGTTCTTGAAAGCCCTGTGTTTGCAGGTGGACCACTGCCAGGCTTGCCCCTTTTTTTAGTAATTGATGTAGGGGGTCCAAGATGGAAGCTCTGTTCTGTATGAACTTCCCATAATATGTCACCAGTCCTAAAAAAGACCTTAACTCCTGGATTATGGTGCGGGACATCTTTAATCACCCTCACCCGATCCTCCAAAGGGTGTAGCCCTGATTTGTCAACCTTGTACCCCAGATATGTTACTTGAGGTGCTAGGAAAGCACATCTCTCCCTCTTTAGGTGCACGCCTGCTGCTGAAAACCTCCTAAGGACTTCCTCCAAGTTCTGCAGGTGTTCTGCCTTTGTTTTGCCCATAATGAGGACGTCGTCCAGGTAAATGGCGACCTGTGGTAGCCCTTGCAATATATTCTCTGTTGTCCTCTGGAATATCGCACAGGCTGACGATACCCCGAAGGGTAATCTTGTATACTGAAAAAAGGCCATTCAGGGTGTTTATCGTTGAGAATATTTGAGACTCTTCGTCCAGCTTCAGCTGTAGATATGCATGGTTCATATCCAGCTTTGAGAAGAAGAGTTCTCCAGCTAGCTTTGCATAGAAATCCTCAATCCAGGGAACTGGGTTTTTGTCCAGTTGTGAGTAACGATTAATCGTTTGTTTGAAATCTCCACAAAGGCGAACCGAGCCGTCCGGCTTAAGGATAGGCAACACGGGTGCCGTCCATTCTGCCGTCCATTATTATTCCCTCACGCTCCAATCTTTTTATTTCCGTATTGACTTTCTGCCTTAACGCGAAGGGTACTGGTAGGGCCTTGTAGAATTTTGGGCCTACTTCTGGATCTATGCTCCCTTTATTGTTCCGAGCCCTTCTCGGAAAACCTCTGAGTATCTGCACAGGAGTTCGCTCAGGCGACCATTTTCCAGCTGGAAAATGTTTACCCAATCCAGCTGGATCTCTTTTAGCCAGTTTCGTCCCAATAAGCCTGGTCCTGCACCTTTCACTACCCTTAAAGACAGCCTAACCAGTTGCTCTCCATAAGCCACAGGTACATGTGTTGTGCTCAACATTCTCAGTGGTTCCCCTGTGTATATCCTCAGTTTTGTCCAGGTCCTGCTCAAGGGATAAGGGTTGGAGTCCAGTGAGAATTTTATTAAATACTGTTTCCCCTATCACTGATACGGCTGCTCCCGTGTCAACTTCCATCAGTGTGGGACGTCCATTCAGCCTGATGGATAATTTAATGGGTTTTGATTTCACCATCGTTACATAGAACATAGAACATAGAAAATACAGCACATAACAGGCCCTTCGGCCCACGATGTTGTGCCGAACCTTTGTCCTAGATTAATCATAGATTATCATTGAATTTACAGTGCAGAAGGAGGCCATTCGGCCCTTTGAGTCTGCACCGGCTCTTGGAAAGAGCACCCTACCCAAACTCAACACAATTTAGTTGTTCCTTGTTGGAGGTAGGTGAAATGAATGAAAATGAAATGAAATGAAAATGAAAATCGCTTATTGTCACAAGTAGGCTTCAAATGAAGTTACTGTGAAAAGCCCCTAGTCGCCACATTCCGGCGCCTGTTCGGGGAGGCTGTTATGGGAATTGAACCGTGCTGCTGGCCTGCCTTGGTCTGCTTTCAAAGCCAGCGATTTAGCCCTGTGCTAAGCAGCCCCTGTGGGCTTCTAGGGTGGGCTTCTGGGGTGTGCATTCTCCTGCACTCCGGCCTACGTGTCCTTCTCCAAGATGTTTGTTTTGAGCTTCTATCTCTCCTCTCTGGCTCCGATCTCTGGCAACAACTGGATCTTGGTCCTGTCGACGAATGTGATCCAGGTAGTGGTGCGCTTTATTTCACTGGGCCGGGACCATGGAGGACACTGGTCCTATTGCATGGACAACCATGCCAGGGTTCCACGTGGGTCCATTTCAAAAGACATATACCAAGTCATAGACTAAGTCACCTGTTTTGAAGGTGTGGATCTTTGGGCCCGAATGTGAGCCCTATCTGGAGGGGTCCTGGCGCTGACGGGCACGCATCCCACTGTTCAGGAGGACAAGACTGAGGCGAGTCCGCCCCACCATCGGGGAGGACTAGACTGAGGCGAATCATGAGCCGTTGCCCCATGAATAATTCCGCTGGTGTGATCCCAGTCGTGGCATGCAGCATTGTGCATTAACTAAAAAGGAAACGCACCAACCGTGTCTCCCAGGATCCTCCGTCATTTTTTTCATTGCCCTCTTAAAGGTTTGGGCCGCTCTTTTGGCGAACCAGTTTGAGGCCAGGTGGAACGAGGAAGTACGTACATGCCAGATGCCGTTTGCAGCCATGAATGATGCAAACTCCTAGCTGGTGAGCACCATTGCGTTGTCCGTTGTGCAGGTCGACCAATAATGATGCACGACCTTGCTCGAGCACAACGACCCGCGTTTCCCAAAAGAGGACGCCGTCCTCGATACTCATCTCTGGCAGCTTCCAGGTGTAGGCCTTCAGTTCATCCGGCAGCGCCATGTGCTGGGCCCTGTACTGGACCATGAGCCGGATGCGCGACAATTTCGGGCCCGCCTGGGTTCACTCCTTAATGTGGGGTGCCATCACCGGCAGGGTGTCTGAGAAGTTGAGACCGGCTATTGTTTCCATGGCTGCCTCATGTTCCGGCAGCTTTATGGAGCGGGTAGAGTCCAATGCGTCAGCGTGCAAATTCCTTGTGCCCAGAAAATGTTCCAGGGTATATTCGTAAGCGGCGAGCAGCAATGCCCATCGCTGGACCCGGGCAGACACGATCGGCAGAATCACTTGGTCCTCTTTAAACAACCTCAGCAGGGGCTGGTGGTCCAAGTATATCATGAACGTGCGTCCACAAACGTATTGGTGGAATTTTCGCACCACGAATATGACGGCCAAACGTTCCTTTTCCACCTGCGTGGAGTTTCGTTCGGCATCCGCACGTATGCGGGATGTAAAGGCGATCGGCCGTTCCCAGTACTGCTCCGGCGTCGTACGCTGAGGCATTGCACGTAAAGAGCAAAGGTTTGGCAGGGTCGAAGTGGGTAAGTAACTCATTCGACGAGAGGCGCTGTTTGACTTCTTGGAAATCCCTGTGGTGCGAGTGGCCCCAATCCCAACACTGTCCCCTCTTCAGTACTTGGTGGAGCGGATTGTATTTGCTGTAATAGTTCACCAGAACAAGGAAAGAGCAGAGCTCTGTGGGATCACGAGGGCTCGGGGCCTGGGGGAATCGCCCGCACCTTGACTTCCACCGAATGGAGGCATCAGCAGCTGACCCGGTAGCCCAAATACGTGAACTTGGGCACATGAAAAGCACATTTCTCTCTCGAGAGGCGGACCCCGGCCCGAGCAAACTGCTCAAGGACCCCGGTGAGGTGCTCCCTGTCTAAGGTTCCAGTGATGAGGACGTTGTCCAGGTAAACGGTCACACGTGGCAATCTGCGTAGTACGTTCGCCATGACACGCTGGAGGATGGCGCAGGCCATGGGTACTCCAAATGGCAAACTGGTGCATTCGTACAAATCCCGTTGAGTGTTGATTATTACGTATTCTGTGACGCTGGGTGGAGCAGCAGCTGTCGGTATGCGTGGCTTATGTTTAACTGCATAAATGTCTTGCCCCCGCTGATCTGGGTGTAAAGGTCTTCGATTCAATGGACCGGGGTAACAGTCGAGATGGAACATTCAGTTAACGCTCATCTTACAGTCGCCCCCATAGTGACACTGACACGTCGGGTTTCATTACTGGGACCACTGGTGCAGCCCATCCACAAAATTGAAGGGGCGGATAATGCCCAACTGCTCCAACTGGTCCAATCCTCGGTTGACCTTGGGCCACGGGGCGGGCGGGGAAATACCTGGGCTGGGCGGTTTCATTCACGTTGATCGTGGCCACCGCTCCCTTTCTTGTCCTGAGGCCTTCAGAAAAACTAACGGAAATTTTGCCAGCACCACTTCTGGCCCGCGGGGGTACATCCAGCACACGTCCTGTCAATCTAGTCGCAGATGTCATAGCCAATTGCATCCCAAAGGCTATAGGCCAATTGGTAGGAAGTTCCACCCCTAATCACCTGAGGAGTACACCTTTTAAAAAACGTGAAGCTGGTGAAATGGCTGCTGTGGGGATCCAAGAAAGTGAGTAGCCATCTTCGCCCCCGGGCAATGAGTCCGGGACATTGGGATTGCTGCCCCAGTGCTCGGGGCTGGTGGTCGTGAAGATCCTGTTGGGGTCAGCCTCGGTCGATGGGTGAGGGGGGGGGCACGGTTTGTGTTGCTCTCAGTGATGGTAATGGTCGTGGGTTTGGAAGGTGTTGTCTGAGGAACCTTGGTGAGTTACTGCAGTGCATCTTACAGATTGTACACACGGCTGCCACTGTTCATCGGTGGTGGAGAGTTTCAATGTTTGTGGAAGGGGGAGCAATCAAGCGGGCTGCTTTGTCCTGTATAGTGTTGAGCTTCTTGAGTGTTGTTGGAGCTGCACTTATCCAGGCAAGTGGAGAGTATTCCATTACACTCCTGACTTGTGCCTTGTAGAGGGTGGACAGGCTTTGGGGGATCAGGTGGTGAGTTATTCACCATAGAATTCCTAGCATTTGACCTGCCCTAGTCGCCACAATATTAATATGGCTAGTCCAGTTCAGTCTCTGATCAATGTTAACCCCCAGGATGTTGAATGTGGGGGTTTCAGCCATTGAATGTCAAGGGGCGGTGTTTAGATCCTGCCTTGTAGGAGATGGTCATTTCCTGTGGCCACTTTTATGGCGCGAATGCTACTTGCCACTTGTCAGCCCAAGTCTGGATATTGTCCAGGTCTCGCTACATTTACACATAGACTGCTTCCTTATCTGAGGAGTCGTGAATGATGCTGAACTTTGTGCAGTCATCCGCAAACATCCTCACTTCTCACCTTATAATGGAAGGATGGTCATTGATGAAGCAGCTGAAGGCGATTGGGCCTATGACACTACTCTGAGGAACTCCTGCAGTGATGTCCTGGAGCTGAGATGATTGACCTCCAAGCACCACAACCATCTTCCTTTCTGCTAGGCATTACTCCAACCAATGAAGAGTTTTCCCCCTGATTCCCAATGACTCCAGTTTAGCTAGGCCTCCTTGATGCCATACTCGGTCAAATGCTGCCTTGATGTCAAGTGCAGTCACTCTTACCTCACCTCTGGCATTCAGTTCCTTTTTCCATGTTTGAACCAAGGCTGTAATGAGGTCAGGTGCTGAGTGACCCTGGCAGACCCAAACTGAGCATCCGTGAGCAGGTTATTGTTGAGTAAGCCTGCTTGATAGCACTGTTGATGACTCCTTCCATCAATTTGCTGATGATGGAGAGTAGACTGATAGGGCGGTAATTGGCTGTTTCATGTGTACAGGCACACCTGGGCAATTTTCCACATTGCTGAATAGATGCCAGTGTTGTAGTTGTACTGGAACAGCTGTGCATGTGTCGATGAATATGTAACTAAACAAAAACAGTTCTAGCTTGAAGTGATTGCATTGAAATGTATCCTGCTGCATTGTAGGGACACATGTGGAACTGTTTTGTGAGTGCTGAGCAAGCATCTTGAATAAAGTTGTGAAAAGTGAGAGAAAACCCATTGTGCTGTGCATTAGTTGCCTATCAACTTGACCGTAAAATGCTGGCTTAGCCTCAGTTTGGCAGTCATCCTGGGACTGTTAGTTTTTCCTGAACTGCTTCCAATCCCTTGCAATCCCATAAGACATAGGGGCAGAATTAGGCCACTCGGCCCATCGAGTCTGCTCAGCCATTCAATAATGACTGATATTTTCGCATCCCTATTCTCCTGCCTTCTCTGCATAACCCCTGACCCCTTATTGATCAAAAACCTATCTGTCTCTGTCTTAAAGACACTCAGTGATTTGGCCTCCTCAGCCTTCTGCGGCAAAGAGTTCCACAGATTCACCACCCTCTGGCTGAAGAAATTCCTCCTCATCTCTGTTTTAAAGGATCATCCTTTTAGTCTGAGATGGTGTCCTCTGGTTCCAGCGTTTCCTACAAGTGGAAACGTCCTCTCCATGTCCACTCTATCCAGGCCGAGTAGTATCCTGTAATTTTCAAGAAGATCCCCCCTCATCCTTCTAAACTCCAACGAGTACAGACCCAGAGTCCTCAACCGTTCCTCATACGACAAGTTCTTCATTCCAGGGATCATTCTTGTGAACCTCCTCTGGACCCTTTCCAAGGCCAGCACATCCTTCCTTAGATACGGGGCCCCAAACTGCTCACAATACACCAAATGGGGTCTGACCCGAGCCTTATAGAGCCTCAGAAGTACACCCCTGGTCTTGTATTCTAGCCCTCTTTACATGAATGCTAACATTGCATTTGCCTTCTTAAATGCCGACTGAACCTGCACATTAACCTTAAGAGAATCGTGAACAAGGACTCCGAAGTCCCTTTGTGCTTCTGATTTCCTAAGCATTTCCCCATTTAGAAAATAGTCTATGCCTAAATTCCTCCTTCCAAAGTGCATAACCTCACACTTTTCCACATTGTATTTCATTTGCCACTTCATTGCCCACTCTCCTAGCTTGTCCAAATCCTTCTGCAGCCCCCTTCCTTCCCCAATACTACCTGTCCCTCTACAGATCTTTGTATCATCTGCAAACGTAGCAACAGTGCCTTCAGTTCCTTCTTCCAGATCAATAATTTTAAAAGAAAATTTAGAGTACCCAATTCATTTTTTCTAATTGAGGGGCAATTTAGTGTGTTCAATCCACCTACCTTGCACATCTTTGGGTTGTGGGGACGAAACCCACGCAAACACGGGAAGAATGTTCAAACTCCACACGGACAGTCACCCAGAGCCAGGATCGAACCTGGGACCTCAGCGCCGTTAGACTGCAGTGCTACCACTGCGCCACCGTGCTGCCCTTTCCAGATCACTAATGTATATTGTGAAAAGTTGTGGTCCCAGCACAGACTCCTGAGGCACACCACTAGTCACCGACTACCATCCTGAAAAAGACTCCTTTATCCCTACTCTCTGCCTTCTGCCAGTCAGCCGTCCTCTATCCATGCCAGGATCTTACCCTTAGCACCATGGGCTCTTAACTTATTTAACAATCTCCTGTGTGACACCTTGTCGAAGGCCTTCTGGAAATCTAAATAAATCACATCCATTGGTTCACCTTTGTCTAACTTCCTTGTTACCTTCTCAAAGAACTCCAACAGATTTGTCAGACATGACCTCCCCTTGACGAAGCTGTGCTGACTCAGTCCTATTTTATCATGCACTCCGTGACCTCATCTTTAATAACAGACTCTAAAATCTTACCAATGACCGAAATCAGGCTAACCGGCCTATAATTTACCGTCTTCTGCCTCCCTCCCTTCTGAAACATCCCTTGCATGTTGCACACATGGGGACTCTGGGGTCCCTAAATGGACAAGCCTCTTTTTTGCACAACTTAATGCACAAGAACCATTACCAAATGGAGGTGCTCTTGACAAACAAGAATTAACCAGCTCTTTGAATAGTTGCAGTAGCCTTTAACAGCATCGGCTACATAGTTTGGCTAAGTGTCGACAGAAGGGAAACAGGTCATTCAGCCCCACGGGTTCATATCACTGCTGATTCTCCACACTTGCCTCCTCTCCCTGCTCTTTGTTCAACGTCAATCTACAAATCCTTCTATTCCTTTCTTCCTCATATCCTTATCTAGCTTTCCCTTTATGTTATTTGCCTCAACTACTCCCAGTAACAGCAATTTCAACATTAAATAAATTTCTCATGAGTTCCCGAATGAAGTTATGGGGCTGGATTCTCTGATTTTGCGGCTATGTCCAGAGGAAGCGTCTGGTCTTACACCCAAAACGTCGGTGCCGCCCCTGCACTGATGTTGCACCCAATGGGGGGCCTCATAATGCCCCTGGCTTTACCTGCAAATATAGACGTAGAATGGCCTGGTCCGTGGCCACACATGCGCATGGTGGCGGCCTGAAGTGACTGTGCTGTACAACATGGTGCCGGCTGCGCGCAGACCCGGCCTCCCAGATAGAGCCCCCCTGTAACCCCCTTCGCCACCCCGGACCAGACCCCCTCAGCACCTGCCGATTACCCCCTTGCCAGCGGAATGGCCCCCCCCCCCCGACTGTGGTGGCGCTGGACACAGTCCGCAGCCACCACATCAGGTTCACGAAAGTTGAGAGGACATGTGTCCCACACCGTCAGGAAGTCGGCCCATCGGGGGCGGAGCATCGAGGAAGGGCCTCAGGTGATGTCCTGAGGCTGTCCCAACGGCGTGCGGCGGTACTCCTCGAGTATGCCATTTTTGAGGGGGCGGACCATCCGAAAAACAGCACCACCCCACGATCTTGGCGTAAAAACAGATTCTCCGGCCGACCGCCGAATGCGATTTCGGCGTCGGCAATCTGAGAATCCCGCCCATGATACCTTATATCATGATCCCTAATTATAACCGTGCCTTGTAACAAGTGAGAACATCTCAGCTACGTTTACCCAAACAAATCCTGACATAAGCTTGAACAGCTTTATCAGGTCTTTCTACAATCTTCTCTTTTTGAACTTTTTGTAGACTACGGAAGAGTCCAAACCGAGTTTGATGTAAAATAAAGTTTACGTGTAATTTAACGTAAAGGTATTTACACTCTATACCAGATCCCGACCAGGCCTGTCTGCCGGTTCTAATCTAGGCCAATGTTCCAGGATTTAGATGTTTCAGGTGGGATAGAGGGGATATAAAAGGGGTGGAGGAGTTGCGTTACTGGTTCGGGAGAATATCACAGCTGTACTCCGGGAGGACACCTCAGAGGGCAGCGAGGCTATATAGGTAGAGATCAGGAATAAGAAGGGTGCAGTCTCAATGTTGGGGGTTTACCACAGGCCACCCAACAGCCAGCGGGAGATAGAGGAGCAGATAGGTAGACAGATTTTGGAAAGGAGTAAAAGCAACAGGGTTGATGTGATGGGAGACTTTAACTTCCCCAATATTGACTGGGACTCACTTAGTGCTAGGTGCTTGGACGGGGCAGAGTTTGTAAGGAGCATCCAGGAGGGCTTCTTAAAACAATATGTGAATAGTCCAACTAGGGAAGGGGCTACACTGGACCTGGTATTGGGGAATGAGCCCGACCAGGTGGTAGAAGTTTCAGTAGGGGAGCATTTCGGGAACAGTGACCACAATTCAGTAAGTTTTAAAGTTCTGGTGGATAAGGATAAGAATAGTCTGAGGGTGAATGTGCTAAATTGGGGGAAGACTAATCATAATAATATTAGGCAGGAACTGAAGAACCTAGATTTGGGGGCGGATGTTTGAGGGTAAATCAACATCTGACATGTGGGAGGCTTTCAAATGTCAGTTGAAAGGAATTCAGGACCGGCATGTTCCTGTGCGGAAGAAGGATAAATACGGCAAATTTCGGGAACCTTGGATAACGAGAGATATTGTAGGCCTCATCAAAAAGAAAAAGGAGGCATTTGTCAGGGCGAGAAGGCTGGGAACAGACGAAGCCTGTGTGGAATATAAGGAAAGTAGGAAGGAACTTAAGCAAGGAGTCAGGAGGGCTAGAAGGGGTCACGAAAAGTCATTGGCAAATAGGGTTAAGGAAAATCCCAAGGCTTTTTACATGTACATAAAAAGCAAGAGGGTAGCCAGGGAAAGGGTGGGCCCACTGAAGGACAGGCGAGGGAATCTATGTGTGGAGCCAGAGGAAATGGGCGAGATACTAAATGTATACTTTGCATCAGTATTCACCAAAGAGAAGGAATTGGTGGATGTTGAGTCTGGAGAAGGGTGTGTAGACAGCCTGGGTCACATTGAGACCCAAAAAGATGAGGTGTTGGGCGTCTTGAAAAATATTAAGGTAGATAAGTCCCCAGGGCCTGATGGGATCTACCGCAGAATACTGAAGGAGGCTAGAGAGAAAATTGCTGAGGCCTTGACAGAAATCTTTGGATCCTCACTGTCTTCAGGTGATGTTCCGGAGGACTGGAGAATAGCCAATGTTGTTCCTTTGTTTAAGGAAGGGTAGCAAGGATAATCCAGAGAACTACAGGCCAGTGAGCCTTACGTCAGTGGTAGGGAAATTACTGGAGAGAATTCTTCGAGACAGGATCTACTCCCATTTGGAAGCAAATGGACGTATTAGTGAGAGGCAGCACGGTTTTGTGAAGGGGAGGTCGTGTCTCACTAACTTGATAGAGTTTTTCGAGGAGGTCACTAAGATGATTGATGCAGGTAGGGCAGTAGATGTTGTCTATATGGACTTCAGTAAGGCCTTTGACAAGGTCCCTCACGGTAGACTAGTACAAAAGGTGAAGTCAGACGGGATCAGGGGTGAGCTGGCAAGGTGGATACAGAACTGGCTAGGTCATAGAAGGCAGAGAGTAGCAATGGAGGGATGCTTTTCTAATTGGAGGGCTGTGAGCAGTGGTGTTCCACAGGGATCAGTGCTGGGAACTTTGCTGTTTGTAGTATATATAAATGATTTGGAGGAAAATGTAACTGGTCTGATTAGTAAGTTTGCAGACGACACAAAGGTTGGTGGAATTGCGGATAGCGATGAGGACTGTCGGAGGATACAGCAGGATTTAGATTGTTTGGAGACTTGGGCGGAGAGATGGCAGATGGAGATTAATCCGGACAAATGTGAGGTAATGCATTTTGGAAGGTCTAATGAAGGTACGGAATATACAGTGAATGGTAGAACCCTCAAGAGTATTGAATGTCAGAGAGATCTAGGTGTACAGGTCTACAGGTCACTGAAAGGGGCAACACAGGTGGAGATAGGTAGTCAAGAAGGCATACGGCATGCTTGCCTTCATTGGTCGGACATTGAGTATACGAATTGGCAAGTCACGTTGCAGCTGTATAGAACCTTAGCTAGGCCACACTCGGAGTATAGTGTTCAATCCTGGTCGCCACACTACCAGAAGGATGTGGAGGCTTTAGAGAAGGTGCAGAAGGGATTTACCAGGATGTTGCCTGGTATGGAGGGCATTAGCTATGAGGAGAGGTTGAATAAACTTGGTTTATTTTCACTGGAACGACGGAGGTTGAGGGGTCAATTACTCGGGGGCATAGGTTTAAGGTGCAAGGGGCAAGGTTTAGAGGAGAGCAAGGTTTTTACACAGAGGGCTAGTGGGTGCCTGGAACTCGCTGCCGGAGGAGGTGGTGGAAGCAGGGGCGATAGTGACGTTTAAGGGGCATCTTGACAAATACATGAATAGGGTGGGAATAGAGGGATATGGACCCCGGAAGTGCAGAAGATTTTAGTTTAGACAGGCAGCATGGTCGGCGCAGGCTTGGAGGGCCGAAGTGCCTGTTACTGTGCTGTACTTTTCTTTGTTGTTTGTTTTGTTCTTTGTTGACTTCATACAAATCCTTATCATGTTTAGGGCTCCCGAGCCCGTTATCGGTGGAGCTCATACTCGGTGAGAGAAAGTGGTAGTTCCCATCCATTAACCCTCGTGTGGGTTTTCACAGAACTGTCTGCAATTTTCATCCCTGTGCTGAAACCAAGCTTCTGACCAGGGGATAAGTGGACCAGGTGACTTTATAGTGAATGTTGATTCTGACTGGGATTGAGACCACCTTGCAGCAGTATAAATGCTGAAAAGAGAAACATGTGGTCAAAATTTTTTGTCTTGAACTCAAACAGCTTTGCAACTGCACTTTGATTCGTAGAGGCACTGCTGTGAAAAATGTACTAGGGAACAGTAAACTACCAAGCGCTTGTTCAAATTCAAATCAGGCAGGGCCACTCTGATTATTCAAGGCACTGCCATTGAGAATGAAACAGGTAATGGCTGCCCCAAGACTTTTGTTTAGTTGAAAAAGGTGTAATGCGTGGACATGTTCTTTTTGTTTACAAAGGATAAGGCATTGTATGTAGCTTCTAGCATACCTAGGTGAGCCACACTGTGAACCCGACTAATAATCTTGAATTGATTGTCAGTGTAATACTTAGCACAATCGGGATTGTTTAGCAAGTGTTGTCCAACCACACAATCACTTCTAAGGGCAGGTTTGGATCTACCGCAAGCCAACATTCATTGGTCAATATAAGCGTTGGGAAATCCGACACCTCCACATGCTATAAGATCGCCGTTATTGGCAACATCATAAATAGGGCATGAGCCTTTTGTGCACTATGCAACTTTGATGATGAAATAGGGGATGTCAAAGCTACCTTGTGGGATAATGGCTACCCTGATCAGATCTTTGCTCGCTGTATATCACGCAAAATCATAAATGGGCTTAAGGCCATAATTTTCGGTCTTGTAAAGTGCCCAGTCAACCTCTGATTATCCTGGAAGGGCAAGGTATCTCAAAAGCTTGAGTAAAAGGCGAAGCTAGCCATTTCATGCTGCTATTATGCAAAAGCAACACGGGTGTTATTCTCGACTAACAGGATGCTGCCATCAAACCAAAAAAAACATTCTGCTCACCACACAAATGAGTAATGTGGTCTACGGGTTTCGGGCTGGTGTGATGCCAGTTATGTAGGCTGCACGACACAATCACTGGCAGATTGTATTAAACAGCACATACTTTTGACTGTTCACAACAAGCAAATTATTGGCAGTACCCCAACCAGCTCCTTCTTTCATAACTTGAAACATTGGATGGACTCTTGCACTCTGTGCACAGAGTGCTGGCCGGGGCAAGAAAACTGGCATGTAGCTTTCCAGCTGCATAGTTGAGTTTTCTCCCCAGATTCTCTGGTAGAGAAAATCTGGGATGTGGTTTCCATCATCACACTGGAGGGGTGGGGGCTGATAGAGCCGGCACCGCCGGTTCCACAGAGATCCTAGCGCAATTTTTAAAAGGTTCCCAGATTCATATTAGAACAAAACTCCCCTCCACTCCCCAATGGACATGGCAGATTCCCTCCATAAACAATGGGAGAACAGCCCCCCCACCCAAGCAATGGGGAAATCTCTCCCCCCACAAAAAAAAGAACCAGGGAACGCACCCCGCCCCCCAGATAAGCACTGGTGCAAACCTCCCACGCAAGCACCGGGACAACCTCACATAAGGAGAACTCCCCCAAGGTTGCCACTGCCAGGTCGGCGGTGCCAAGTGGAAGTGCCAGAGCACTTCTTGGGCATGTCCCTCTCCCCCCGGGTGCTATACTGACCTTTGTGCCTCTCTGGGGTTCCCTCGACTGCTTCCTGCTTTTCAATAGCTGTTGTGAACCTTGCTGACGTGACAGGAATTCCTTACCTGGAGAGAACATATGGCGGGGAAGCCCTTTAAATACATTTAAATACATGTAATTGAGGTTAATGCCCTTTCTGGCTGGGAACCTTGTTACATCACTGACATGGTGAACACGGGCACAAAATCATCCCATAGTGTCCAATATGAGATGTGACTCTGCAATTGGATAAAATTTGCTAAACAATCCTGATTGTGTTAAGAATTACACTGACAACCAATTTAAAATTATCAGTCGGGCTTTCAGTGTGGCTCACTTAGGCATGCTGGAACCACCATATATTCACATACAGAGCCCAGTCCTTGGCAAACAGATAGAACATGTCGACATTGCACTTTCTTCAACTAAATAACCGTTTGTGAGACTGCCATTCTCTGGTTCATTTCCCATGGAAGTGTCTTGAACAATCGAAGTTGATCTGTTTGGTTTGACTTTCAGTAAAAGCTTGGCAGTTAGCTGTGACATAGTGCACACTCCATGGTGATATCTCGACCAATCAGAAAACACTTGCCAACCAATCAACACCCTCTTCTCATGCAGTGTAAATCGTGTTACCTTTGAAATTTGGTATTCTTGCATCTGTCCTGATGATTAGAAGACAAAATGCTTCGATCGCCTGGCACTTGCTTCAGCAATACTCAAATTCTGAACGACAAAGTGATTATTTGTACTTTGAAATTTTATTTAGAGCTACACTGGTTTCCTGGATTAGTTCCAATCAACTCAGGGGGCGGGATTCTCCGATAATCGGCGCGATCGCCAGAACCCGGCACCAAAAACGGCACAGATCACTCCGGCGTTGGGCCCCCCGAAACGACGCAAATTCTCCGGCCCGGAATTGGCTAGCAGTGGCGTGACGCCATTCGCGACGGCGTCACCCGTTATGGCCGTGCCGTGTCATTGACGCCATGCGGCGTCACAGCACAAAAGACGCCCCCCCCCCCCCCCGGAGAGCCGTCAAGATAGCCGCCCGCCGCGCTGCTCCGAGGTTCCAGGAGCGTGACATCGAGGCGCTCCTGGATGCAGTAGAGCAGAGAAGGGAGGCCCTGTACCCCGGACACGGCTGCAGGGTCGCCCCACGCCTTAGCTGGCGCCTGTGGAGGAAGGTGGCAGAGGCCGTCAGCGCTGTGGCAGTAACACCAAGGACAGGCGCCCAGTGCCACAAGAATGTCAATGACCTTGTCAGGGCAGCCAGGGTGAGTACCCCCCCTCCGATGTGCGGCACAGCCCCAGCTGCAACTGACATGGCTGCACACACCCGTGTAGGCTGCAGTGGCCGGATGTGCTGCGCACCTCGGCCAATATACACACAACCGCTGGCCTGCATGTGTGTCTCTGCCTAACACTGTTGCCCTTTATCCCTGCCACCCACCCGCCCGCCCCCCCACAGGAGAAGCGCACACACAACAACAGGGAGAATGAGAGGACCAGAGGGGGCTCAGCTGATGAGAGACCACTCACTGTTCATGAGGAGAGGGCCCTGGAACTCGCAGGCGGACCCGAGGACCGGGTGGTTGCGGATGCAGAGATCAGGGCGCACCACCAAGTGAGACCCCCCATGGCCCGTTCCTCCTTTCCCTATATCCCCCATATCCCCCTCCCCATATTCCCCTTCCCCATATCCCCCTTCCCCGATATCCCCCTTCCCCCATATCCCCCACATCCCCATCCCCCATATCCCTCTTCCCCCATATCCCACATATCCCCCTCCCCCATATCCCCTCCCCATATATCCCCTCTCCTATATCCCCCCCCATATCCCCCTCTCCATATCTCCCATATCCCCCTTCCCCCATGTCCCCATATACCCTGCCCCCATATCCCCCTCCCCATACCCCTCCCCCATACCCCCTCCCCATATCCTCCTCCCCATACCCCCTCCCCCATATCCCCCTTCCCCCCTATCCCCCATATCCCCCCTCCCCCATATCCCCCCTCCCCATATCTCCCCTCCCCATATTCCCCCTCCCCATATCCCCCCTCCCCATATCCCCCCTCCCCCATATCCTCCCTTCCCCATATCCCCCCTCCCCCCTATCCCCCTATCCCCGTCTGCGAATCTAACCATGCATGCTCGATTGTGTATTGCAGGACCAAACGTCGAGGCACCCGTCCCCGATGCCGACCGCCCCCAGGACGATCCAGGGCGGCCACGAGACAGGGAGAGGCCCGGCATCTCCAGCACACGATGCCCCCAGGACGCCCCAGGGCGGCCACGAGACAGGGAGAGACCCGGTCCCTCCGGCATATGACGCCCCCAGGATGCCCCAGGGCAGTCATGAGACAGGGACAGACCCGGAGCACCAGGCAGACCGACGCCCCCGTCTCGTGCGAGTGCGGCGACGCAGGCGGGCGGCACCCAGCGATGAGGGGGGCAGCCACAGACCCACGTTGCAGCCGAGCCAGGATACCCCTACCCAGGACATCCCCACCCAGGACACCACTACCCAGGACACCCCCACCCAGAACACCACTACCCAGGACACCCCCACCAAGGACACCACTACCCAGGACACCCCTACGCAGGACACCACTACCCAGGACACCCCTACCCAGGACACCCCTACCCAGGACACCACTACCCAGGACAACTCTGCCCAGTACATTGACATACACGACACTGACACACACGACACCGACGCACAGGACACTGACACGCAGGAGACGGGTGGACAGGAACTGCCAGCCCAGGGGACCATGGACTCTTGTTCCGATGAGGAGCACGACACAGCGCTACTGCTGCCTCCAGCACACTCCACCATCGCAGGGACACTCACCACGGTTGGGCACTTTAGCGATGAAGCTCCTGGTACACTCACTGGTGCGCACAACAAAGCCTTACCGGTACAGCAGGTGGAGGTAGGAGCAGCCGAGGGGTCGGGAGGGCACCTGGCGCAAGGAACCATCTGCTGCCCAGACGGGTCCCGGGTTCCTGGAGTTACCACACCCCTCATAGACCTGATGCAGTCACGGAACCAGGGATGATCGAAGTAGGTAACGGCCGGCTTGCGGCGCCTGCAGACGCAGTTGGAGGAGTGCACCCGCGTCCAGGAGCTGGGAGTGGTGCCGGTCATGCATGCCACCCAGGCCGAAACCGCAAGGGTGGCGTCCGCGGTGGCGGCAATGAGGGTGACGGTGTCAGATATGGCGATCAGTATGCAAGGCCTGGGGATTTCCATGCAGGCGGCGTCTGTGGCCCAGGACATGGCTGCCCTCTCACAGGATGCCATGAGCCAGAACCAGCGGCAGATGGCAGAGGCGCTCAACGCCGTGGCCCAGTCTCAGCAGGCCATGGCCCAGTCTCTGCAGGCATTGGCCCAGTTTCAGCAGGCCATCGCTGAGGGCATCGGCGCCTTTGCCCAGGTGCTGGCCGGCGCCGCGCAGACAGGGATGGCCAACTCCCTGAGCTCCATGGCTGCAAACTTGCAGACCTTTGTCGATACCAGGGTGGGCCTCCAGGACTGGCAGCGCCAGGTGTCGGGGGGGCGTCGGATGGTCGGTCCATTCGCATCCCCGAACCATGTAGAGGCCCGGGGGCCATCGGGCACCCCGAGGGAGGAGGAGGTTCTGGTGCCTGTTGCGGGTCCCCCTGTAGGGGAGGTCCCGGAACACCGCGATAAGGCCAAACAATTAGACACTGAGTAAGTTGGCACGGGTGCAGGGCACAGATGTGTTATAGGGGCTAGGGCACGTGTATGAACTGTTTGTTATTTAAATCACTTTAACACCTACAGAAGCGTGCGGGGATGTCGTGTGTGGTGAGCGCCAGTGTGTGTGAGGGGTTATATTACGTCGGCCCCAGGTGAGTGCCCCGGGGCACCCTCGCCAACCCCCAAGACACAGGACGGAAACGTGCGCTGCAGCGTCACGGCCGCATGCGGGGAAGGTCCGGGTGGAGAGTGGTACTGTGGCCATGGGTCAGACATTGTCCAAAGATGCAGAGCCCAGAGCTCATCGCAGTGCGGGTCGTCATTATCCTCCATGGCCTGCAATAGATACGTTTCCACCGGCGACCATGTGAGCCCGGCCCGTTGTGCCACAGGTGGATGTGCAATGGAGGGGTGGTGTGCATGCGGCTGGGGTGGGGGTGATTGGTCGTGTAGCCACCTGGGTTGGCCACTTCCCGACTTTAAAATGGAGATCCGCTAAGAATGCAGGGAAATTCAGCCAACGCAGGAAAACCAAGCAGGTGCAAAGTTTCCTGTAATCAGAACTTGCAGGAACCCAGGCAGCACTGAAACTAACAAACATTTACATACTAATGAGCGATCCCCGGGAACAATTGGAAACAGTTAAGGTAAACAAGGCCAAGCCAGACTCCTCGGGGCCAGCAGGAGCAAAGACAAAGGAAGGCCAACGGACACTTAGGAACCACCTAGCGATCAGGGAACAGCTCCAGTATTGGAGAAATCGATCCAAGTGATCAGAACTTAGTCCAATCACTTGGAACCAGGTACGGGGTCCACCCAAAAGGACGTGAAGCCCCTGGGGACTATAAAATAGAGTCCCCAAGATCAATTTGTCCTACTTGGCAGGTTCTCTCAGCAGCTCGAAACAACCCTTGACCGTGACATGCCTAGTAGCTGCACCAACCAAGTAAGCCTCCAGTCAATGCACACTACGGGATAGGCGCTCCTAGCTACAAGTCTATACCAGCTTTGAAGCCTGCAGACTCAGAATCGAACGAAAGACCATTTGTTCCCCTAAACTGGTGGGCCAGTTCCAAAGCTAAGT
The DNA here is from genome assembly GCF_047496885.1 of Scyliorhinus torazame. Lineage (NCBI taxonomy): Eukaryota > Metazoa > Chordata > Chondrichthyes > Carcharhiniformes > Scyliorhinidae > Scyliorhinus > Scyliorhinus torazame. The sequence continues at coordinate 145,818,844 of NC_092708.1, read as the reverse complement.
GTAGGCCTTTTAGTGTTAGAGATAGTCTAGTAAGTAGAGTTTTATACATGAGTAGTGATTGACTGTGTATAATAAATGTGTTTTGATTTGAAACGTACTAACTGGTGTATTGAGTTATTGATCAGCACTTGAACTTGAACTTCATGGTGGTATCATAAAGATACCTGGCGACTCTAGAGCAAAGGTTATAAAAACAGAGCAAATTAAGTAAAGACACAACGAGCAACATTTACAAAGAGCCAACCAAAGGTTAGCAACATATACTGGCGACTTTGGTAGGATCCGACTTAGAAGTGGCCTAACCACTCCGGGAGAACCAAAATTTGAATTGAGAATCCAATTTGGAACAGAAACATTCACAAGTGTTCAAACAGTTCTGATCAATCCTCATAATTCGGAAGCATGTTAATGCATGCGTAACTAACAGGGCTATAAGGTAAAACTGATAGATTTTGTTGCGAAAAACTGTCGGGAGTTTGTATTCTGGAAAATAACGAACGCCGTACCCATGTTTACAGCACCGTCTTAGTACCCCTCGTTCCAAATTTTAAAAGACAGCATTCAGATAGGAAAAATGGCAATGAAGGCAATGGAACACCTCATGAACCCTCAAGTATTTGTGGTCGCAGCGACCAGCAGCAGAGTAGGTCAGTGTCAGATTTGGGAAGTTGAGATTAGAAGGTACCTCAAAGGGAAGAGATGGCCCCTTTGGAGTGACTTTTGTTCAAATGAGGAAACAGGTCCCGGGAGTATAGGACATACTTGGTGGGAGAACCTGAGCGAAATCCATAAGAAAAGCTTAGGGAAAGCTCGCAGGCCGATGGCAATATTGTCCTGTCTGGCACAATTGTGAGGCACAGAGGAGGTCGTTTGGATGCTCCGCAAAGAGGTAGAAGAGAGACGTCGAATGAGCAAGGTCGATGTTAGTGAGATCAAGAGAGAGAATGTAGAATTGGGAAGGAAGTTGGCAGCAAAGGACGGAGAGGTGGATGATGCCAAGTGGGCACACCAGTCTTGTCTAGCGCATCTGAGCAGCTTCCAAACCCAATACGATAAGGCCGATTAGGACACACAACGTGCAGACCGGGTAAGAGAAGAGACCGAGAAACAGGTAGAGGCATTGCAAAGGCAGTGCAGCGATCTAAAAGGAGCGTTAAGAGCACTCCATGCTGCCACCACGGAGCACAGACAAAACTCAGTGGATCATGCAAAATGCCGGAAGCAGATTGCGGAACTGCAGTCTTTCTTTCAGTGCAAAATGGGTTTCAAAGCACCTTTGGATCCCAATTAGATGCAGAAGACGGCACTGACTGGCAAGAACTAAACAATACCGCGCAGAGATATGTACAGGGAACATGTGTGCAAGGTAAGCTCCAAAGGAGAAAAGCACCCCAATCCCCCACAGAGCAGATAGGTCAGGCACCCATGAATCCAGTAACTAACCACCGCACAGTCACATCGGACGGAGACCCGGAATTCCTTTACACCACCCACTTAACCGTGACCCAATTACGGGACGCGTGCAAAAAGATCACACCATTCCTCCCCACCTCAGACCCCCACCACTTCTTTGCTAGAGTGAAGCAGCAGGCGACCATGTACGGCCTGGATGAGCGTGAGCAAGTGAAGCTCACAGTTTTAAGCTTAGACCCTTCTGTTGTAGCAGCCCTTCCCGACCCACAGAATGTAGGAGGAGGCACCCTTGCAGAGATGCACACGGCGATCCTAGATGCGATCGGTTATAACAGAGGTGACCCAGTCGAAGGCCTGAATAAGTGCAGGCAGAAGAAAACAGAACACCCCACAGTGTTTGCTGGACGCCTGTGGATCCATTTTACAGCCGTTTTTGGAAACATTGACCACGCCCATTTGTCCCCAGACAACATGGCCAAATGGACCCGCACCCTTATCTCCCATGCCACAGAGGCAGGACAAAAGCTTGTCCTAATTATGACCCCTCGGAAGAAACGCACAACGAAAAGTGGGTTTTAAAAAGGTTGTCCCACTCCTGGGAGCAATCTGTCCACAACAAACCCGCGATTAGAAAACCCGAAGAATAGCAGGCAGAGGCACATATTCAAGCAGTTAAAGTGCACCAGAACCCCGCATGGGTGAACGAAGGCATGAACAGCCCCCCACAGAAACCACAGGAGTGTTACAACTGTGGACAATTAGGTCACTTTGCATGAGAGTGCAATGCCCCACGAAAGTCACAGAGAGCCCAGCAGGCAGGCATTCTGAATAGAAACAGGACAAAGCCCATACATAGTATAAGCACCCGTTCAGACCAGACAGATGTGGTAGTATGTATTAGGGGTCATGTGGGACTGTGAAGCCGTGATGCTATTGGCTGACAGATCCCGGGTCCTGGTTGGCTGTTGACTCCTGGCTCCGCCCTGAAGGCGGAGTATAAGAACCCGAGCTTCTCCCCGCCGCTCCATTCTGTTGCTGAACTGCTGGGGACAAGTCTCGCTTAATAAAGCCTCATCGACTTCATCTCTACTCGTCCCTCTCGTAAGTCATTGTGCGCTACAACAGACATGAAAGGAACTGACTGACGGTGTTTGGGCTCCCCCACCTGTGTCTGTGACACCCTTTGGGATAGGTCCAGCCGCCCAGTCGTTGCAGCGAAAATACGGGGACAGCCCATCGAATTTCTCTGGGACACAGGAGGGTCCCGCAACACAATTAATTCATCCACCATGTTCCAAAAAGACACGTGGCCCACTACAACCACAATCACCTTCAGCGGCTTCACAGGCCACTCACAACAGGGACACATCACAGCCCCTGTACCCATTCAAATTGGCAACATTACAACAAAACATCCCCTAGTTTTGGTCGATCTGCCCCACACAGCAGAACACATTTTGGGCATTGATTTCATGAACTCCCACAACCTGTCATTTGACCCAGTAAATCAATGTGTCTGGAAAATGACAAAGTCAGCAAGAGCCCCCGCAATGCTCACAGTAGGTGAGTATGCGAATAAGATTAGCACAGTCGGCGATTTTTGGTTTGACCCAACCACAATTAACGCAGACAAACAGGTTAGGGCAGTCCTTCAGAAAAACAGGACCGCATTTGCAGGTCATAAACATGACTGCGGCAGGATGGCTGGTTCGGTTCAAATAACAGGACCTGACTCTAGACCCCAGAAGCAATATGGATTTCCCCAAGAGGCAGAGGGAGAAATCTCAAAGGTTATTGACAGCTTATTAGAACAAGGCGTACTTAGATCAGTAGCCTCTACTAATAATGCCCCGATTTGGCCAGTGAGAAAGCCCGATGGATCATGGCGACTGACCATCGATTACCGGGAACTCAACAAAGTCACCTCAGCAGCAGCCCCCACGGTAGCCATAAGTCCTGAGAACATGCTCAAACAGGGACTCAACTCACAATATTTTACGGTTTTGGACATCAGTAACAGATTCTGGTCCATTCCATTGGCAAAAGCGTGCCAGTACAAATTTGCCTTCACTTTTAAAGGTCAGCAGTACACGTGGACATGCCTTCCACAAGGATTCCACAACTCCCCCTCCATTTTCCACCGACAGCTGGCCAATGGTTTATCAAAATCTTCTCGCCCTGAATGTCTGGTCCAGTATGTAGACGACCTATTACTGCAGACAGACACCAAGGCAGAGCACATCGCGCTTCTGTCCGAACTCCTAGAACTCCTACAGTGAATTGGATGTAAAGTGAACCCCAAGAAGGCCCAAATTTTGGAAAACAAAGTGGTATATTTGGGAACGATTATCACGCATGGTAAACGCGAGATCGAGCATAAAAGAATTGACTCAATTGTCAAATTGCCCCTTCTCCAGAATGTTTCCACCTTCCGGTTGTTTTTAGGACTGGTTGGCTACTGCCAAAACCATATTGACGGTTTCGCCACCAAAGCAGCACCCCTCTCGGAACTCCTAAAGAAAGGAGCCCCTTGGGAATGGCTTCCATGGCACACGGATGCTGTAGATGCTTTGAAGCGCGCACTCATTGCAGTTCCCACACTACAGGTTCCAGACCCGCTTTCCCCCTAAGCAATAGAGATAGCTAGCACAGATCGTACCCTTTTGGCCGTGCTCATCCTGGAACGGCACGAACAGTTAAGACCCGTGGCTTACGCCTCCAGAGTTTTAGATCCTGTGGAGCAGGGATTTTCGGCCTGTGAAAGGCACCTGCTCGCAGCTTTCTGGGCAGTTCAATACTTTTCATATATCACCAGACTAAACCCCATCACAATCCGCACGGAACACACCCCCACCCAACTTTTACTAAACGGACGACTTAAGGATGGTGCAGTAAGCCAGATCAGAGCAGCCAGGTGGACCCTTCTTTTGCAGGGACGGGACATCACTGTTAAAAGGACCAAGACTCACACTTTCCTAGCCGACAACCTTCAGTACCCAGGCACCCCCTACAAATGTGAAATCATCTCACCGCACCACAACACAGTCCCCTTTATCGTGAAAACACCCCCCAAAAAGATAGGTAGTTCACCCCAGAGCCCCCAGCACACAGACATGTGCGCACCCTTGAGAATATATGTGGATGGTTCTTCCACTATATTAAACGGGAAGCGCATTACAGGATGCGGCATCTATGTTGAGGACGTGCAGGGACGCACCCTAGACGAAATCTCGTTAAAACTGCCAGGACACTTCGGCACGCAGGCGGCAGAACTAGCAGTCATTGGATACATTGTAGATCACCCAGATTCCTTCCCCAGCCCAGCAGACATATACTCGGACAGCCTCTATGTCTGTAACAGCCTCACAGAATTCCAACCCCTGTGGAAAGCAAGAGGATTTGTTTCCGCGGACAGAAAACCCCTCCCTTCAGCCCCATTGCTCCGGCACATTTTGGTCAAAGCACAGGACAGGATATTTGGTATTACTAAAGTACGAAGTCACCACTGTTCCTCCCCAGCTGGAAATGTAAAAGCCGACGCACTGGCTAAAGCAGGTTCCAGACATGGACATTTTTGGACACCCCCTGAAAGCGCCCCAGTGAATGCAGTTCAGGTCTCACAGACAAATATCGAAGATTTAGTGCAGGCCCAGAAGCAAGATAGTAATCTCAGGGAGATTTTAAAAGGAAAATTTCCAGCTCCATACGATAGGTTTAAAAATGCACTGACCACACATGATGGTGTGGTCCTAAAAGACACCCTTTATGTGATTCCTGAACAGGACAGGAATCAGCTTATTTGTTTGTTCCATGATAATCATGGGCATCAGGGAATTGACCCGACTACAGCCCACCTGTTGTTGGCCGAATTTAAAGGAAGACGTCATGCAATATGTTGAAAATTGCCTTATCTGTGCCCAAAACAATCCGGACAGATATGCGAGGAAAGCTCAGCTCAGCCACACCTGCTCCGTTAATGGCCCCTGGACTAACCTCCAGATTGATTTTATAGGACCATTGCCCCCTTGCAGGAATGGTCACAGGTATGTGTTAGTTGTTATAGACACGTTTATGAAATGTGTAGAAGCATTCCCATCTAGAACAAACACGGCAAAGACTACCGCTAAGATTTTAACCCACCACATCTTTACGAGATGGGGACTCCCCCGCAGCATTGAATCTGACCAAGGTTCCCATTTTGCAGGACGTGTCCTGAAGAACGTCCTCACGATATTTGGCATTACCCAAAAATTCCACATCGCATACCACCCCCGGTCAAGTGGTATCGTGGAGCGAATGAATCGGACCCTAAAAGCAACCCTCAGGAAATGGTCCAACAAAACAGCACCACTTGGGATTCAGTCCTCCCTTTTGCACTAATGTTTTTGCGTAACACTGTTTCGACATCCACAGGATACATCCCACACATTCTCATGACCGGACGCCCATGAAAGGCACAGAATTTTTATTCGGACTTGACTTGACCAGCCCCGAAGTGATGGCCCTCACACACGAGAACGCAGTGAAACAATTAGTAGAGAATGTAAAAACGGCTCAGCTAGCAGCCGCAGTAAAATTAGGCACCAGGGAGAAACAGAGCAGGGCCTGTTTCGACAAGACAGTGCATGCGACTGAGTTTGATGTAGGACAGCAGGTCATGCTCTCCGTTTACAACCCCAGCACGTTCCTGTCACTGAAGTATTCGGGTCTGTACTCCATTGCGGACAAAGTAAGCCCCTCCGTTTATAAGATTAAGTACCCCAACGGGAAGACCGCGTGGTGTCATATTAACCAGCTCAAGGCATATGGCTCCCAGTCTAACCACGCACACCACGTCATGCTCGCCGCAGCATACCACGCCCCGCCCACAACCAACGTATCCCTACCCTCCCCAACACGTCCACCCCATCCACGGACTCGACCTCGACTCCACCCCCGAACTCTAGACTCCGCCCCGGGACGCCCACAGACAGCAGCAGCAGCGACAGCGACTGTGACACGGACGATAGCCACAGCACGCCTCCCTACTATCCCCATGCAACAGGCCCCACACCCAGCGAATCTGAACACGATTCGAGTGATCCCTTCCTGATCACATTCCTTAACAAACCTCACCAAAGACCACCTCCCTACGATGACGACCCCGACTCCATCTCCACAGAATTAGACTTGACTATTTGGCACCGTGACAATTCGTACAGGCTCGTCCGAAACGACGAGATGGACCCTAAGTCACACCATGCAGCTTTAGCAACCCTCATCCATTCAAGAGTATGGCATCTGGGAGAAGATGATGACATTGAGTCTGACTCCCAAGACGAGAACCCCTTTGCGACCCTGTTCGCAACTGATAACTGAGGTGTCCAGATGATGTTTTAAAAGGAACCGCTTGGGAGAAACGGTGTCCTTTCTGATGGAACCTGCACCATGTTTGTTCGTTAATGTTATTGTTAAGTGTTGCTTGTAAACTCGAAAGTTTTCACGGCCCCACGTCACCACTCCTTTAACGCCCCCCGGCTGTTAATGGACCAAGTTTGTCCCAGACAATAGTTCAGAGGAACTAGTCTGTCGACAGAAAATTGTTAAAGGTACAAGTTTGTCCCACACAATAGTTCAGAGTAACTAGTCTGTCGACAGAACCCGACTCAAAGTTGCTCTCCTAATTTGAGAGGCAGCCCCCCACGACGACCACATTCTTACCCGTTCTTGCCGGTTGCTCAGGTAGTGGAGAAACAGCATTGGTCCCCGCCCTGCCTGAGGACCCCCCTCTGGTCAGCTATGCTCGGGTAGAGCACATACGGCATTGATCACCGTCCTACCCGGGGATTCCATCCAAATCTTACCCACCGCGGCCCATACGCACCTATTTTGGCTCGTTATGTTCAAAATTCTTTTGTTTGGTTTTGGCAACCCTTAGGTTGCTTCCCGATGCTATTTACATCCTCAAACACTGGGATGGTAAATCACACAGGCTGCGAGACGGCTCGCAGTACGGCAGTATTTTCTTAGATGTCTAGTCCAAATATTTTATTTTTTTTTAAATGAGGGAATGGTGACCAATTATAAAGGGAAATTGGCACTTAAAGACAGACATGCTAACGTACAAGATATTAAACAAGATAGTAACAGAAACTATGCTTGATCCATAGAATTCCAGAAGCTCCAGGAAGAGAGAAGAGAAGAGAGAAGAGAACAATGAAGACATCATACGTGTTTTTCGTTTCCATTATAATTTCGGTTACGCACAAACGCGAACCCCCTGACCCCAACCCCGGCCGTCAATGATTCACTTCCCCATAGCACCCAGAGTCCAGTGACAAGTAACAACACACCATCATGGTGTGATAGGTTTATAACATGGTACTCCCTTTCATATGTAATTGAATCCCTTTTAGCATTGGCGATATTCTGCAGCATCGTGCAGACTATCCGCATGAGAAAATGGCGAAGGAGAACCTACCGCTCTTGCACCTCGGTATACAGGATAAGATCCCCTATTTTCGGTCTTCACCAGGCCCCCAAATCCCTTGATCTACAATAAAGGACATTCGTTTTGCGTCATTTGTAAACAAAGAAATATGTCTCATTTGCAACTGAAAGATTGTACAACTCTGTGCTTGACCGCCAAGCCAGAGGAAATGCAAATGCTGCCATTATTTTTGTATTGTTAGGAAGTTAGTATGATTGGATGTGTAAGTGAGTGTAGTTTATGGAAGATAGTTTAGAGGTACCGTTTTTAAAAATATATGTTGTACTGCATGTCCCTGTTGTGACATAGCACCATTTAAAATTGTCAGTTAAAATTTTCGTGCATAGTTATGGTCAGTGTAGAGGCCATGGAAGAGTGCTTGCTGGGTCAGGGAGTGAAGACGACGCAGTTATGTGATCTTTCACGCTTCGCGTTAGGGATCACAAGGAGGATGTGCAGCCAGCTGGGTTGGCCACTTCCCGACTTTAAAATGGAGATCCGCTAAGAATGCAGGGCAATTCAGCCAACGCAGGAAAATCAAGCAGGTGCAAATTTTCCTGTATATCAGAACTTGCAGGAACCCAGGCAGCACTGAAACTAACAATCATCTACATACTAATGAGCGATCCCCGGGAACAATTGGAAACAAGACCAAGCCAGACTCCTCGGCGCCAGCAGGAGCCAAGACAAAGGAAGGCCAACGGACACTTAGGAACCGCCCAGCCATCAGGGAACAGCTCCAGTATTGGAGAAATCGATCCAAGTGATCAGAACTTAGTCCAATCACTTGGAACCAGGTACGGGGTCCGCCCAAAAGGGCGTGAAGCCCCTAGAGACTATAAAATAGAGTCCCCAAGTTTATTTTGTCCTTCTTGGCAGGGTCTCTCAGCAGCTCGAAACAACCCTTGACTGTGACCTGCCTAGTAGCTGCACCAACCAAGTAAGTCTCCAGTCAACGCACGTGACGAGATAGGTGCTCCTAGCTACCAGTCTATACCAGCTTTGAAACCTGCAGACTCAGAATCGAACAAAAGGCCATTTGTTCCCCTGAACTGGTGGGCCAGTTCCAAAGCTAAGTATAGGCCTTTTAGTGTTAGAGATAGTCTAGTAAGTAGAGTTTTATACATGAGTAGTGATTGATTGTGTACAATAAGTGTGTTTTGATTTGAAACGTACTAACTGGTGTATTGAGTAATTGATAGTACTTGAACTTGAACCTCGTGGTGGTATCATAAAGATACCTGGCGACTCTAGAGCAAAGGTTATAAAACAGAGCAAATTAAGGAAATCACAATGAACAAGATTTACTAAGAGCCAACCAAAAGTTAGCAACAGTGGTGGGTGGGTGGGAAGGGTGGGCGTGGTTGGTGGTGGGTGGGTGGGGGGGGGGTGAGGGTGGTTGGTGGTGGGTGGGTGGGGGGGTGAGGGTGGTTGGTGGTGGGTGGGTGGGGGGGTGAGGGTGGTTGGTGGTGGGTGGATGAGGGGGGTGAGGGTGGTTGGTGGTGGGTGGGTGGGGAGGGTGAGGGTCGTTGGTGGTGGGTGGATGGGGGGGTGCGGGTGGTCGGCTGGTGCCATGTCCAGCCCGTCTGTCCTGACCATTGCCCCCATCCTTCTCATCTGGGGAGGTCTGCGCCTCATCCTGCTGCTCCTCCCCTTCCCTCTCCATTGCCTGCAGCACATCGCCCCTCTGCTGGGCTATGTTGTGCAGGACGCAGCAGACCAAAACGATGCGGCCGGCCCTATCTGGCAGGTATTGGAGGGCCCCACCAGAGCGGCCCAGGTACCTGAAGCACATTTTCAGCAGCCCAAAGCACCTCTCTATCACACCCCTGGTCACTGCATGGGCATCGTTGTAGCGGTTCTCCGCGTCAGTCTGTGGACTCCGTATAGGTGTCATCAGCCATGACTGCAACGGGTAACCCCTGTCGCCCAGCAACCAGCCCCTCAGCCGGGGGGGGGACGTCCCTCGAACATGCCAGGGATGAAATATTGCGCCAATACGAATGAGTCATGTACACTGCCTGGGTAACGGGCGCAGACTTGCAGGATCATCATGCGGTGGTCGCAGACCACCTGTATGTTCATCGAATAGGTCCCCTTCCTGTTGGTGAACACGGCCCTGTTATCTGCAGGTGGCCGCACAGCGACGAGCATCCCATCAATCGCGCCCTGGACCATGGGGAACCCGGCCACGGCAGTGAAGCCCACTGCCCAGGCATCCTGGCTGTCCCGGTCCACAGGGAAGCGGATGTAGCGGTCCGCAATGGCATATAGGGCGTCTGTCACTGCCCGGATGCACCGGTGCACCGATGTCTGCGAGATGCCAGACAGGTCCCCACTCGGCGCCTGGAATGACTCCGTGGCATAAAAATGGCACACGCCCTCTCCCCCCTCCCCAGCACTCGCCCTCTCCCTCCTCCCCGGCACTCTCCCTCCCCTCCCCACCTCTCCACCCCCACCTGCATACACCCCCCTCCACACACAAGCCCCCCCTCCACACACGCACACCTCCCCTCTCCACACACGCACCCCCCTCCACACACGCACCCCCCTCCACACCCACCCCCCTCCACACACGCACCCCCCTTCACACATCCGCCCTCCACACATGCACCCCCCCCACACACCCCCACTCCACACACAGCCCCCCTCCACACACGCACCCCCCCTCCACACACACAGCCCCCTCCCCCCCTCCACACACGCACCTACCCTCCCACACACCCCCCTCCACACACGCACCCCCCCCTCCACACACACACACCCCCCTCCCCACCGACTGCGGCCGCGCCGTCACTTCTCCTGCAGCAACCCAGGCCGAGACCTACCTCCACGCTGTCCGGCGTCAACCATCAGAACTGGTTGACGGCGTTATATCGGTGTTTTAATTTACGCCGACGTGACCCGTGATCACGCCTGTGGGACTTCGGCCCATCCGGCCGGGAGAATTCGGGCAGCCCCAGGGCCCATAGGATCGCGCTGGTCCCCGCCATTCTCCGAGGTGGGTGGCGCGATTCATGCCGGGGCAATTTTTGGGGAGGTCGGAGAATTCGAAGGCCGGCTTGGGCGGAATGCACGCTGACCCCCGGCAATTCTCTGACCCGGCGGGGGGTCGGAGAATCCCGCCCAGGGAGTCAGAGAATAATTTTCAAACTTATCCCCAGCACCCGCCTCATAAATTCAACATCGTCCCAGTTCGGGGCACAGGGCTGTTTACAAACACCATCGGCATCCCCTCCAGTTTCCCGCTCACAATAACATACCTTCCCCCAGATCAGCCACCATATTTCCCAACGCAAACGGCATCCGCTTATTGATCAAAATCGCCACCCCCTTGATTTTAGACTCCAATCCAGAATTAAGTACTTGCCCAACCCATCGCTTCCTCAGTCTAATCTGGTCCCCCACCTTCACATGAGTCTCCTGTAGCATGGCCACATCTGCCTTTAATCTTTTTAAATGTGCGAACACACGGGCCCTCCTGACTGGCCCATTAAATCCTTCCAACCTCCATGTGATCAGCTTGGTCGGTGGGCACCCACCATCATTGATCCACCTCCCATACACTTTAAAAGCCCTATCCCTGTCAGCAGTATGTCACCCCCACTTCTCCCCCAGGTCCCCTAGCAACAACCTCTGCCTCCATCCCCCCACTAACCTTCTTCTCACCTCCCACTGCGCTTTCACGAATTAGCCTGCCCAGGTAGCCTGGCAGCACTTGCTCATGGCGCCTGACATCCTTCCTCCCATGGATTCCCCTCCCACTGTTCAAACATCCTACTCATGAAATCGACAAACAACCCCACCCCAAGCCCAATCGAAGAGATCAACCATCACCCCCATCTTCCAACAGCGAACAAAAACAAACCTGAAGCTGAGAAAATGGCCCCAAACACAAATTAAACGCAGTGCTAAAGCATCTCCACCAAAGTTCAAAGTCCACCTTCTCCTGCCAGTCCATTGTCTCTATCACCTCCTCTGCCGTCCCAAAGTACAGCTCCCAGCCTTCGTAGGTCACCCACAGACGTGCCGGGTACAACATCACAAACTTTACCCCCTTCTTGTAGAGGGTCGCTTTGACCTTGTTAAAACTCGCTCTCCTCTTGGCCAACTCTGCACCCAGGTCCTGGTACACTGAGATTTCACTGCCCTCCCAGGTACAGCATCTCGTCTGCCTGGCCCACCTCATAATCTGCTCCTTGTCCAGGAAACGGTGTAAATGCACTACCATCGCCCTCGGCGGCTCATTCCCCTGGAGCTTCCTCATTGGCACCCTATGCGCTCAATCCACCTCTAAAGGCCTTGCGAATGCTTCCTCTCCCAGCAGCTTCTCCAGCAACCTCCCCACATACGGGCCAGCATCGGCTCCTTCACTCCCCTCCGGCAGACCCACGATCCAGATATTCTGCCTGCATGACCGGTTCTCCAGGTCTTCAACTTTCTCCTGGAGCTGCCGCTGCTGATCCCGCACATGCCTCATCTCTACTGCCATCGAGGCAAACTGTTCCCCGTGTTCCCCTTCCACCTCATCCATCTTCTGGATCGCCTGACCCTACGGCAGCTTCGTCTCCACACGGTCAATCACCACCTTGATCAAATCTACTGTCCGGGCGAGGTTCTCAAGATTCTCCTTGTGTTGCTGGGTGAACTTCTTGTTCAGGAAGCCCACTAGCTGCTCTGTTGATCACTGAGCCAGAAGGGCCGCTCCGTGACCCTCCGCCATCTCCACGTGCACGCAGGCACCGCACTATCTCTTGCAGTCTGATTACCTCTTTTGTGACTGCTTCTGGCCCTCAGCTCCATACACCAGTGGGTCAATCTCTTTCACTCACTCTCCTGCACCTGTTTGTCTCCTCACATCCACCCATTAACCGGGGAAAAGGTCGGAAAAAACCGCACGGGCAGGAGCCATCAAATGTGTGACCACTCATACCATGGCCGCCACCAAAACGTAAGTTTCCATTTCTGCAAACTCGATGTGGACTCTTTGTGGCCTCATAAAAGATATTTTGTCAAAACTTTCCATCCAATGTCTATTCCAAAAATTCATGAAAAAGAGTAAGTACCATATAAGTACGCCACCTTATATGAGTTCCCAAGAGAAATGGAGTTCTTCAGCATTTTGTTAAGCATCCCCTTGGTCTGCAGGAGGAATGGGTGGGGGTGGGGGGGGGGGGGTGCACATGAGGCCAGACAGAGCAGTAATAGGTTCACAACATCCTTTTGCCTCTGGATCTCCTCCAGCAGGACCTCCAGTCTTCCATCCGAGAACCTGCATACCCTCTCCCTCAGTCCTCGAGCCATCATGAAACCAGCCACTGTGTGCCAACCAGTGCAAATCACACCTTCAGTGGCTGGGGGCTCATGGAATCACATACGCTGCTCCATGACCTAACCCACATTTGAACGCTTAAACTGCAGGCATCAGTTGGGACACCACCGGCCAAGTTCAAATTCTGGTAATCAGCAATCCGAGCCAATAGTGCAGGCTAAAACAAGAGTTTCAAATAGGATTTCTTAAATTTACAGCACCCATTTAGCGCTGACGTTCACTCTTTCACCAAAATAACCCCTTAGGGGTTACTTGTTACTTAGCAAAAAGTTTAAATGACTTTAAAAGGAACCTGGCACTAAGACAAAAAGAAAAGAAACTCTTCCAAATATCACAATACACATAAGTATTGATTAATTTCTGAATTTCTGTTCTGAAAAATGTCATTGCAACTTAAATATCATTTGCAAGGTATGGAATAAAATTCTTGGGGAGAGAGTGGACGTTTCAACCAGCCAGATTAAAACAGCTGAAGCAGTCACTGTATCAGGAAGCCAGGAATTTGCAAACTCTGCCTTTAACCTGAGTGCATTCTTCAGCACAGGGGAAATCCATGTGGTCCAGAATCACAGAAACACAGTCATGTTATGGGACAGGGTTGAGAGAACCCCAAAGTGTATCATGGAGTTCACCTGACCCACAACGTTTAATAGATTGTGGTATGGGGAGCACACGGCCCACTCTACAGGTGTGGTACAGCAGAAATGGAAAAGTATTTTTTAAAGCAAAATAATGTTTATTCTATGAACTCAAGTTAACCTTTTTAAAACATACAGTGAATATCTTAGCAACCATTAATTCAAATACAAGCCCCAAAGACTACAACACTAAGTAATCCTTTAAGCTTTCCTTTTAACATCCATAAGACTTAAAAACACCTTTTTACAGAAAGACATCAGGCTTAACTTCACTACTGAGAACAGTTAACATGTTGAAATGGACACTCATAAGCTTGCAGAGATTCACACACATCCTGCTGTGATTGCAGCTTCTCCAAAACTAAACTGAAACCAAACCCACCCTGCAACAAAAAGCCTAAAGCGAAAGTAAAAAGCTGACAGACAGCCCAGCTCCACCCACTCTCTGACTTCACTGCAGTAATAACCACCCATTTCTTAAAGGTACATGACAGTAATAAAGCACAAAAGAGGCCCTTTGGCCCATTGATTTTGCATTGACACATGTAAAATAAGAATAATCACCTGACATGCCTACCTAATCCCATTTTCCATCACTTGGCCCATAGCCTTGAAAGCTTTTTCTCAAGAGCCCCCTAAACCTCCTGCCCCTGACCTTGAACTTGTGTCCCCTCATAACTGACCCTTCAACTAAGCTATCCACCCTGCCTATGCCCCTCATAATCGTGTACACCTCAATCAGGTCACCCCTCAGTCTTCTCTGCTCCAGAAAAAACAACCCAAGCCTATCCAACCTCTCTTCATAACTTAAATTTTCCATCCCAGGCAACATCCTGGTGAAAGTTTTCTTACCCAGAGGGTAGTGACGGTCTGGCATGCACTGCCTGTGAGGGTGGTAGAGACGGGTTCCCTCACATCCTTTAAAACGTACCGAGATGAGCACTTGGCACGCCATAACATTCAAGGCTATGGGCCAAGGATAGACATGTCCCCCGGGCCTGACGGGATATATCCAAGGATTCTATGGGAAGCAAGAGATGAAATTGCTGAGCCGTTGGCAATGATCTTTTCGTCCTCACTGTCAACAGGGGTGGTACCAGGGCATTGGAGAGTGGCGAATGTCGTGCCCCTGTTCAAAAAAGGGACTAGGGATAACGCTGGGAATTACAGGCCAGTTAGTATTACTTCGGTGGTAGGCAAAGTAATGGAAAGGGTACTGAAGGATAGGATTTCTGAGCATCTGGAAAGACACTGCTTGATTAGGGATAGTCAGCACGGATTTGTGAGGGGTAGGTCTTGCCTTACAAGTCTTATTGAATTCTTTGAGGAGGTGACCAAGCATGTGGATGAAGGTAAAGCAGTGGATGTAGTGTACATGGATTTTAGTAAGGCATTTGATAAAGTTCCCCATGGTAGGCTTATGTAGAAAGTAAGGAGGCATGGGATAGTGGGAAATTTGGCCAGTTGGATAACGAACTGGCTAACCGATAGAAGTCAGAGAGTGGTGGTGGATGGCAAATATTCAGCCTGGATCCCAGTTACCAGTGGCGTACCGCAGGGATCAGTTCTGGGTCCTCTGCTGTTTGTGATTTTCATTAATGACTTGGATGAGGGAGTTGAAGGGTGGGTCAGTAAATTTGCAGACGATACGAAGATTGGTGGAGTTGTGGATAGTAAGGAGGGCTGTTGTCGGCTGCAAAGAGACATAGATAGGATGCAGAGCTGGGCTGAGAAGTGGCAGATGGAGTTTAACCCTGAAAAGTGTGATGTTGTCCATTTTGGAAGGACAAATATGAATGCGGAATACAGGGTTAACGGTAGAGTTCTTGGCAATGTGGAGGAGCAGAGAGATCTTGGGGTCTATGTTCATACATCTTTGAAAGTTGCCACTCAAGTGGATAGAGCTGTGAAGAAGGCCTATGGTGTGCTCGCGTTCATTAACAGAGGGATTGAATTTAAGAGCCGTGAGGTGATGATGCAGCTGTACAAAACTTTGGTAAGGCCACATTTGGAGTACTGTGTACAGTTTTGGTCGCCTCATTTTAGGAAGGATGTGGAAGCTTTGGAAAAGGTGCAAAGAAGATTTACCAGGATGTTGCCTGGAATGGAGAGTAGGTCTTACGAGGAAAGGTTGAGGGTGCTAGGCCTTTTCTCATTAGAACGGAGAAGGATGAGGGGCGACTTGATAGAGGTTTATAAGATGATCAGGGGAATAGATAGAGTAGACAGTCAGAGACTTTTTCCCCGGGTGGAACAAACCATTACAAGGGGACATAAATTTAAGGTGAAAGGTGGAAGATATAGGAGGGATATCAGAGGTAGGTTCTTTACCCAGAGAGTAGTGGGGGCATGGAATGCACTGCCTGTGGAAGTAGTTGAGTCGGAAACATTAGGGACCTTCAAGCAGCTATTGGATAGGTACATGGATTACGGTAAAATGATACAGTGTAGATATATTTGTTCTCAAGGGCAGCACGGTAGCATTGTGGATAGCACAATTGCTTCACAGCTCCAGGGTCCCAGGTTCGATTCCGGCTTGGGTCACTGTCTGTGCGGAGTCTGCACGTCCTCCCCGTGTCTGCGTGGGTTTCCTCCGGGTGCTCCGGTTTCCTCCCACAGTCCAAAGATGTGCGGGTTAGGTGAATTGGCCAGTGATAAATTGCCCTTAATGTCCAAATTGCCCTTGGTGTTGGGTGGAGGTGTTGAGTTTGGGTGGGGTGCTCTTTCCAAGAGCCGGTGCAGACTCAGGGGGCCGAATGGCCTCCTTCTGCACTGTAAATTCAATGATAATCTATGATTAATCTAGGACAAAGGTTCGGCACAACATCGTGGGCCGAAGGGCTTGTTCTGTGCTGTATTTTCTATGTTCTATGTTCTATGTTCTATGAAACGCCTCTGCACCCCCTCCAGTGCAATCGCATCCTTCCTCTAATGTGGTGACCAGAATTGCACATAGTACCCCAGCTGTGGCCTCACCAAAGTTCTATATAACTCCAACATGATCTCTCTGCTTTTGGAATCTGTGCCTCGATTAATAAAGGCAAGTGTCCCATATGCCTTTTTCACCACCCTATTAACCTGCCCTTCTGCCTGCAGATATCTGTGGACAAACACGCCAAGAACCCTGGGCGAAACGGCGCGATGTCCGCCGACTGGCGCCCAAAACGGCGCAAATCAGTCTGGCATCGCGCCGCCCCAAAGGTGCGGAATGCTCCGCATCTTGGGGGGCCGAGCCCCAACGTTAAGGCTAGGCCCGCGTCGGACGAATTTCCGCCCCGCCAGCTGGCGGAAAAGGCCTTTGGTGCCCCGCCAGCTGACACGGAAATGACATCTCCGGGCGGCGCATGTGCGGGAGCGTCAGCGGCCGCTGACTGCATTCCCGCGCATGCGCAGTAGAGGGAGTCTCTTCCGCCTCCGCCATGGTGGAGACCGTGGCGAAGGTGGAAGGGAAAGAGAGCCCCCACGGCACAGGCCCGCCCCCGGATCGGTGGGCCCCGATAGCGGGCCAGGCCACCGTGGGGGCACCCCCCGGGGCCAGATCACCCCGCGCCCCCCCCAGGACCCCGGAGCCCGCCCCCGCCGTCGTGTCCCACCGGTAAGGTAGGTGGTTTAATCTACGTCGGCGGGACAGGCATTTTAGCAGCGGGCCGGAGAATCGCGCGGGAAGGCCCGCCAACCAGCGCGGTGCGATTCCCGCCCCCGCCAAATATCCGGTGGTGGAGAATTCGGCAACCGGCGGGGGTGGGATTCACGCCAGCCCCCGGCGGGGGGTCAGAGAATCTCGCCCCCTTTGTTCCGCCGAACTTTGCAGTGTCATACCATACATTGAATATTTGCTTGTCAAATTACTCCTTCCAAAGAGTATCACCTCACACTTTTCAGGGTTAAATTCCATCAGCCATTCTGCCATTTTTGATTTGATTTCATTTATTGTCACATGCACCGAAGTACAGTGAAAAGTATTTATCTGTGGCCAAGGGAATGTGCACAGTTGGTACATAGTGGACAAAAAGAATAATCAACAGAGTACATTGACAAATGGTACAGCAACAAACAGTGATTGGCTACAGTGAGGAAGAAGGGGCTAAACAAAGCAAATACGTGAGCAAAAGCAGCATAGGGTGTTGTGAATAGTGTTCTTCCAGGGAACAGATCAGTCCGAGGGGGAGTCGTTGAGGAGTCTTGTAGCTGTGGGGAAGAAGCGGTTCCTCTGTCTGGATGTGCGGGTCTTCAGTCTTCTGTATCTTCTGCCTGATGGAAGAGTCTGGAAGTAGGCAAAGCCTGGGTCGGAGGGGTCTCTGATAATGTTGTCTGTCTTCAATTTGACCATTCCTATATATTCCTGTAACCCAAGAC
Organism: Scyliorhinus torazame; assembly: GCF_047496885.1. Taxonomy (NCBI): domain Eukaryota; kingdom Metazoa; phylum Chordata; class Chondrichthyes; order Carcharhiniformes; family Scyliorhinidae; genus Scyliorhinus; species Scyliorhinus torazame. Next base: position 145,800,636 of record NC_092708.1, on the reverse strand, counting down.
ATTCGACCTCACTGTTCACCACCCAGCCAATTTTTGTGTCACCCCCAAACTCACTGATGCTACCCCTCACAGTCACTTATGTCATTTATACAAACAATGAACAATGGGGGACCCAGCTCAGATCCCTGTGGTACACCACTGGACACTGGCTTCCAGTCACTAAAGCAGCCGTCTGTCATCATCCTCTGTTTCCTACAGCTAAGCCAATTTTGAATCCACCTTATCAAGTTACCCTGTATCGCATGTGCATTTGCCTTTCTTTCTGAGTCTCCCATATGAAATGTTTAAATCTGACGTTTCCTTGCCAAAGTGAAAGACATTTACTCTTGGTCCTTTTTCTGAGAGTGCATTTTCAGTGTTTTAGAAGTAGGGGAGGCAATTGGTAATGCAAAGACCCAGGCTGACGTTCTGGGGACACAGATTGAAATACCACCACCACATTTATTTTGAATTTAAATGCAATCAATAAGTCCCTATTCAAAAACTACTCTCAGTAATCGTAACTACAAAATGACCATCGCTTGACATAAAAGCCCATCTTTAGGGAACGATAGGTTAGGTGTAGGTGGAGTGGTCCTGATCAATGCACGCGGTTATGGGGATAGGATGGGGATGTGGGCCGAGGTAGAATACACTTTTAGAGGGTTTGTGCAGACTCGATGGGCCAAATGCACTGCAGGGATTCTTGAAATCAGCCTTCAGCCACAGAACATTGTGGTTGTATGCTAAATATCGTCCAAAATGGCCTAGCGAGCTCAGTTTGATCTAATCACCACCAGGTAAAAAGGAATCAAACAGGGCATCAGCCTAGCTGATTAGAGGCAAGAAAGTTCAAAAGACCACAGCAAGGATCAGAGGCACAGAACACCAGAGACTGGAGAGGGTGTGAACTGGTGAAGAGAAGCACAGTGAGGGCCGGAGACACTGAACACCAGAGACTGGAGAGAGCGCGAACTGGTGAGGAGCAGCGCAGTGAGGGTCAGAGACACTGAACACCAGAGACTGGAGAGAGCGTGAACTGGTGAAGAGCAGCACAGTGAGAGCCAGAGACACAGAACACCAGGGACTGGAGAGGGTGTGAACTGGTGAAGAGCAGCACAGTGAGGGTCAGAGACACAGAACACCAGAGACTGGAGAGAGAGCGCAAACTGGTGAAGAGCAGCACAGTGAGGGCCAGAGACACTGACACCAGAGACTGGAGAGAGAGTGAATCTGGTGAAGAGCAGTGCAGCGAGGGCCAGAGACACTGAACACCAGAGACTGGAGAGAGCGCAAACTGGTGAAGAGCAGCACAGTGAGGGTCAGAGACACAGAACACCTGAGACTGGAGAGAGCGCGAACTGGTGAAGAGCAGCACAGCGAGGGCCAGAGACACAGAACACCAGAGGCTGGAGAGAGCGCAAACTGGTGAAGAGCAGTGCAGCGAGGGCCAGAGACAGAGAACACCAGAGACTGGAGAGAGCGCGAACTGGCGAAGAGCAGAACAGTGAGAGTCAGAGACACTGACACCAGAGACTGGAGAGAGAGTGAATCTGGTGAAGAGCAGTGCAGCGAGGGCCAGAGACACTGAACACCAGAGACTGGAGAGAGCGCAAACTGGTGAAGAGCAGCACAGTGAGGGTCAGAGACACAGAACACCAGAGACTGGAGAGAACGCGAACTGGTGAAGAGCAGGCCAGTGAGAGTCAGAGACACAGAACACCAGAGACTGGAGAGAGCGCGAACTGGCGAAGAGCAGTGCAGCGAGGGCCAGAGACACTGAACACCAGAGACAGGAGAGAGCGCGAACTGGCGAAGAGCAGAACAGTGAGAGTCAGAGACACAGAACACCAGAGACTGGAGAGAAAGTGAATCTTGTGAAGAGCAGCGTAGTGAGGGTCAGAGACACAGAACACCAGAGACTGGAGAGAGAGAGCAAACTGGTGATGAGCAGCACAGTGAGGGTCAGAGACACAGAACACCAGAGACAGGAGAAGAGAGTAAATCTGGTGAAGAGCAGCACTGTGAGGGTCAGAGACACAGAACACCAGAGACTGGAGAAGAGAGTAAATCCGGTGAAGAGCAGCACAGTGAGGGTCAGAGACACAGGACACCAGAGACTGGAGAGAGAGTGCGAACTGGCGAAGAGCAGAACAGTGAGGGCTAGAGACACAGAACACCAGAGAATGGAGAGAGACTGAATCTGGTGAAGAGCAGACCAGTGAGGGTCAGAGACACTGAACACCAGAGACTGGAGAGAGCGCGAACTGGTGAAGAGCAGCACAGTGAGAGCCAGAGACAGAGAACACCAGAGACTGGAGAGAGAGTGAATCTGGTGAAGAGCAGCTCAGTGAGGGCCGGAGACATAGAACACCAGAGACTGGAGAGAGCGCAAACTGGTGAAGAGCAGCACAGCGAGGGCCAGAGACACTGAACAACAGAGACTGGAGAGAGCGCAAACTGGTGAAGAGCAGCACAGTGAGGGTCAGAGACACAGAACACGTAAGACTGGAGAGAGCGCGAACTGGTGAAGAGCAGCACAGGGAGGGCCAGAGACACAGAACACCAGAGGCTGGAGAGAGCGCAAACTGGTGAAGAGCAGTGCAGCGAGGGCCAGGGACAGAGAACACCAGAGACTGGAGAGAGCGCGAACTGGTGAAGAGCAGTGCAGCGAGGGCCAGAGACACTGAACACCAGAGACTGGAGAGAACGCGAACTGGTGAAGAGCAGCACAGTGAGGGTCAGAGACACTGAACACCAGAGACTGGAGAGAAAGTGAATCTGGTGAAGAGCAGAACAGTGAGAGTCAGAGACACAGAACACCAGAGACTGGAGAGAGCGCGAACTGGTGAAGAGCAGAACAGTGAGAGTCAGAGACACAGAACACCAGAGACTGGAGAGAACGCGAACTGGTGAAGAGCAGTGCAGCGAGGGCCAGAGACACTGAACACCAGTGACTGGAGAGAGCGCGAACTGGTGAAGAGCAGCACAGTGAGGGTCAGAGACACTGAACACCAGAGACTGGAGAGAAAGTGAATCTTGTGAAGAGCAGCACTGTGAGGGTCAGAGACACAGAACACAGGAGACTGGAGAGAGAGTGCGTACTGGTGATGAGCAGCACAGTGAGGGTCAGAGACACATAACACCAGAGACTGAAGAAGAGAGTAAATCTGGTGAAGAGCAGCACAGTGAGGGTGAGAGACACTGAACACCAGAGACTAGAGAGAGAGACTGAATCTGGTGAAGAGCAGCACAGTGAGAGTCAGAGACAAAGAACACCAGAGACTGGAGAGAGAGTGCGAACTGGCGAAGAGCAGCACAGTGAGGGTCAGAGACACAGAACACCAGAGACAGGAGAGAGAGCACAAACTGGTGAAGAGCAGTGCAGCGAGGGCCAGAGACACTGAACACCAGAGACTGGAGAGAGCGTGAACTGGTGAAGAGCAGACCAGTGAGAGTCAGAGACACAGAACACGAGAGACTGGAGAGAGAGCACAAACTGGTGATGAGCAGCACAGCGAGGGTCAGAGACACAGAACACCAGAGACTGGAGAAGAGTGTAAATCTGGTGAAGAGCAGCACAGTGAGGGACAGAGACACTGAACACCAGAGACTGGAGAGAGACTGAATCTGGTGAAGAGCAGCACAGTGAGGGCTGGAGACAGAGAACACCGGCGACTGGAGAGAGAGTAAATCTGGTGAAGAGCAGCACAGTGAGGGCCAGAGACAGAGAACACCAGAGACTGGAGAGAGAGTGAATCTGGTGAAGAGCAGCAAAGCGAGGGCCAGAGACAGAGAACACCAGAGACTGGAGAGAGAGTGAATCTGGTGAAGAGCAGCTCAGTGAGGGCCGGAGACATAGAACACCAGAGACTGGAGAGAGCGCAAACTGGTGAAGAGCAGCACAGCGAGGGCCAGAGACACTGAACAACAGAGACTGGAGAGAGCGCAAACTGGTGAAGAGCAGCACAGTGAGGGTCAGAGACACAGAACACCTAAGACTGGAGAGAGCGCGAACTGGTGAAGAGCAGCACAGGGAGGGCCAGAGACACAGAACACCAGAGGCTGGAGAGAGCGCAAACTGGTGAAGAGCAGTGCAGCGAGGGCCAGGGACAGAGAACACCAGAGACTGGAGAGAGCGCGAACTGGTGAAGAGCAGTGCAGCGAGGGCCAGAGACACTGAACACCAGTGACTGGAGAGAGCGCGAACTGGTGAAGAGCAGAACAGTGAGAGTCAGAGACACAGAACACCAGAGACTGGAGAGAAGTGAACTGGCGAAGAGCAGAACAGTGAGGGTCAGACACACTGAACACCAGAGACTGGAGAGAGAGCACAAACTGGTGAAGAGCAGTGCAGTGAGAGTCAGAGACACAGAACACCAGAGACTGAAGAGAAAGTGAATCTTGTGAAGAGCAGCACTGTGAGGGTCAGAGACACAGAACACAGGAGACTGGAGAGAGAGTGCGTACTGGTGATGAGCAGCACAGTGAGGGTCAGAGACACATAACACCAGAGACTGAAGAAGAGAGTAAATCTGGTGAAGAGCAGCACAGTGAGAGTGAGAGACACTGAACACCAGAGACTAGAGAGAGAGACTGAATCTGGTGAAGAGCAGCACAGTGAGAGTCAGAGACAAAGAACACCAGAGACTGGAGAGAGAGTGCGAACTGACGAAGAGCAGCACAGCGAGGGCCAGAGACACTGAACACCAGAGACTGGAGAGAGCGTGAACTGGTGAAGAGCAGACCAGTGAGAGTCAGAGACACTGAACACCAGAGACTGGAGAGAGAGTAAATCTGGTGAAGAGCAGCACAGTGAGGGTCAGAGACACTGAACACCAGAGACTGGAGAGAGACTGAATCTGGTGAAGAGCAGCACAGTGAGGGTCAGAGACACTGAACGCCAGAGACTGGAGAGAGAGTGAATCTGGTGAAGAGCAGCAAAGCGAGGGCCAGAGACAGAGAACACCAGAGACTGGAGAGAGAGTGAATCTGGTGAAGAGCAGCACAGTGAGGGCTGGAGACAGAGAACACCGGAGACTGGAGAGAGAGTAAATCTGGTGAAGAGCAGCACAGTGAGGGCCAGAGACAGAGAACACCAGAGACTGGAGAGAGAGTGAATCTGGTGAAGAGCAGCAAAGCGAGGGCCAGAGACAGAGAACACCAGAGACTGGAGAGAGAGTGAATCTGGTGAAGAGCAGCAAAGCGAGGGCCAGGGACAGAGAACACCAGAGACTGGAGAGAGAGTGAATCTGGTGAAGAGCAGCACAGTGAGGGCCGGAGACAGAGAACACCAGAGACTGGAGAGAGAGTGAATCTGGTGAAGAGCAGCACAGTGAGGGTCGGAGACACTGACACCAGAGACTGGAGAGAGAGCGCAAAATGGTGAAGAGCAGCACAGTGAGGGTCAGAGACACTGACACCAGAGACTGGAGAGAGAGCGCAAACTGGTGAAGAGCAGCACTGTGAGGGTCAGAGACACTGACACCAGAGATTGGAGAGAGAGTGAATCTGGTGAAGAGCAGCACAGTGAGGGTCAGAGACACTGACACCAGAGACTGGAGAGAGAGCGCAAACTGGTGAAGAGCAGCACAGTGAGGGTGAGAGAGACTGAACACCAGAGACTAGAGAGAGAGACTGAATCTGGTGAGGAGCAACACAGTGAGGGTCAGAGACACAGGACACCAGAGACTGGAGAGAGAGTGCGAACTGGCGAAGAGCAGAACAGTGAGGGCTAGAGACACAGAACACCAGAGAATGGAGAGAGACTGAATCTGGTGAAGAGCAGCACAGTGAGGGTCAGAGACACTGAACACCAGAGAATGGAGAGAGACTGAATCTGGTGAAGAGCAGCACAGTGAGGGTCAGAGACACTGAACACCAGAGACTGGAGAGAGCGCGAACTGGTGAAGAGCAGCACAACGAGGGCCAGAGACACTGAACACCAGAGACTGGAGAGAGCGCGAACTGGTGAAGAGCAGAACAGTGAGAGACAGAGACACAGAACACCAGAGACTGGAGAGAGAGCGCAAACTGGTGAAGAGCAGCACAGCGAGGGTCAGAGACACAGAACACCAGAGACTGGAGAAGAGAGTAAATCTGGTCAAGAGCAGCACAGGGAGGGCCAGAGACACAGAACACCAGAGACTGGAGAGAGACTGAATCTGGTGAAGAGCAGCACAGCGAGGGTCAGAGACCCTGAACACCAGAGACTGGAGAGAGAGCGCAAACTGGTGAAGAGCAGCACAGCGAGGGTCAGAGACACAGAACACCAGAGACTGGAGAGAGAGTGATTCTGGTGAAGAGCAGCGCAGTGAGGGTCAGAGACACTGAACACCAGAGACTGGAGAGAGAGTGAGTCTGGTGAAGAGCAGCACAGTTCGGGGCAGAGACACTGAACACCAGAGACTGGAGAGAGAGCGCAAACTGGTGAAGAGCAGCACAGTGAGGGTCAGAGACACTAACACCAGAGACTGGAGAGAGAGCGCAAACTGGTGAAGAGCAGCACAGTGAGGGTCAGAGACACTGACACCAGAGACAGGAGAGAGAGCACAAACTGGTGAAGAGCAGTGCAGCGAGGGCCAGAGACACTGAACACCAGAGACTGGAGAGAGCGCGAACTGGTGAAGAGCAGACCAGTGAGAGTCAGAGACACAGAACACGAGAGACTGGAGAGAGAGCACAAACTGGTGATGAGCAGCACAGCGAGGGTCAGAGACACAGAACACCAGAGACTGGAGAAGAGTGTAAATCTGGTGAAGAGCAGCACAGTGAGGGACAGAGACACTGAACACCAGAGACTGGAGAGAGACTGAATCTGGTGAAGAGCAGCACAGTGAGGGTCAGAGACACTGAACACCAGGGACTGGAGAGAGCGCGAACTGGTGAAGAGCAGCAAAGCGAGGGCCAGAGACAGAAACACCAGAGACTGGAGAGAGAGTGAATCTGGTGAAGAGCAGCACAGTGAGGGCTGGAGACAGAGAACACCGGAGACTGGAGAGAAAGTGAATCTGGTGAAGAGCAGCACAGTGAGGGTCAGAGACACTGAACACCAGAGACTGGAGAGCGAGTGAATCTGGGGAAGAGCAGCACAGTGAGGGTGAGAGACACTGACACCAGAGACTGGAGAGAGAGGGAATCTGGTGAAGAGCAGCACAGTGAGGGTCGGAGACACTGAACACCAGAGACTAGAGAGAGAGACTGAATCTGGTGATGAGCAGCACAGTGAGGGTCAGAGACACAGGACACCAGAGACTGGAGAGAGAGTGAATCTGGTGAAGAGCAGCACAGTGAGTGTCAGAGACACTGAACACCAGAGACTGGAGAGAGAGTGAATCTGGTGAAGAGCAGCAGAGTGAGGGTCAGAGACACTGACGCCAGAGACTGGAGAGAGAGCGCAAACTGGTGAAGAGCAGCACAGTGAGGGTCAGAGACACTGACACCAGAGACTGGAGAGAGAGCGTAAACTGGTGAAGAGCAGCGAAGTGAGGGTCAGAGACACAGAACACCAGAGACTGGAGAGATACTGAATCTGGTGAAGAGCAGCACAGTGAGGGTGAGAGACTCTGAACACCAGAGACTGGAGAGAGAGTGAATCTGGTGAAGAGCAGCGCAGTGAGGGTCAGAGACACTGAACACCAGAGACTGGAGAGAGACTGAATCTGGTGAAGAGCAGCACAGTGAGGGTCGGAGACACAGAACACCAGAGACTGGAGAGAGAATGAATCTGGTGAAGAGCAGCGCAGTGAGGGTCAGCGACACTGAACACCAGAGACTGGAGAGAGAGTGAATCTGGTGAAGAGCAGTGCAGTGAGGGTCAGAGACACTGAACACCAGAGACTGGAGAGAGAGTGAGTCTGGTGAAGAGCAGCACAGTTTGGGACAGAGACACTGAACACCAGAGACTGGAGAGAGAGCGCAAACTGGTGAAGAGCAGCACAGTGAGTGTCAGAGACACTAACACCAGAGACTGGAGAGAGAGCGCAAACTGGTGAAGAGCAGCACAGTGAGGGTCAGAGACACTGACACCAGAGACTGGAGAGAGCGCAAACTGGTGAAGAGCAGAACAGTGAGAGACAGAGACACAGAACACCAGAGACTGGAGAGAGAGCGCAAACTGGTGAAGAGCAGCACAGCGAGGGTCAGAGACACTGACACCAGAGACTGGAGAAGAGAGTAAATCTGGTGAAGAGCAGCACAGAGAGTGCCAGAGACACAGAACACCAGAGACTGGAGAGAGACTGAATCTGGTGAAGAGCATCACGGTGAGGGTCAGAGACACTGAACACCAGAGACTGGAGAGAGAGTGAATCTGGTGAAGAGCACCGCAGTGAGGGCCAGAGACACTAACACCAGAGACTGGAGAGAGAGCGCAAACTGGTGAAGAGCAGCACAGTGATGGTCAGAGACACTGACAACAGAGACTGGCGAGAGAGTGAATCTGGTGAAGAGCAGCACAGTGAGGGTCAGAGACACTGACACCAGAGACTGGAGAGAGAGTGAATCTGGTGAAGAGCAGCACAGTGAGGGTCAGAGACACAGAACAACAGGTACTGGAGACAGCGCGAACTGGTGAAGAGCAGTGCAGCGAGGGCCAGAGACACGGAACACCAGAGACTGGAGAGAGCGCGAACTGGTGAAGAGCAGTGCAGCGAGGGCCAGAGACACTGAACACCAGGGACAGGAGAGAGCGCAAACTGGTGAAGAGCAGCACTGTGAGAGTCAGAGACACAGAACACCAGAGACTGGAGAGAGAGCGCAAACTGGTGAAGAGCAGCACAGCGAGGGTCAGAGACACTGACACCAGAGACTGGAGAAGAGAGTAAATCTGGTGAAGAGCAGCACAGAGAGTGCCAGAGACACAGAACACCAGAGACTGGAGAGATACTGAATCTGGTGAAGAGCAGCACAGTGAGGGTCAGAGACACTTAAAACCAGAGACTGGAGAGAGAGTGAATCTGGTGAAGAGCACCGCAGTGAGGGCCAGAGACACTGAACACCAGAGACTGGAGAGAGAGCGCAAACTGGTGAAGAGCCGCACAGTGAGGGTCAGAGACACTAACACCAGAGACTGGAGAGAGAGCGCAAACTGGTGAAGAGCAGCACAGTGATGGTCAGAGACACTGACACCAGAGACTGGCGAGAGAGTGAATCTGGTGAAGAGCAGCACAGTGAGGGTAAGTGACACAGAACACCAAGTACTGGAGAGAGCGCGAACTGGTGAAGAGCAGTGCAGCGAGGGCCAGAGACACGGAACACCAGAGACTGGAGAGAGCGCGAACTGGTGAAGAGCAGTGCAGCGAGGGCCAGAGACACTGAACACCAGGGACAGGAGAGAGTGCAAACTGGTGAAGAGCAGCACTGTGAGAGTCAGAGACACAGAACACCAGAGACTGGAGAAAAAGTGAATCCTGTGAAGAGCAGCGCAGTGAGGGTCAGAGACACAGAACACAGGAGGCTGGAGAGAGAGAGCAAACTGGTGATGAGCAGCACAGTGAGGGTCAGAGACACAGAACTCCAGAGACTGAAGAAGAGAGTAAATCTGGTGAAGAGCAGCACAGTGAGGGTGAGAGACACTGAACACCAGAGACTAGAGAGAGAGACTGAATCTGGTGATGAGCAGCACAGTGAGGGTCAGAGACACAGGACACCAGAGACTGGAGAGAGAGTGCGTACTGGCGAAGAGCAGAACAGTGAGGGCTAGAGACACAGAACACCAGAGAATGGAGAGAGACTGAATCTGGTGAAGAGCAGACCAGTGAGGGTCAGAGACACTGAACACCAGAGACTGGAGAGAGAGTGAATCTGGTGAAGAGCAGCACAGAGAGGGCCAGAGACACTGACACCAGGGACAGGAGAGAGCGCAAACTGGTGAAGAGCAGCACTGTGAGAGTCAGAGACACAGAACACCAGAGACTGGAGAGAGAGCGCAAACTGGTGAAGAGCAGCACAGCGAGGGTCAGAGACACTGACACCAGAGACTGGAGAAGAGAGTAAATCTGGTGAAGAGCAGCACAGAGAGTGCCAGAGACACAGAACACCAGAGACTGGAGAGATACTGAATCTGGTGAAGAGCAGCACAGTGAGGGTCAGAGACACTGAACACCAGAGACTGGAGAGAGAGTGAATCTGGTGAAGAGCACCGCAGTGAGGGCCAGAGACACTGAACACCAGAGACTGGAGAGAGAGCGCAAACTGGTGAAGAGCCGCACAGTGAGGGTCAGAGACACTAACACCAGAGACTGGAGAGAGAGCGCAAACTGGTGAAGAGCAGCACAGTGATGGTCAGAGACACTGACACCAGAGACTGGCGAGAGAGTGAATCTGGTGAAGAGCAGCACAGTGAGGGTCAGTGACACAGAACACCAAGTACTGGAGAGAGCGCGAACTGGTGAAGAGCAGTGCAGCGAGGGCCAGAGACACGGAACACCAGAGACTGGAGAGAGCGCGAACTGGTGAAGAGCAGTGCAGCGAGGGCCAGAGACACTGAACACCAGGGACAGGAGAGAGTGCAAACTGGTGAAGAGCAGCACTGTGAGAGTCAGAGACACAGAACACCAGAGACTGGAGAAAAAGTGAATCCTGTGAAGAGCAGCGCAGTGAGGGTCAGAGACACAGAACACAGGAGGCTGGAGAGAGAGAGCAAACTGGTGATGAGCAGCACAGTGAGGGTCAGAGACACAGAACTCCAGAGACTGAAGAAGAGAGTAAATCTGGTGAAGAGCAGCACAGTGAGGGTGAGAGACACTGAACACCAGAGACTAGAGAGAGAGACTGAATCTGGTGATGAGCAGCACAGTGAGGGTCAGAGACACAGGACACCAGAGACTGGAGAGAGAGTGCGTACTGGCGAAGAGCAGAACAGTGAGGGCTAGAGACACAGAACACCAGAGAATGGAGAGAGACTGATCCTGGTGAAGAGCAGACCAGTGAGGGTCAGAGACACTGAACACCAGAGACTGGAGAGAGAGTGAATCTGGTGAAGAGCAGCACAGAGAGGGTCAGAGACACTGACACCAGAGACTGGAGAGAGAGAGCAAACTGGTGAAGAGCAGCACAGTGAGGGTCAGAGACACTGACACCAGAGACTGGAGAGAGAGCATAAACTGGTGAAGAGCAGCACAGTGAGGGTCAGAGACACTGACACCAGAGACTGGAGAGAGAGTGAATCTGGTGAAGAGCAGCACAGTGAGGGTCAGAGACACTGAACACCAGAGACTGGATAGAGCGCGAACTGGTGAAGAGCAGCACAGTGAGGGTCAGAGACACTGAAGACCAGAGACTGGAGAGAGAGTGAATCAGGTGAAGAGCAGCACAGTGAGGGTCAGAGACACTGAACACCAGAGACTGGATAGAGCGCGAACTGGTGAAGAGCAGCACAGTGAGGGTCAGAGACACAGAACACCAGGTACTGGAGAGAGCGCGAACTGGTGAAGAGCAGTGCAGCGAGGGCCAGAGACACTGAACACCAGAGTCTGGAGAGTGCGTGAACTGGTGAAGAGCAGTGCAGCGAGGGCCAGAGACACTGAACACCAGGGACAGGAGAGAGCGCGAACTGGCGAAGAGCAGAACAGTGAGAGTCAGAGACATAGAACACCAGAGACTGGAGAAAAAGTGAATCTTGTGAAGAGCAGCGCAGAGAGGGTCAGAGACACAGAACACAGGAGACTGGAGAGAGAGAGCAAACTGGTGATGAGCAGCACAGTGAGGGTCAGAGACACAGAACACCAGAGACTGGAGAAGAGAGTAAATCTGGTGAAGAGCAGCACAGTGAGGGTGTGAGACACTGAACACCAGAGACTAGAGAGAGAGACTGAATCTGGTGATGAGCAGCACAGTGAGGGTCAGAGACACAGGACACCAGAGACTGGAGAGAGAGTGCGAACTGGCGAAAAGCAGAACAGTGAGGGCTAGAGACACAGAACACCAGAGAATGCAGAGAGACTGAATCTGGTGAAGAGCAGCGCAGTGAGGGCCAGAGACACTGAACACCAGAGACAGGAGAGAGAGTGAATCTGGTGAAGAGCAGCGCAGTGAGGGCCAGAGACACTGAACACCAGAGACTGGAGAGAGAGCGCAAACTGGTGAAGAGCAGCACAGTGAGGATCAGGGACACTGACACCAGAGACTGGAGAGAGAGTGAATCTGGTGAAGAGCAGCACAGTGAGGGTCAGAGACACTGAACACCAGAGACAGGAGAGAGAGTGAATCTGGTGAAGAGCAGCGCAGTGAGGGCCAGAGACACTGAACACCAGAGACTGGAGAGAGAGCGCAAACTGGTGAAGAGCAGCACAGTGAGGGTCAGTGACACTAACACCAGAGACTGGAGAGAGAGCGCAAACTGGTGAAGAGCAGCACAGTGAGGGTCAGAGACACTGACACCAGAGACTGTAGAGAGAGTAAATCTGGTGAAGAGCAGCACAGTGAGGGTCAGAGACACTGAACACCAGAGACTGGAGAGAGAGTGAACCTGGTGAAGAGCAGCACAGAGAGGGTCAGAGACACAGAACACCAGAGACTGGAGAAGAGAGTGAATCTGGTGAAGAGCAGTGCAGCGAGGGTCAGAGGCCCTGACACCAGAGACTGGAGAGAGAGCGCGAACTGGTGAAGAGCAGCGCAGTGAGGGCCAGAGACACAGAACACCAGAGACTGGAGAGAGAGTGAATCAGGTGAAGAGCAGCACAGAGAGGGTCAGAGACACAGAACACCAGAGACTGGAGAGAGCGCGAACTGGTGAAGAGCAGCGCAGTGTGGGCCAGAGACACAGAACACCAGAGACTGGAGCGAGAGTGAATCTGGTGAAGAGCAGCACAGTGAGGGTCAGAGACACTGAACACCAGAGACTGGAGAGAGAGTGAATCTGGTGAAGAGCAGCACAGTGAGGGTCAGAGACACTGAACACCAGAGACTGGAGAGAGAGTGAATCTGGTGAAGAGCAGCACAGTGAGGGTCGGAGACACTGAACACCAGAGACTGGAGAGAGAGTGAATCTGGTGAAAAGCTGCACAGCGAGGGCCAGAGACACTGAACACCAGAGACTGGAGAGAGAGTGAATCTGGTGAAGAGCAGCACAGCAAGGGTCGGAGACACTGAACACCAGAGACTGGAGAGAGAGTGAGTCTGGTGAAGAGCAGCAACACCAGAGACTGGAGAGAGAGCGCGAACTGGTGAAGAGCAGCGCAGTGAGGGCCAGAGACACAGAACACCAGAGACTGGAGAGAGAGTGAACCTGGTAAAGAGCAGCACAGTGAGGGTCAGAGACACAGAACACCAGAGACTGGAGAGAGCGTGAACTGGTGAAGAGCAGCACTGTGAGGGTCAGAGACACTGAACACCAGAGACTGGAGAGAGCGCAAACTGGTGAAGAGCAACACAGTGAGTGTCAGAGACACAGAACACCAGAGACTGGAGAGAGAGTGAATCTGGTGAAGAGCAGCACAGTGAGGGTCAGAGCCACAGAACACCAGAGACTGGAGAGAGGTCCATTGACTCCAGGAGATTTATAAATTATTCATATTCCCAACATTAGGTGACTTCTCCCAGTGCGCCAGAGAAGACACAGCCAGAGTGAGACAGCAAAGAGTGAGTTTGGGAATTTGAATCTAGGTGGAAATCCGAAGCTGGGTGGGGAGGAGGTGCTTTTTATCCCTGGTAAGTGACTGGTAAGTAGTTTTTCTTTTCATTGTCTAATTTATTCACTTTTTCTTTCGTTTTTTTGGAATTGTAGTTCTATAAATTAAACTAAGGTTTAAGACATGGCAGGAGATCCCAGACCATGTCATGCTCCTCGTGTGCGATGTGGGAGCTCAGGGACACGTCCACTGTCCATGGCTCCTTCATGTGCAAGAGGTGTATCCAGTTGCAGCTCCTGTTAGACCGCTTGACGGCTTTGGAGCTGCGGATGGACTCATTTTGGAGCATCCGTGATGCTGAGGACGTCGTGGATGGCACGTTTAGCGAGTTGGTCACATTTCAGCGGAAAGGTACTGAGGGAGATAAAAAATGGGTGACCAAAAGAAAGAGCAAGAGTAGGAAGGCAGTGCAGATGTCCCCTGCGGTCATCTCCCTGCAAAACAGAAATACCGCTTTGGATACTGTTGAGGGAGATGGCTCACCAGGGAAGGCAGCAGCAGCCAGGTTCATGGCACCATGGCTGGCTCTGCTGCGCAGCTGGGCAGGAAGAAGAATGTCAGGGCTATAGTGATAGGGGACTCAATCGTAAGGGGAATAGACAGGCGGTTCTGCAGACACAATTGAGACTCCAGGATGGTATGTTGCCTCCCTGGTCCAAGGGTCAAGGATGTCTCGGAGTGGCTGCAGGACATTCTGGGGGGGAGGGGGGTGAACAGCCAGCTGCCATGGTGCTCATAGGCATCAACGATATAGGTAAAAAATGGGACGAGGTCCTACAAGCTGAATTCAGGGAGTTTGGAGTTAAACTAAAAAGTAGGCCCTCAAAGGTAGTAATCTCAGGATTGCTACCAGTGCCATGAGCTAGTCAGAGTAGGAATGTCAGGATAGATAGGATGAATGTGTGGCTCGAGAGATGGTGCAAGAGGGAGGGATTCAAATTCCTGGGGCATTGGAACCGGTTCTGGGGGAGGTGGGACCAGTACAAACCGGACGGTCTGCACCTGGGCAGGACTGGAACCGATGTCCTAGGGGGGTGTTTGCTGCAGCTGTTGGGGAGTGTTTGAACTAATGTGGCAGGGGGATGGGAACCGATGCAGGAAGTTGGAAGGTAGTAAAACAGGGACAGAAACAAAAGGCAGTAAGGGGGAAAGTGTAAGGCAGAGATGCCATAGTCAAAAATTAAAAAGGGCGACAGTACATGGTACAGTGACTGAGCGGAGCTCAGTGAATAGGAACAATAATACTAAAAGGAATAAAACGGGAAGTAAAAACATAAATGGTATGCGACGCGGCAGGTTGTTACATGAAGATATGGGTTCAACGACAAGGAAAATTAGGAGAAACGTAAAGAGGAAATGTAACTTAGGAGAGGTTACTAATCGAGGTGTTAAGATTCAAAACAGAGGTAAAAAAGCCAACATAAGTGTACTTTACCTGAATGCTCGTAGTATTCAGAATAAGGTAAATGAGCTGATGGCGCAAATCATCGTGAATGACTCTGATTTAGTGGCCATTACTGAAACATGGTTAAAGGATGGTCACGACTGGGAGTTAAATATCCAAGGGTATCAAACTATTTGGAAGGACAGAGTGGATGGTAAGGGAAATGGTGCAGCTCTGTTATTTAAGGATGACATCCGGGCAACAGTAAGGGATGACATCGGTACTATGGAGGATAAGGTTGAATCCATTTGGGTGGAAATCAGGAATAGTAAGGCGCAAAAGTCACTGATAGGAGTCGTCTATAGGCCACTAAATAGTAATATTATGGTGGGGCAGGCAATAAACAAATAAATAACGGATGCATGTAGAAATGGTAAAGCAGTTATCATGGGGGATTTTAATCTACATGTCAATTGGTTTAACCAGGTCAGTCAAGGCAGCCTTGAGGAGGAGTTTATAGAATGTATCCGCGATAGTTTCCTTGAACAGTATGTAATGGAACGTACGAGGGAACAAGCGGTCCGAGATCTGGTCCTGTGTAATGAGACAGGATTGATTAATGATCTCATAGTTAGGGATCCTCTCGGAAGGAGCGATCACAATATGGTGGAATTTAAAATACAGATGGAGGGTGAGAAGGTAAAATCAAACACTAATGTTTTGTGCTTAAACAAAGGAGATTACAATGGGATGAGAGAAGAACTAGCTAAGGTCGACTGGGAGAAAAGACTTTATGGTGAAACTGTTGAGGAACAGTGGAGAACCTTCCAAGCGATTTTTCACAGTGCTCAGCAAAGGTTTATACCAACAAAAAGGAAGGACGGTAGAAAGAGGGAAAATCGACCATGGATATCTAAGGAAATAAGGGAGAGTATCAAATTGAAGGAAAAAGCATGCAAAGTGGCAAAAATTAGTGGGAGACTAGAGGATTGGGAAATCTTTAGGGGGCAACAGAAAGCTACTAAAAAAGCTATAAAGAAGAGTAAGATAGATTCTGAGAGTAAACTTGCTCAGAATATAAAACAGATAGTAAAAGTTTCTGCAAATATATAAAACAAAAAAGAGTGGCTGAGGTAAATATTGGTCCTTTACAGGATGAGAAGGGAGATTTAATAATGGGAGATGAGGAAATGGCTGAGGAACTGAACAGGTTTATTGGGTTGGTCTTCACAGTGGAAGACACAAATAACATGCCAGTGACTGATAGAAATGAGGCTATGACAGGTGAGGACCTTGAGAGGATTGTTATCACTAAGGAGGTAGTGATGGGCAGGCTAGTGGGACTAAAGGTAGACAGGTCTCCTGGCCCTGATGGAATGCATCCCAGAGTATTAAAAGAGATTGCTAGGGAAATTGCAAATGCACTAGTGATAATTTACCAAAATTCAGTAGACTCTGGGGTGGTCCCGGCGGATTGGAAATTAGCAAACGTGACACCACTGTTTAAAAAAGGAGGTAGGCAGAAAGCGGGTAATTATAGGCCAGTGAGCTTAACTTTGGTAGTAGGGAAGGTGCTGGAATCTATCATCAAGGAAGAAATAGGGAGGCATCTGGATGGAAATTGTCCCATTGGACAGACACAGCATGGGTTCGTAAAGGGCAGGTCGTGCCTAACTATGTTAGTGGAATTTTTCGATGACATTACCAGTGCGGTAGATAATAGGGTGCCAATGGATGTGGTATATCTGGATTTCCAGAAAGCTTTTGACAAGGTGCCACACAAAGGTTGCTGCATATGATAAAGATGCATGGCATTAAGGGGAAAGTAATGGCATGGATAGAGGATTGGTTAATTAATAGAAAGCAAAGAGGAGGGATTATTGGGTGTTTCTCTGGTTGGCAATCAGTAGCTAGTGGTGTCCCTCAGGGATCAGTGTTGGGCCCACAACTGTTCACAATTTACATAGATGATTTGGAGTTGGGGACCAAGGCAATGTGTCCAAATTTGCTGATGACACTAAGATGAGTGGTAACGCAAAAAGTGCAGAGGATACTGTAAGCCTGCAGAGGTATTTGGATAGGCTAAGTGAATGGGCTAGGGTCTGGCAGATGGAATACAATGTTGACAAATGTGAGGTTATCCATTTTGGTAGGAATAACAGCAAAAGGGATTATTATTTAAATGATAAAATATTAAGACATGCTGCTGGGCAGAGGGACCTGGGTGTGCTAGTGCATGAGTCGCAAAAAGTTGGTTTACAGGTGATTAAGAAGGTGAATGGAATTCTGTCCTTCATTGCTGGAGGGATGGAGTTTAAGACAAGGGAGATTATGCTGCAATTGTATAAGGTGTTAGTGAGGCCACACCTGGAGTATTGTGTTCAGTTTTGGTCTCCTTACTTGAGAAAGGACGTACTGGCACTGGAGGGTGTACAGAGGAGATTCACTAGGTTAATCCCAGAGCTGAAGGGGTTGGATTACGAGGAGAGGTTGAGTAGACAGGGACTGTACTCATTGGAATTTAGAAGGATGAGGGGGTATCTTATAGAAACGTATAAAATTATGAAGGGAATAGATAGGATAGATGCAGGCAGATTGTTTCCACTGGTGGGTGAAAGCAGAACTAGGGGGCATAGCCTCAAAATAAGGGGAAGTAGATTTAGGACTGAATTTAGGAGCAACTTCTTCACCCAAAGGGTTGTGAATCTATGGAATTCCTTGCCCAGTGAAGTAGTAGAGGCTCCTTCATTAAATGCTTTTAAGATAAATATAGATAGTTTTTTGAAGAATAAAGGTATTAAGGGTTATGGTGTTCGGGCCGGAAAGTGGAGCTGAGTCCACAAAAGATCAGCCATGATCTCATTGAATGGTGGAGCAGGCTCGAGGGGCCAGATGGCCTACTCCTGCTCCTAGTTCTTATGGTCTTATGTTCACTCACATTGTTAGAATAAGAGAGTGATTTAACTGGGATACTTAAAATTGATGGGCAAAATGCACTAATGTTTCATCAATACGTCAAAATAGCTATATAAGTGCTATCTAGAAGTCTATTTGCCAAATCAACATTTTGCCACAATTCTCTCGTTGCAGTAAGTGAAACATAGTCCATTACAGAGAAAGAAGATTTGCTTCTAGTCGACCTGACTGCAGAAGCCAATATATTCCAAATAAAACAGGAGGTACACAACAAGATTTTAATCTTTCTGAGTAAACTTTCTGATATACATCACCTCTACTTCGTTTTAAGATGTTTATTACATGAGGTTATTGTGACTTACATAGAGCAAACATTGCTGCCTCTGTGACCACTAACACTTCCTGACAGGATGTTCTTCATAAGCTGAAGATTGCTACATATTGAGATACAGTCTCTAGTATTAACCAAACGCAGTGGCCGTGTTTTTCCTGCTCTTTCTGTCTCGTAGAAAGTCAACTGACTTTGGCTGACCGACAATCCTGGCCAATGTTTTATTTTTTAAACGGAATGAAATGTTACATTAAATGAACCACCATCCGTTAACTTTTTCTCACTTTTTTTGCTATTAATTGTGCCTTAGGATTGTTCTCCCAAGGGGTTTGATTCAACCGATTCCAAATTTAATGTAGTTAAGCTTCAAAGAGAGTCAAGACTCAAACTATTACTATGCCGTGAGGTTCAGAGCTGTTTTGGGAATAAAATGATATGTGAATTGTCTCCCTTCTAGCAATCACGCTGGTCAGAGCCACCAATATCTTTTCCCTTCCTTCTTCAGCAGCCTGGAATATATTTCACCCAAAGGTTGGATGGAGTCCCCGGGTAGGCCGACGATCAATGCCATGTTTCACCTACCTGAGCGTAGCTGACCAGAGGGGGGGTTCCTAGGCAGGGCCGGTCCCAAGCCGTTTCTCCACTGCCTGAGCAACTGACAAGAACGGGCAAGAAATGTAGTCATCGTGGGGGGTTGCCGTATTGGTTCTACCTTCGAACCAGAAGGGCAGTTATGAACGGGCGATTGGTATCTGTCGACAGACGAGTTCCGCTGAACTGGCGTTTGGGACCTTAACAAGTCTCTGCAGACAAACTAGTTCCGCTGAACTAGCGTCTGGCCAATAGCAAGTCTCTGTGGGCAAGTCCTCAGAGGTTTTGGCCGAAAAGGCGTGGGGCCGTGGAAAAATTTTTCTGGTCTGACATACAACATTTAACAAACACGACAAACAACATAAAACATGCTGCAGGTTCCATCAGAAAGGACACCGTTTCTCCCAAGCGGTTCCTTTTAAAACATCATCTGGACACCTCAGTTATCGGTTGCGAACAGGGTCGCAAAGGGGTTCTCGTTTTGGGAGTCAGACTCAATGTCGTCATCTTCTCCCGGATGCCAAACTCTCGAATGTATCAGGGCTGATAGGGCTGCTTGGTATGATTTTGGATCGCTCTCGTCATTCCGGACGAGTCTGTACGAATTATCTCGGTGCCAAAAGGTGGTGTCTAGTTGTGTGGGGACGGAATCGGGGTCGTCATGGTAGGTCGCTGGTCGGTGGTGGGGTTTGTTTGGGAAACTGATCATGAAGGGATCACTCGAATCGTGGTCAGATTCGCTGGGTGTGGGTCCTGTTGCATGGGGATAGTAGGGAGGCGTGCTGTGGCTGTCGTCCGAGCCACAGACGCTGTCTCTGCTGCTGCAGTCTGTGGGCGCTCCGGGGTGGAGTCTATAGTTCGGGGGTGGAGTCGAGGTTGAGTCCGTGGCTGGGCTGGATGTGTTGGGGGAGGGTAGGGTTACGTTAGCTGTGGGGCGTGGTGTGGTGTGCTGCGTCGAGCATGACGTGGTGTGTGTGGTTAGACTGTGTTCCGTATGCCTTCAGCTGGTTGATATGGAACCATGCAGTCTTTCTGTTGGGATACTTTATTTTGTAGATGGAAGGGCTTACTTTGTCCGCAATGGAGTACGGACCCGAGTACTTTGGTGACAGGAATGTGCTAGGGTTGTATACGGAGAGCATGACTTGCTGTCCTACACAGAACTCAGTCGCATGCACTGTCTTGTCGAAACAGGCCTTGCTCTGTTTCTCCCTGGTGCCTAATTTTACTGCGGCTGCTAGCTGAGCCGGTTTTACATTCTCTACAAATTGTTTGACTGCGTTCTCGTGTGTGAGGGCCGTCACTTCGGGGCTGGTCAAGTCTAAACCTAATAAAAATTCTGTGCCTGTCATGGGGCGTCCGGTCATGAGGGTGTGTGGGGTGTAACCGGTGGATCTGGAAACTGTGTTTCGCAAAAACATCAGCGCAAAGGGGAGGACTGAATCCCAAGTGGTGTTGTTTTGCTGGACCATTTTTCTGAGGGTGGATTTTAGGGTTCGATTCATGCGCTCCACGATACCACTCGACTGGGGGTGGTATGCAATGTGGAATTTTTGGGTAATGCCAAATATCGTGAGAACGTTCTTCATGACATGTCCCGTAAAATGGGAACCTTGGTCGGATTCAATGCTGTGGGGGAGTCCCCATCTTGTAAAGATGTGGTGGGTCAAAATCTTGGCTGTGGTCTTTGCCGTGTTAGTTCTGGATGGGAATGCTTCCACCCATTTTGTAAACGTGTCTATCACCACGAGTACATATTTATAACCATTCCTTCAAGGGGGCAATGGTCCTATAAAATCAATCTGGAGGTTAGTCCAGGGGCCATTAACGGGTCGGGTGTGACTAAGCTCAGCCTTTTTGGCATATCTGTCCGGATTATTCTGGGCACAGATAAGACAATTCTGAAATGAAATGAAAATGATGTAGTGATGATCTCGATGTAGTGATTTACATCGTCCTTTAAATTCGGCCACCAACAAAGCAGCCTGAGGTGGGCTGTAGTGGGATCGATTCACTGATATCCATGACCGTCATGGAACAAACAAATCAGTTGATTCCTGTCCTGTTCAGGAACCACATGAAGGGTGTCTTTGAAAACCACACCGTCATGTGTGGTCAGTGTATTCTTAAACCTCTCGTAGGGTGCTGGATAGTTTCCTTTTAAAATCTCCCTGAGATTGGGGTCCTGCTTCTGGGCCTGCACTAAATCCTCGATCTTAGTCTGCGAGACCTGAACTGCATTCACTGGTGCGCTTTCGGGGGGGGGTGTCCAAAAATATCCATGCTTGGAACCTGCTTTAGCCAGTGCGTCAGCTTTTACATTTCCAGGGGGGGAGGAACAATGGTGACTTTGAACTTTGACTATACCAACAGTCCTGTTCTGTGCTCTCTCTAAGATGTGACGGAGCAATGGGGTTGAAGGGACCGGTTTTCTGTCTGCGGAAACAAATCCTCTTGCTTTCCACAGGGGTAGGAATTCCGTGAGGCTGTTGCAGACATAGAGGCTGTCCGAGTATATGTCTGCTGGGCTGGGGAAGGAATCTGGGTGTTCCACTGTATACGCGATGGCCGCATGTTCTGCTGCCTGCGCGCCTAAGTGTCCTGGAAGTTTTAGTGCAATTTCTGCGTGTCCTCGACATAAATACCGCATCCTGTTATGCGCTTCCCTTCCAATACTGTGGAAGATCCATCCACATATTTCTTAATGGGCTCGCACATTTCTGTGTGCTGGGGGCTCTGGGTTGAACTACCTATCTTTCTGGGGGGTGGTTTCGCAATAAAGGGGCCTGCGTTGTGGTGTGGAGAGATAATTTCACATTCATGGGGGGTTCCGGGGTACTGTAGGCTGTCGGCTAAAAAAGTGTGGGTCTTTGTCCATTTCACAGTGATGTCCTGTCCCTGCAAGAGAAGGGTCCATCTGGCTGCTCTTATTTGACTGACTGTACCGTCCTTGAGTCGTCCGTCCAGTAAAAGTTGGGTGGGGGTGTGTTCTGTGAGGATTGTGATGGGGTTCAGTCCGGTAATGTACGAAAAATACTGAACTGCCCAAAATACTGCGAGCAGGTGCCTCTCACAGGCTGAAAATCCCTGCTCCACAGCATCTAAAATTCTGGAGGCGAAAGCTACGGGCCTTAACTGGTCGTGCCGTTCCTGAAGGAGCACGGCCAAAAGGGTGAGGTCTGTGGTTGCTACCTCTATAGCGTAAGGGGAAAGCGGGTCTGGAACTTGTAGTGCGGGGGCAGCTATGAGTGCCTGTTTTAAAGAGTCCACAGCATCCTTATGCTGCGGAAGCCATTCCCTGCGGACTCCCGTCTTTAGAAGGTCTGAGAGGGGCGCTGCCTTGCTGACGAAACCGTCAATGTGGTTTCGGGGGTAGCCAACCAGTCCTAAAAACGACCGGAGGGCTGAAATGTTCTGGGGAAGGGGCAATTTAGCGATCGAGACAATTCTTTTATGCATGATCTCGCGTTTACCATGTGTGATAATTGTACCCAAATATATCACCATGTCTTCCAAAATCTGGGCCTTTTTGGGGTTAACTTTACAACCAATTGAGTGTAAAAGTTCTAGGGGGTCTAGGATCAGGTCCTGTGATTTGTACGGAACCAGTCATCCGTCCACTGTCGTGTTTGTGGGTCGTGAATGCTGTCCTGTTCTTTTGCAGAACTGCCCTAATATGCTTGTCCGTGCTGAGCGTGGTCGGGTTGAACCAAAATTCACCTACTGCGCTAATTTTGTTGGCGTATTCACCTATGTTGAGCGTTGTGGGGGCTCTTGCAGACTTTGCCATCTTCCAGACACACTGGTTGACTGGATCAAATGAAAGATTGTGGGAATTCATGAAGTCGATTCCCAGAATGTGTTCTGCTGTGTGGGGCAGATCGACTAAAACCACGGGGTGCTTGGTGGTGATGTTGCCGAAAGTCAGGGAACCAAGAGGTGAAGTAATCAGCGGGGAGCGTAGCTGCTTAGGAATACAAAAAAACAGGAACAGACAAAACTTAAGAGTGGTTGCGATTGTCCCCATCCCACAAAATATGACACAGTGTATGGAAAGGCTCAGTAAACCAAGGTCCACCACACTAAGAAAACAAAAAGGGACGGTCAATAGAGAATTAAAGGTGCTATATTTAAATGCGCGCAGTGTACTGAACAAGGTAGATGAGCTTGTGGCCCAAATTGTGACTGGCAGGTATGATGTGGTAGGCATCACAGAGACATGGTTGCAGGGGGTTCAGGACTGGCATTTAAACATCCAGGGATTCACAACCTATCGAAAAGACAGAGAGGTGGGCCGAGGGGGCGGGGTTGCCTTGTTAATTAGGAATGAAATTAAATCAATAGCACTAAACGACATAGGGTCAGATGATGTGGAGTCTGTGTGGGTAGAGTTGAGGAACCACAAAGGCAAAAAAACCATAATGGGAGTTATGTACAGGCCTCCCAACAGTGGTCAGGACCGGGGGCACAAAATGCACCACGAAATAGAAAGTGCATGTCAGAAAGGCAAGGTCACAGTGATCATGGGGGACTTCAATATGCAGGTGGACTGGGTAAATAATGCTGCCAGTGGACCCAAGGAAAGGGAATTCATTGAATGTTTACAGGAGGGCTTTTTGGAACAGCTTGTGATGGAGCCCACGAGGGAACAGGCCATTCTGGACTTAGTGTTATGTAATGAGCCAGACTTGATTAAAGATCTTAAAGTAAGGGAGCACTTAGGAGGCAGTGATCATAATATGGTCGAATTCAATCTCCAATTTGAAAGAAAGAAGGTAGAATCAGATGTAAAGGTGTTACTGTTGAATAAAGGTAACAACAAGGGCATGAGGGAGGAACTGACGAAAATCGACTGGGAGCAGAGCCTAGTGGGAAAGACAGTAGAACAGCAATGGCAGGAGTTTCTGGGAGTAATTGAGGACTCAGTACAGAGGTTCATCCCAAAGAAAAGAAAGGTTATCAGAGAGGGGATTAGGCAGCCATGGCTGACAAAGGAAGTTAGGGAATGCATCAAAGCAAAAGAGAAAGCCGATAATGTGGCAAAGAGTAGTGGGAAGTCAGAAGATTGGGAAGACTACAAAAACAAACAGAGGATAACAAAGAGAGAAATAAGGAAAGAGAGGATCAAATTTGAAGGTAGGCTAGCCAGTAACATTAGGAATGATAGTAAAAGTTTCTTTAAATACATTAAAAACAAACGGGAGGCAAAAGTTGACATTGGGCCGCTCCAAAATGACGCTGGTAATTTTGTGATGGGAGACAAGGAAATAGCTGAGGAACTGAATAAGTACTTTGCGTCAGTCTTCACAGTAGAAGACATGAGTAATATCCCAACAATTCCGGAGAGTCAGGGGGCGGAGTTGAATTTGGTAGCCATCACAAAGGAGAAAGTGCTAGAGAAACTAAGAGGTCTAAAAATTGATAAATCCCCGGGCCCAGATGGGCTACATCCTAGAGTTCTAAAGGAGATAGCTGAAGAAATAGTGGAGGCTTTAGTTATGATCTTTCAAAAGTCACTAGAGTCAGGGAAAGTCCCAGAGGATTGGAAAATCACTGTTGTAACCCCCCTGTTCAAGACGGGAACAAGGAAAAAGATGGAAAATTATAGGCCAATTAGCCTAACCTCGGTTGTTGGCAAGATTCTAGAATCCATTGTTAAGGATGAGATTTCTAAATTCTTGGAAGTGCAGGGTCGGATTAGGACAAGTCAGCATGGATTTAGTAAGGGGAGGTCGTGCCTGACAAACCTGTTAGAGTTCTTTGAAGAGATAACAAATAGGTTAGATCAAGGAGAGCCAATGGATGTTATCTATCTCGACTTCCAAAAGGCCTTTGATAAGGTGCCTCACGGGAGACTGCTGAGTAAAATAAGGGCCCATGGTATTCGAGGCAAGGTACTAACATGGATTGACGATTGGCTGTCAGGCAGAAGGCAGAGAGTTGGGATAAAAGGTTCTTTTTCGGAATGGCAACCGGTGACGAGAGGTGTCCCGCAGGGTTCAGTGTTGGGGCCACAGCTGTTCTCTTTATAAATTAACGATCTAGATGACGGGACTGGGGCATTCTGGCTAAGTTTGCCGATGATACAAAGATAGGTGGAGGGGCAGGTAGTATGGAGGAGGTGGGGAGGCTGCAGAAAGATTTAGACAGTTTAGGAGAGTGGTCCAAGAAATGGCTGATGAAATTCAACGTGGGCAAGTGTGAGGTCTTGCACTTAGGAAAAAAGAATAGAGGCATGGACTATTTTCTAAACGGTGACAAAATTCATAATGCTGAAGTGCAAAGGGACTTGGGAGTCCTAGTCCAGGATTCTCTCAAGGTAAACTTGCAGGTTGAGTCCGTAATTAAGAAAGCAAATGCAATGTTGTCATTCATTTCGAGAGGCTTGGAATATAAAAGCAGGGATGTACTTCTGAAGCTTTATAAAGCATTAGTTATGCCCCATTTAGAATACTGTGAGCAATTTTGGGCCCCACACCTCAGGAAGGACATACTGGAACTGGAGCGGGTCCAGCGGAGATTCACACAGATGATCCCAGGAATGGTAGGCCTAACATACGATGAACGTCTGAGGATCCTGGGATTATATTCATTGAAGTTTAGGTGGTTGAGGAGAGATCTGATAGAAACTTACAAGATAATGAATGGCTTAGATAGGGTGGATGTAGGGAAGTTGTTTCCATTAGCAGGGGAGACTAGGACCCGGGGGCACAGCCTTAGAATAAAAGGGAGTCACTTTAGAACAGAGATGAGGAGAAATTTCTTCAGCCAGAGTGGTGGGTCTGTGGAATTCATTGCCACAGAGGGCGGTGGAGGCCAGGACGTTGAGTGTCTTTAAGACAGAAGTTGATAAATTCTTGATTTCTCAAGGAATTAAGGGCTATGGAGAGAGAGCGGGTAAATGGAGTTGAAATCAGCCATGATTGAATGGTGGAGTGGACTCGATGGGCCGAATGGCCTTACTTCCGCTCCTATGCCTTATGGTCTTATGGTCTTATGGATGAGTACAGGGGCTGTGATGTGTCCCTGCTGTGAGTGGCCTGTAAAGCCGCTGAGGGTGATAGTGGCTGTAGTGGGCCACGTGTCTTTTTGAAATAGGGGGAGGAATTTATTGTGGTGCGGGACATAGAAATTCGATGGGCTGTCCCCGAATTTCCGCTGCAACTACCGGTCGTCCGGACCTATCCCAAAGGGTGTCGCAGACCCAACTGGGGGAGCCCGAACACCGTCAGTCTGTTCCGGTCAGGTCCGTCTGATCTGAACGGGAGCTAACACTATGAATGGGCTCTGTCTTCTTCTTACTCAGAGTGCCCGTCTGCTGGGCTCTCTGTTGCTTTCTAGGGGCATTGCACTCTTTTGCAAAGTGTCCTAAATGTCCACAGTTGTAACACTCCTGTGACTTGGGTGGGGGGCTGTTCTTTCCTTTATTTACCCATGCGGGGTTCTGGTGTGTTTTAACTGCCTTTATATCTGCGTCGGCCTGCTTTTCTCGGTTTGCTTTGTACAGACTGCTCCCAGGCGCGGGACAATCTTTTTACTACCCATTTCTCATTATGAGCCTCCTCTGAGGGATCATAATTTGCACAAGCTTTTTGTTCTGTTTCTGTGGCACGGGAGATAAGGGTGCGGGTCCATTTGGCCATGTTGTCTGGGGACAAATGGGCGCGGTCTAAGTCTCCAAAGACTGCTGCAAAGTGGATCCACAGGCGTCCAGCGAACACTGTGGGGTGCTCGGTTTTCTTTTGCCTGCATTTATTGAGGCCATCTACGGGGTCACCCCGGTTATACCCGATCGCATCCAGGATCGCAGTATGCATTTCTGAAAGGGTGCCTCCTCCTACATTCTGTGGGTCGGGAAGGGCTGCTACAACCGAAGGGTCTAAACTTAAAACTGTGAGCTTTACATGCTCTCGCTCATCCAGGCCGTACATGGTCGCCTGCTGCTTTACTCTGGCAAAGAAATTGTGGGGGTCTGAGGTGGGGAGGAACGGTGTGATTTTCTCGCACGCGTCCCGTAATTGGGTCACTGTTAAGGGGGTGTAGTATAGAAATTCCGTATCGTCCAATATGGCTGTGCGGCGGGTGGTTACTGGGTTCATTGGAGCCTGAACTATCTGCTCTGTGGGGAGTTGGGGCGCTTTCCTCTTCTGTGGCTTTCCCTGCGCACATGTTCCCTGAACATATCTCTGCGCTGTTTCATTTAATTGTTCCCAATCAGGGCTGTCTTCCTTATCTAATTTTTCTCCAAAGGTTTCCTGGAATCCTTTTTGGACTGAAAGCAACGATTGCAGCTCTGTAATCTGCTTCCGGCACTTTGCTGGTCTAGTGAGCTTTGTCTTTGTTCCGTGGTGGCAGCATGGAGTGCTCTTAACGCTGCCTTCAGGTCACTACACTGCCTCTGCAATGTCTCTACCTGCTTCTCTGTTTCTTCACGTACCAGGACTGCACGTTGCGTGTCCTGATAGGCCTTTTCATACTGGGACTGGAAGCTGCTTAAGTGCGCCAGACAAGACTGGTGTGCCCTTTTGGCATCAGCCACCTCTCCGTCTTTTGCTGCCAACTTCCTCCTTAATTCTAAGTTCTCTCTTTCTACCTCACTTACATCGACCTTACTCATTCGATGTATGCCTTCTACCTCTTTCCAGAGCGTCCTATCGACCTCCTTTGTGCCTCGCAACTGTGCCAAGCAGGACACGATTGCCATCGGCTTGCGAGCTTTCCCTAAGCTCTTCTTGTGGATCTCGCTCAGGGTCACCCACCAAGTATACTCCCGGGGCCTGATTCCTCGTTGTCACAGAATTCACTCCAAAGGGGCCATCCTTTCCCTTTGAGATATTTCCTGATTTCCTCTTCCCAAATGGGACATTGTCCCACTCTACTGCTGCTGGTCGCTGCGACCGCAAATTCCTCGGGGTTCATGAGGCGTTGCATTGCCTGCATTGCCATCTTTCCTATCTGAATGCTGCTCTTCAAATTTGGGACAGGGGTATTAAGGCGGTGCTGTAAATACGGGTACGGCTTTCGCTAATTTCCGAAGTACAAACTCCCGACAGTTTTGTCGCAACAAAAATCTATCAGTTTTACCTTATCGCCCTGTTAGTTACACATGCATACACACACTTCCGAATTCTGAGTATTGATCAGAACTGTTTGAACGCTTGTGGTTTTCTGTTCCCAATTGGATCTCTAATTCAAATTTTGGGTTCTGCCAGAGTGATGAAGCCACTTCTAGATCGGGTCCCGTCAGGATGTCGCCAAATAATGTTGCAACCTTTCCGGTTGGTTCAATTGCTCTGTTTTATTACCTTTGCTCTCAAGTCGCCAGGTATCTTACCGCCACGAGGTTCAAGTCCAAGTAATGATCAATAACTCAATACACCGATTAGTAAGATTCAAATCAAAGCACATTTATTATAGATAGTAATCGCTACTCATGCACAAATTCTACGTCTAAGCTACTTCTACAACTACAACTAACAGGCCTATACTTAACTTCGGACTGGCCCACCAGGTCAGGGGAACAAACAGCCTTTCGTTTGGGTTCTGAGTCTGCGGGATTCGAAGTTGGTACGGATTGGTAGCTAGGAGTACCTATCTATTAGCGAGCGTTGATTTTCGACTTACTTCTTTCGGTAGTCACTGCACCGGTCACGGTCAAGGTTGGTTCGCGTTGCTGGGTGACCCGGGCAGGACGAAGAGACGAAGAGAGCGATTTGAACTTGGGGTTTAACTCTTATAGTCCCCAGGGGCTTCCCGCCTTTCGGGGCAGACCCTGTACCTGGTTCTAGGTGATTGGACTTTTGTTCCAATCGCTTGGTTCTATTTCTCCAATACTGGAGCGGTTCCCTGATCGATGGGCGGTCTTGAGGTGTTCGTTAACCTGTTTTGTGTTGGCTCCTGCTGGCGCTGGGGAGTCTGGCTTAGTTTTGAGTGTCCCAAATGTTGCCATTGTTCCCGGGGATTGCTCATCAGTATATAGATGGCTGCTACATTGTTATGCTGATGGTCGCTGGTATCGATGCTGTCTGGGCTTTCGCAGAGTTAAATACACAGCAAATCTGCACCTGCTGGTTTCTGCCTGTGTTGGCTGACTTTCCCATCAGCCTTTGCCGTTCGCCATTTTAAATCGGGAGTTGGCCAATTTAGGTGGCTACAGACTGTACTGGTTGGAATTTAGAAGGATGTGGGGGGGGGGATCTTATCGAAACATATAAAATTATGAAGGAAATAGATAGGATAGATGCAGGCAGGTTGTTTCCACTGGCAGGTCAAAGCAGAACTAGGGGTCATAGCCTCAAAATAAGGGGAAGTAGATTTAGGACTGAGCTTAGGAGAACCTTCTTCACCCAAAGGGTTGTGAATCTATGGAATTCCTGCACAGTGACGCAGTTGAGGCTCCTTCACTAAATGTTTTCAAGATAAAGATAGGTACTTTTTTGAAGAATAAAGGAATAAAGGGATATGGTGTTCGGGCGGGAAAGTGGAGCTGAGACCACAAAAGATCAGCCATTGTCTGGTGAGCCACGGAAATTGCCATTGCCTTTTGGCGGACTGGAAAATTCCACCAGCAATCAATGACAGGCCCCCTTTACCGACGGAAAACCTGCTGTGGGATGTGGGGGCTCCTGAATTCTGATTCTGAGTTAGAGGTGGAGTCTTTGGACATTTCCAATGTACTTGCCTGTCTAGTTTCTCAGAAAATGTGAAACAGAAAAATCCGGGTCTAACTCTTGGATAACTTTTCAACTGTGATATCCCCAATGACTCCGAGATCCATGCTGATTCTTCCCCCCACCTCCCCATCCACTGTCCCACCGACTACCTCTGGCCAGATCTGACTAGTCTCTCCTGCTGGACTCTTTCCGATCCCTTGACCCGACCTGACTATCCCACCACCTGACTGCTCCTCAATCCCCAACATCCCCATGACACAAATTGACTAGCCACCATCACCCAACTACCCACAAACCTACTGACTTACATCCACCTCCCAATTCCCTATGACACAACCTGACTAGTCCCCACCACATGGATCCTGCCCCTGGCACTCTTACCACACGACTCCCACCCCTGACTCCCCGAACAACTTGATTACCCTTGCCGACCTGACCCGTCTACATCCCAACACACCTGCCCACTCATCCATCTCACCCACCTGCCACCCTGCCCAGCTGTCATCCTACCCATCTATCACCGTACCCACTTATACACCTTCTTCGTCCTCCCTTCTTGGGCAGTTCCTCAGAATCGAGGATGACTTGCTTCCACGCCGGGGAGGTGGGTTCTGTGGTGGCTGAAAAGTTCAATCTTGGATCTGCCACAGGTTTGACAGGTGGTGTTTGATGAGGTGGGTGGGTGCGGCACTCCGGGTTCTGCACTCTCCTTCTGCTGTTTACTCTTGGCCTCCACGTGCTCCACCTATGAGGCATGAGGCGATTGGCGCCTTCGCGGATGCTTTTTCTGCAGTTTGTGTGTTCCAAGGCAAGCGATTCCCGCGTGTCAGTGGGGATGTTGCATTTATTTAGGG
Source organism: Scyliorhinus torazame (assembly GCF_047496885.1). Lineage (NCBI taxonomy): Eukaryota > Metazoa > Chordata > Chondrichthyes > Carcharhiniformes > Scyliorhinidae > Scyliorhinus > Scyliorhinus torazame. The sequence goes on along the minus strand of NC_092708.1, from coordinate 145,770,277 downwards.
AGGCTTTCAGAGCGAACGGGGGGACTCTTGCGCGGTCCGGGTTCGCAAACGGACTCTGCCATGAATCGCGGCCGCTGCAGGCCAACCTCATGCGGATGCGCGGCCACGGACCCGGCAATTCTCTGGGGTGCATCAGCAGCTGTAGCCGGATGCTCTCCGCTGCCTTCCTGCTAGCCCCCAGCAAAACGGGGAATCGGTGGCCGTTTTGTGCCAGTCTTTCGGGCATAAAACACCACCGTTCCCATGACGGCGTGGGGACATAGCCCCAGAATCGGAGAATCCAGCCCATAACTTCTACCAGCTAGGGCAAGGGTAGCGGATGCGTGGGGACATCTCCACCTGCATGTTCCCCTCCAAACCTCACTCCATCCTCAAGTGAAACTATATTGCTGTTCCTCCACTGTCATTGGGTCAATAACCTGGAACTCCTTCCCTAACAACACTTTTGGTGTTCCCTCAGCACATGGACAGCTGTGGCCCAAGAAGGTAGCTCACCACCACTTTCCCAATGACAATTAGGGATGGGCAAAAAATGCTGGCCTATATCTCAGAAGGATTGGAAAATTAGTCTCAGTATCTCTGCAATTTTACCTCTCAGATACATCCCCACTGGGCCTGATGGTTATCAACTTTATGTGTGGCCAGCCTTTCCAATATCCCATCTTTATCAATTTTTAGCTCATCTTGTATCCCAACTGTCACCGTTGTGACTATGGCTGGTAGCATCCTCTTCCTTGGTAAAGACTGATGCGAATGTTCATTTGATACCTTAGCCTGCCCTCAGCTTCATAGAATCATAGAATTGACAGTGCAGAAGGACGCCATTCGGCCCATCGAGTCTGCACCGGCCCTTGAAAAGAGCCCCCTACTTAAGCCCACACCTCCACCCTATCCCCGTAACCCAATAACTCCACCTCACGTTTTTGGACACTACAGGCAAATTAGCATGGCCAATCCACCTAACCTGCACGACTTTGGACTGTGGGAGGCAACCGGAGCACCCGGAGGAAATCCACGCAGACACGGGAGAACATGCAGACTCCGCACAGACAGTGACCCAAGCCGGGAATGGAACCTGGGATTCTGGAGCTGTGAAGCAACTGTGCTACTGTGATGTCCACCATGCTTCCATGCAGTGGCCATTTTATTCCCTGATCCATCCACCCATCCTCACATTCCACTTTTGCTGTATATTTGCCTGTTGAAAACTTTTGGATTCCATTGTGTGTTAACACCCAGTCTCCTCTTGTCCTTTTTTTCCCCCTCTTATTGCCTATTATGCTTCCTGTCTGCTCTTTCTGTGTTTATTTTGATTCTCACTTGTATTAACAAACTGACATCTTTCATTCTCATTCCAGATTTCCACTTGATATTACTCTCTATTGCTTTCACCACCCAGGGCTCTGGTCTTGGTTGTTCGACCATACCCCATCATGGGAATGTGTGTTGACTGTCCCCTTCCTTTTCAATGGAAGACCATTGTTGGATTACTGTTTTCCCTGCTTTCGTTTATTCCAATTGACCCAGGCCAGATCCACTTGCAATCCACTGAAATTAGCCATCTTCCAATTAAGTATTTAGTCTCTAGATTACTGCTTGCATCCTTTTCTATATTTACTCGAAACTTTAAGAGGTCATGTGGCACAGTGGTAGCGTCTGAAGTTCTGGGTTCAAGTCTCATTTCAGAACACGATAGCCACGGAATGTATGTTCATATCCGGCTAAACAGGTTGATTATCAGCCTCTAAATCCTTCAAATATGCCTCAAGGCAGGTGTGGTAGGCTATATTAGGGGTATTGCGGTACCTAGGTGGGATGTACCTTATACTGTAGTATGAGTGGTGGAACCTGCCTGCTGGTTCCGCACAGCCGGCGGAGAATAAGAGTCTGTGTTTCACCCACAGCAGTTATTCTGTACTGGATCTGCTGGGGTAACTACTTGTTCATTAAAGCCTTCAATTGGACTACAATCTCGCTTCAGTAGTGATTGATCGTGCATCAATTTAATGAACACAATTGAAGAATGGCTGCTCTCCGCATCAAGCCAAGTTCAACGGGTACATCAGGACGGCCCCGACTACCCCCACGGAGGAACAGAAAATGCAAGTCCTCCACTCAAGGGTGAGTCCAGAAATCTACACGCTTATCGAAGACGCGGACGGTTTCGAGGACACAATGACTTTGTTAAAAGAGCATTACGTCCGTGTGGTGGTATGCATTAAGGGTAATATGGTACACCATGAATGCCGAGAAGCCATTGGAGGACAGATGCTGGATCCCGATTGGATCCACCGCCTACTGGGCTCCACCCAGACAGGCGGGGTATAAGAATCTGGGTTAATCCCCGCAGCTGCATTCTGTGACTGAGCTGCTGGGGAACGAGTCTGAACAAGTCTACTCAATAAAGCCTCGATTGAAGTTCTTTACGTCTCGCCTCGTGTGTGATCGATGGTGCTACAATTTATTGAGCAGACTTAAAAAGGAATATGGAGCTCTGGATCGCCCCGGAGTGCCTGTGAATCGGCCCCCAAGCAGCTAACGCAACATCGGCGTTTAAGCACTGGCTGACGTGCTTTGAGGGATACCTCCGAACGGGCCCCGGCAGACCAACAGAAGACCAGAAGATGCAGGTCCTGCATTCCAGGGTGAGTCCCGAAATCTACTCACTCATCGAGGACGCGGAAAAATTCCCAGCGGCGCACAACTTGCTGAAGGAGATCTATATTAAGCCTGTCAACCAGGTCTACGCACGCTAACAGCTCGCGGCGAGACGACAAATCCCCGGGGAATCGCTAGACGATTTCTTCAATGCTCTAACGATCCTGGGACGAAACTGCAACTGCCCGGCGGTTACGGCAAACGGACATACGGACCTCCTGATCAGAGATGCTTACGTAGCAGGTTTGGCATCGTAGCAAATTCGCCAGAGACTTTTAGAGAAAGACTCTCTCGAACTAACAGAGGTACGGGCCCTTGCAGCCTCCCTTGACGTGGACTCCCAAATCGCCCGTGCCTATGCCCCCGACCGTGCTGCAGCCCCTTGGGCTCCGTGGACCCCCGCCGCGACCGACCCCCCGGCAACCCCCACCCCTCCGCAAGCGTGCGCAGCCAGAATCCCAGACCACCTGGGGGGGCCCCGCTGCTATTTTTGCGGGCAGCCAAAATACCCCGGCCAGCGCCGCCCGGCCCGCTCGGCCACCTGCAAAAGCTGCGGTAAAAAGGGGCACTACGCAGCGGTGTGCCAGTCCCGTGGGGTCACCGCTATCTCCGGGGAACAAATGAGACCACGGGCTCAACCCCCCCAGCGACCCACGGGCGGCCAATGGGCGCCGCCATTTTGGACCCCGGACACCACGAGGGGGGGACGGGCGCCGCCATCTTCCTACCCAAGGGCCGCGAGCAATCCATGGGAGCGGCCATTTTTCCACCCCCAGCCGCGTGCGACTCATGTAAGCGGCCATTTTGTCCACCCCCGACCGCGTGCGATCCATGGATGCCGCCATCTTGGCTGACAGGCAAGGACCCCAGCATGGACGGCTCCACACTGCCTGAAGACAACGATCTGATACACCAACCACGTTTGGCATCGGTGACCCTCGACCAGTCGCGGCCCTGGATGCTCCAGACGACAACGACAAAGGTGCTGGTGAACGGGCACGAGACGCCGTGTCTGATCGACTCGGGGAGCACGGAGAGTTTTATTCACCCGGACACGGTAAGACGCTGTTCCCTTGTAATTCGGCCAAGCACCCAAAACATTTTCCTGGCGGCGGGGTCCCACGCCGTTGAAATCAAAGGGTTCTGCATCGCAAACCTAACGGTGCAGGGGAGAGAGTTCAAAAATTACCGGCTGTACGTCCTTCCCCAGCTCTGCGCTCCCACCCTCCTGGGGTTGGACTTCTAATGCAACCTCCAGAGCTTAACATTCAAATTTGGCGGCCCTATACCCCCACTGACTATCTGCGGCCTCGCGACACTCAAGGTCGAACCGCCCTCCCTGTTTGCGAACCTCACCCTGGATTGAAAACCCGTCGCCACTAGGAGCAGACGGTACAGCACCCAGGACCGGACGTTTATCAGGTCCGAAGTCCAGCGGCTGCTGAAGGAAGGCATAATCCAGGCCAGCAATAGTCCCTGGAGAGCCCAGGTGGTAGTAGTGAAGGCAGGGGAGAAGCAAAGGATGGCCGTAGACTACAGTCAGACCATCAACAGGTACACGCAGCTAGATGCGTACCCTCTTCCCCGCATATCCGACATGGTCAATCGGATTGCACAGTGCAAGGTCTTCTCCACCGTGGACCTTAAGTCCGCCTACCACCAGCTCCCCATTCGCCCCGGTGACCGCAAATACACTGCCTTCGAAGCAGACGGGCGGCTATACCACTTCTTAAGGGTTCCATTTGGCATCACGAACGGAGTCTCGGTCTTCCAACGGGAGATGGACCGAATGGTCGACCAGCATGGTTTACGGGCCACGTTCCCGTACCTCGACAACGTCACCATCTGCGGCCACGACCAGCAGGACTACGACGCCAACCTCCAAAAATTCCTCCAGACCGCTAACGCCTTCAACCTCACCTACAACGAGGAAAAATGCGTGTTTAGCACCAACCGTCTAGCCATCCTTGGCTACGTAGTGCGTAATGGAGTGATAGGCCCCGACCCCGAACGCCCCCTCATGGAGTTCCCTCTCCCCCACTGTACCAAAGCCCTGAAACGCTGCCTGGGCTTCTTTTGTTATTACGCCCAGTGGGTCCCCCAGTACGCAGACAAGGCCCGCCCACTAATCCAGTCCACTACTTTTCCCCTGTCGACAGAGGCCCGCCAGGCCTTCAGCCGCATCAAAGCGGATATTGCAAAGGCCACGATGCACGCCATCGACGAGTCCCTCCCCTTCCAAGTCGAGAGCGACGCGTCCGACGTAGCTCTGGCGGCCACGCTCAACCAAGCGGGCAGACCCGTGGCCTTTTTCTCCCGGACCCTACACGCTTCAGAAATTCGCCACTCCTCAGTAGAAAAGGAGGCCCAAGCCACAGTGGAAACTGTGCGACATTGGAGGCATTACCTGGCCGGTAGGAGATTCACTCTCCTCACTGACCAACGGTCGGTAGCCTTCATGTTTGATAGTGCACAGCGGGGCAAGATAAAAAACGACAAGATCCTGCGGTGGAGGATCGAACTCTCCACCTACAATTATGAGATCTTGTATCGTCCCGGAAAGCTGAACGAGCCGTCCGATGCCCTATCTCATGGCACTTGTTCCAACGCACAAATAGACCGTCTCCAAGCCCTCCACGAGGACCTCTGCCACCCGGGGGTCACTCGTTTCTACCACTTCATAAAGGCCCGCAACCTCCCTTACTCCGTCGAGGAACTGCCAAATCTGCGCAGAATGCAAACCGCATTTTTTCAGGCCAGATAGCGCACCTGATAAAGGCTTCCCGTCCCTTTGAACGCCTCAGTTTGGACTTCAAAGGCCCCCTCCCCTCCACCGATCGCTACACGTACTTTCTTAACGTCGTTGACGAATACTCCCGCTTCCCCTTCGCCATCCCCTGTCCCGACATGACTGCGGCCACGATCATTAAAGCCCTCGGCACCATCTTTACCCTGTTCGGTTTCCCCGCCTACATCCATAGTGACAGGGGGTCCTCCTTCATGAGTGATGAGCTGCGTCAATTCCTGCTCAGTAAGGGCATAGCCTCGAGCAGGACGACCAGCTACAACCCCCGGGGGAACGGGCAGGTAGAGAGGGAGAACGGAACGGTCTGGAAGACCGTCCTACTGGCCCTACGGTCTAGGAGTCTCCCAACTTCCCGCTGGCAGGAAGTACTCCCGGATGCCCTTCATTCTATCCGGTCCCTGCTGTGTACCACCACTAACCAAACGCCTCACGAGCGCCTCCTTGTCTTCTCTAGGAGGTCTGCTTCTGGAACGTCACTTCCGACCTGGCTGGCAGCCCCGGGACCCATCCTGCTCTGGAAACATGTGCGGGCGCACAAATCGGACCCACTGGTGGAGAAGGTACACCTACTCCACGCAAACCCGCAGTACGCCTACGTGGCATTCCCAGGCGGCCGACAGGACACGGTCTCTCTGCGGGCCCTGGCGCCCGCCGGAGCTCCCCACCCCCCCCAACACAAATCACCTCCCCCTCACTCCCGCCGGTGCACCCCACAGCCACCCCCTTCCCAGGGGGATCGGTCCTCCTCCCAGGCCCGTCCAGGAGTAAGGAAACAGAAGGGGACAGCACGATGCTCCCAGAGTCGACCGGACCCGAGCCAGCACCACCACCACCACCCGGGCTGAGACGATCGGAAAGAGCGACCAGAGCACCATCTCGACTCATCGAATCGACTTAAGATGTATATAATTCAGTGGCCCAGTAAAGCAGCATTGTTGTAAATAGTTAATGCTGCAAATCGGGTAAAATGTGAATAATTCGGTGGCCCAGTAAAAGCGGCATGATTGAATATAGTTCAATGGTTAAGGTACCAACCCTGTAAACCCCTACCACCATACCACCCACCACCCCGCCGGGTTCTTTTTTAACAAGGGGAGAATGTGGTGGTATGTATTAAGGGTAATACGGTACACCAGGAATGCCGAGGAGCCATTGGAGGACAGATGCTGGATCCCGATTGGATCCACCGCCTACTGGGCTCCACCCAGATAGGCGGGGTATAAGAACCTGGGTTAATCCCCGCAGCTGCATTCTGTGACTGAGCTGCTGAGGAATGAGTCTGAACAAGTCTGCTCAATAAAGCCTCGATTGAAGTTCTTTACGTCTCGCCTCGTGTGTGATCGATGGTGCTACAATCCGCACTGTGAATCAGGTTATACGCTCGGCATCTTTTAGCTACAAGACAGCAGATCCCAGGGGAATCACTGGACGATTTTTACCGCGCATTGTTAGTGTTTGGTAGAAACTGTAACTGTCCACAAGTCTCAGCCAATGACCACACTGAACTCTTTACACGGGATGCTTTTGTTGCGGGCATGCTGTCCTCTAAAATCTGCTAGCGACTGCTTGAAAACGACACGCGAGGTCTAAAGAGGCACGGAAACTTGTGCACTCCCTAGATGTAGCCTCCCGCAACACCCAGGCCTACATTCCCAAACGCGCGGTACCCGCATGGACAGGGTGGACCCCACCTGCGGCCGATTCCAAAGCACTACTAAATTCCCCACAAGCTTGTGCAGTTTGGCAGCCAGGAAACCCGGGGGAGGGGGGGCCTGATGCTATTTTTGCGGGCAAAACAAACACCCCCAGCAATGCTGCCCGGCCCGATCTTCAATCTGCAAGGGCTGCGGGAAGAAGGGACACCTCGTGACAGCATGCCAGGCCCGGTCGGCCACCGCTGTCTCCACAGGCGAACCGGGCCCGCTGCCATTCCTCTCCTCACAGGCCATGTGCAATTCATGGGGGCAGCCATCTTGGATGACGTCTCAGGACCCCGACTCGGGTGGCCGTGTATCGCCTGATGAGATTTCTCAGCTTCTGCCACAACTTGCCTCAGTGACACTGGACCAGTCTCGGCCCCGAACGCTTTCCACCGCTCGGTCTCAGGACCCCGACTCGGCTGGCCATGTCTCGCCTGATGAGATCTCCCAGCCGGCCATGTGTGATTCATGGGGGCAGCCATCTTGGATGACGTCTCAGGACCCCGACTCGGGTGGCCGTGTATCGCCCGACGAGATTTCTCAGCTTCTGCCACAACTTGCCTCAGTGACACTGGACCAGTCTCGGCCCCGAACGCTTTCCACCGCTACGACGTCGGTACTCATCAACGGGCACAAGACATCCTGCATGATCGACTCTGGGAGCATGGAGAGCTTCATCCATCCCAATACAGTAAGACACTGCTCGCTCGCTGTACACCCGATTAAACAAAAGATTTCCCTGGCCTCTGGATCCCACTCTGTGGAGATCCAGGGGTACTGCATCGCCAACCTCACGGTCCAGGGCGTGGAGTTCAATAACTTCTGACTCTACGTCCTCACCCATTTCTGCGCTGCCACACTCCTGGGACTGGACTTCCAGTGTCACCTGCAAAGTTTAACGTTCAAATTCGGCGGCCCCATAGCCACCCTCACTGTCTGCGGCCTCGTGACCCTCAAGGTCGACCCGCCTTCCCTCGCTTCAGTAGTGATTGATCGTGCATCAGCAAGTAAGACAGGAAGGTAAGAGCGGGAGAGTTTTCTGGTCAACCACACTGGAAAGTGCAACAGCAAACCACCGCAGTACTTTGCTATGAATAATCATGGGCCAATCTTATGGAAGATACCCTTTTAAGTCATGATATCTGAGTGAGGAGGAACCAACACTTTATAATACACTTTCCTAGATTTTCTCTTACTGACACGTGAATCATTTGACCCAGCTAATTCCCCAGAATCAGATTCAGCAATGCCTCTGTCGCAACGGGCTAGAACTATGGGGCTGGTGTTTGCAGATTGCTATACTGCTCAAGAAAATTCTCCTGAGTGTACTGTTGAAAATCTCCAACATCATCTCTTTAGGCCTATCTGTCTCTGTCTACATAAGTAAACATGGTTCTGTTGATCTCAGAAAAATTGTTCCATAAAATAATGTTATCGAGCTAAAGGAGATTTCTCTCCATCAATGTCCATGTTATCAACGATCAGGAACAAAATAGCGTACAAGTGAAAACCCACCAATCAGGCGGAATTCATTATTCCTTTATCTTGAGGAAGACCGCTGTGGTGGCGTGGCCCTTTTAAGGGGCTATGTTTGGCGAGTCATGTGACCCGCTCACGGCCTATCACGTGGGAGTGCGCAAACTCTGACTCTGGTTTCCGGGCAGTGTGGACCCGGGAGTCAAGAATTGTATGATATACTTCTGTGCCTGTATATAGTTATGTCTCAAAGTTGTTTCCAATAAACCTCTTTGTTATACAAGAAACCTCCTCAATGATGCCTCATGTTATTACACCTTCGCTCCATGACCGAATCATTTGAAGGAAAGGCAGACGTGAAGAGTTAGTTTGGTTTTATTAGTGTCATTTTTAGAAGCTTGGGGATTTAAGTCTCATCAGCATCTGGACTGCATCGTATAAGGTGACGCTTACATTTTTGCTGATGCAATGACATTGAAGTATGTTTTAAAAGCTTTTAAATGTGATTTTTGTTTCAATTTCCTAAGACACAAAGTAATGTTTCCCAATGAAATTTTGAAATTGTTGTACTTTATAACATGAATTTTAGTCATTGAAAACAATGGCTGCCCAAGTTGCTGGATCAATTAAAAATGCTAATTTTCCACAACAAATCTATTTTAAGTTGTTTTAAATCAATTTCCACCAAGTTATTACGATATATACCTAAAGGAAACTTTTTAAAGCAAGTTTTTATTTGAATGATTTTCTAAAACATTGTCGAATTGTGCTGGTTGGTGGCAGATTTTGTATTCCCCGCCGTGCAAATAACTTCGAACAGAAACTCAGGGGGGAGAAATACATTTTTAAAAATGGGTGCAGTTACCATTGGAATCAACAATTGCACCCAAAGTGAAAATGTTATCCCCTTCAACATACCATGTTGTCTGGCACCTAGATGGCCGCATGGAAAAGATTGATTACATTTTTCACCTTAAGTTCCGTTGGCCTGAGGAATTTGAAGTATTTCTGCTGTACTTTCCTATCGGAAAATTGATTAGTGTTTATCCTAATGAACAAAACATCAACAACCTGCTTGATTCTCCTGTACTGTGCAAGCAAGTGATGGCAAATAATTCCTGGAAGGAGTAGATCTATCGATTCAAGTAGCTGTGACCTCCATTGACATTGGCTGTGCTTAAGTTGGGTGTTAGCTGCAAGTATCCTTCATAGTTTTGCACCTGCTTCCATGTTAATCTGAGGGCCTTTGTTAGTGTTGAGGAGCAGCGTCAGAACTCACAAGTAGTGTAATAGCAGGTATGGCCGTCCTCGCTGGTGCTCCCTGATTTCTCTGGTGCAAATCATCATCTTGTAAAACTCCAATCTCAAAATACTGCAGTTCGGGCACAGGACAAAATCCCATCATTAATTTCAACTATTTTGCCAAGTGGCACAAAGATCTGAGTGGTATAAAATAAATGTAATTCTCTGAGGAAAAATGTTGTAGTGCAACAGGTTTTGCACAAATTCAGTCTTTTATTATCTTCCTGTTCTCCAGACCTCTTGAAAAGGCTTCAAGTACTGTTCGCTTTCTGATAATTTTGCAAAAATTAACAATCTAAGAAATAGGAGCAGGGTAAGTTATATACACTTTGAGCCCACTCTATTCAATAAGATCAAGTCTGATCTTTGACTTCCCCTCAATATTCCCATCCAATCATCGTATCCCTTGATTCTCTTAGTCTCCCAAAAAATCTATCAGGCTCTGTGTTAAATGTACTCAATGACTGAGCAGTTACTGCCCTCTGGAATACGAGAATTCCATAGATTCACAATGTTCTGCATGAAGAAATTTCTCCTCATCCCGGTCTTAAATGAATTACTTCTTATCCTGAACTATGCCCCCTAGTTCTAGATTATCCAGCCAAGGGAAACAACCTTTCCACATGTTAAGCCCTCTGAAAATCATGTGTGTTTAAATCAGATCACTTTATCTTGTTGTAAACTCCAGAGAGTAGAGGTCTATTCAATTCAGGCTCCCATCGTTGGACAGCTTGCTTATCCCAGGACTAATCTAGTGAGCCTTCACTGTACTGCCTCCAAGGCAAGTATATCTCTCCTTAGATAAGGAGACCAAAATTGTGCACAGTACTTTAGGTATAATCCAACCAAATTACAATTGTAGCAAAAACTACCTTACTTTTGTAGTACAATCCATTTGCAATAAATGTCAGTCTGCTATTTGACTTCCTAACTGCCTATAGTGCTAGCATGTTAACATTCTCTATTCTAAGCCTTTTTGATTTCCATTGATATTCACAAAAAAAGAAATCCCAAATAAGATATGATTTTATGAAGTTATTTTATGAAAAAAAAACACGTGAAGCAGTAAAAGAAAGGTAAAAAAACTGTTCAGCTGAGTAAAATTATCTGGCCCTGTAAGAGCTCCTGTGTGCTTGGAGCTTTGCTTCATGGCCATTTGAGATGGTTCATATGGGCACACAGCATAGCTCCCATTTGTAAACAATGGAAAATTCAATGTAGTCACAGTTGCATGCATCAGCTATTAGTTCAAATATTAAAATTAAGTTCTTGTACCCATGCTGACAGCATCCACCAAGTGGCTGGACGATATGCCCAAATATCATGAAAATTAATTTACGGACTTCATTTAAAGGGAAGTTCTCTTTGTATCTGAAATGATGGGCCTAATTGTCACAGAATCGAGCCAACTGTGGAGACCCTTAAAAATAGCAAGTGAAAGCCAAATGCAGAGGTCCCAAATAACAAAGAACATAGAAAGTTACACACAGGAACAGGCCCTTGGGCTCTCCAACCCTGCACTGACCATGCTGCCCATTTGAACTAAAAAACCCTACTCTTCCGGAGACCATATCTCTCTATTCCCATCCTATTCATGTATTTGTCAAGATGTCCCTGTCATGTGAGACTACCTTTAAGAAATGGGTGTTTATAAATGGGTGTGTATATAAGTATCTGTAGTGAGAGTACCTAAAAGAAATGGGTGTTTATTACTGCAGTGATGTCAGAGAGTGGGTGGAGCTGGGCTGTCTGTCAGCTTTTTATTTTCATTTTAGGCTGTTTGCTGCAGGGTGTGTTTTAGTTTCGTTTTCCGAGCTGGATAGCTGCAGTCACTGCCAGACGGTGTATTAGAGTCTCTCTCTGTAATCTAAAGACTGTAAATTGATCCTGTTGATTTAAAACTAATAACAGTAGTGACTTTGACCTGATGTGCTTCTGGTAAAAGGTGTTTTAATTCTTATGGATGTTAAAAGGAAAGCTTAAAGGATTACTTTGTGTTGTATTCTTTTGGGGTTGTATTTGAATTAATGGTTGCTAAGATGTTCACTGTATGTTTTAAAAAGGTTAACTTGAGTTCGTAGAATAAACATTGTTTTGCTTTAAAAAATACTTTTCCATTTCTGCTCTACCACACCTGTAGAGTGGGCCATGTGCTCCCCATACCGCAATCTATTAAAAGTTGTGGGTCAGGTGAACTCCATGATACACTTTGAGGTTCTCTAAACCTTGGCCCATAACATCCCTTAAAAGTCACTATTGTATCTGCTTCCACTTCCTCCCCCGGCAGCAAGTTCCAGGCTCCCACCACCCTCTGTATATAAACATGCCTCGTGCATCTCCTTTAACCCTTGCCCCTCGCACCTCAAACGTATGCCTGCTAGTAATTGACTCTTCCACCCTGGGTTAAAGCTTGTCCATGTCCCTCATAGACTTCTATCAGGTTGCCCCTCAGCCTCCGTCGTTCCAGTGAGAACAAACCAAGTTTCTCCAACCTTTCCTCATAGTTAATGTCCTCCATACCAGGCAACATACTGGTAAATCTCTTCTGCACCCTTTTCAATGCCTCCACATCATTCTGGTAATGTGGCGACAAGAATTAAACACTAAGTGCGGCCGAACTAATGCTCTATAAAGCTGCAACATACTTCCCAATTTTTAAATTCAGTGCCCTGGCTGATGAGGGCAGGCAGCTGTATGCCCTCTTGACTACCTTCTCCACTTGTGTTGCCACTTTCAGTGACTATGTACCTGTACACCCAGAGCCCTCTACTTATCAATACTCTTAAGGGTTCTGCCATTTACTGTATATTTCCCACCTGTACTAAACCTTCTAAAATGTATTTCCTCACATTTGTCCAGATTAAATTCCATTAGCCATCTCTCTGCCCAAGTCTCCAACCAATCTATATCCTGCTGTATCCTATGACGGTCCTCATCGCTATTCGCAATTCTTTGTGTCACTCTCAAACTTACTAATCAAACATTTTCCTCCAAATCATTTATATATATTACAAACAGCAAAGGTCCCAGCACTGATCCCTGAGGAATGCCACTAATTTCAGACCTCCATTGAGAAATGTACCCTTCCACTGCTACCCTCTGTCTTTGATGACCAAGCCAGTTCTGAATCCATCTCGCCAGCTCACCTCTGATCCCATGCGACTTCATCTGTTGTACTAGTCTGCCATGACCTTGTCAAAGGCCATACTGAAGTCCATGTACACAACATCCACTGCCCTACTCTTATCAATCATCTTTGTCATTTCCTTGAAAAACTTGATCAAGTTAGTGAGACAAGACCTCTCCGTCACAAAACCATGTTGCCTCTCTCTAATGCATCCACTTATTTCCAAGTGGAAGTAACTCCTGTCTCGAAGAATCCTCTTCAATAATTTCCCTACCGCTGACATAAGGCTCACCGGCCTGTAATTACCTGGATTAACCTTACTACCCTTCTTACACAAAGGAACAACATTAGCTATTCTCCAATCCTCTGGGACCGCCCTGTAGCCAGTGAGGAGTCAAAGATTTCCACCTCCACTTCTGACAGATCCCATTTCTGCCTGCAAGTGGAAAAGGGGCGGGATGAGAATCACAGAGGCAGGAACCCAAACTCAGCAGAGCCATTTGAAATTATTGCTGAGTTAAAATGGACCCTATTCTGTCTGCTGCAAGGGCCATCAACCCACACTGTGGGAATCACACATTAATGGAGTAAACATAAACACTCCAGAAGAGTGGATGAGGTCTGTTTAAGTTTCATGAGCTAAAGCAATTTTTAAAATCCCCAGCCCTTTCAAATTGAAGAAAAAAGACAGGACGAAGCTACCAGTGAGAGTTCTTTTTTTTAAAAACCTCTGCTGAACTTCTTTGATTGACAGGCCATCTAGTGTCTGTTAGAAAAAAACATGCTTGTATAGTTTCAATAAAATTCTTTGCAGACATTATTACAGCTGTGATGGGTTTGAATGCTTGGATGAGTTTCAAAGGCTAAACAAAGAACTTAGCTCGGCAGGGTGCCGGGTGCACATGTTGATTAACAGTTTATAGAGACTTTTGAAGGATTTGCTATCTTGAGCTGGCATGGAAGGAGCATGGGTCTGGGTGAGAAATGTGGGGTTGTGAAGAGTGAGAGCTAGAGGGCATAACAGTTTCTAAATCAAAAGTGAATGAAGGCAGGCATACTAATCAGTCTGCCCCAGGCTTGTGGCCAGCGCCACTAACGACCTGCTTCCAGGACGGACGGGTTTGACTCGATTTCCGAAAGCACAATTGTGTGTAATGGGGCCCTTTAAACTGAAGCAGGTCAGCTGAGCCAAGAATTTTCCCAAGTTTAATTCCTCACCTTGGTGGCAAAAATTCCAGTTCTATATGTATACCTAAAAGTGATATATTTTAATATGGTTGGTTGTAAAACTTTTTCTGCATTTTTGTTAAACATCGGGAGCTGATTTTACAAAATGCACAAAACCAAAAGTATATTGATACTGACCTCTGGAGAAGACCATTTTATCTTGGAAATTGTAGTCCTCATTCAATAACATGAATGTAAAATGTTCTCCGCGTTGCAAAGATGATTGATTTTGTCAAATGATTTCTTTCATATCATGCTAAATATTTCTATAATACTATTCATCTGTTTTGGATTCTATTATCCCTGACCAAGTGAAGAGACGCTTTTTCTGAAACTCCCACCAGATGTTTGGCTTTCGTACAAATATTTGATTCATTAGTCAATACACTTTAAATTGAACCTCTTGCAACAACCTATTGCACTCAATTGCTTCGCATTTTATTGAAAGAAGTAACTGAGTAAATCCATTGGCTGGGATTCTCTGGACCGGTTGTTGTGGGATCCGTCGCATGAGATTCTGCTTCCCTGACAAAAGGTCCATCGACTTACCGGATGATCCCGGCATTGGGCGGAGATAGAAAATCCTATGAATTGTGGGGTTTCTTTGTAAGAACCTTTGGATAGTTTTTGTTTGCAAAGCATTAGAACAAATCTGGAATGGTAGTTGAATGCATGGAATGAGACCTATTTAATTTTGTACAGATATTTTTTGGAAAGCTCTTGGTTGCAAATCACAACTGGGTCACGATGCAGAGTGAGGCCAACAGTGTGGGTTCAATTCCTGTACTGGCTGAGGTTATTCATCAAGGCCCTCTCAACCTTCTCCCTTGCCTGAGGTGTGGTGATCCTCAGGTTAAATCACCATTAGTCAGCTTTCTCCCTCAAAGGGGAAGGCAGCCCATGGTCATCTGGGACTATGGCAACCTTACTTTCTCACTTTTCGGTGTGTGAGGGGATATTCCTCACATGCGCTTGAGGAATGTGAAACAATGGGCACGATTCGCCGACCCCCCACCGGGTCGGAGAATCGCTGGGGGCCGGCGCGATGCCGGACTGATTCGCCCCGTTTTTGGCGCCGGTCGGCGGACATCACGCCGATTGCGGAGAATCCCGCCCAATGAACGGAAATCTCCCTAAAACATACAGAGTGTCATAGAGGGTGGGAAAAGTGGTGTAGAAGCTGCCGGCACAAATGGCAGTTTTCTCTGCCATATGTTTAGCCCGATAGAGAAAAATAGGCAGGGGTGGGTGCCACAATATAAATTTTGCAGGGCAGGCTCAATCAAACTTAGTTTTATTGAAGATCAGGGCATCAATTTTAAAGGCCCCTTGATATAAAAAAATTACATACCCCTCACCTGATGAAGGGGCTGCTCTCCAAAAGCTAGTGATTCTAAACAAACCTATTGGACTTTAACCTGGTGTTCCGCCGCCGTGTCCCGAATCCTCCGCCACCGGAGATTCGGCGGGGGCGGGAATCGCGCCGTGCCGGTCGGCGGAAATCGCGCCAGTCGGCGGGCCCACCCCCGGCGATTCTCCGGTCCGTGATGGGCCGAAGTCCCGCCGCTGTCAACCGATGCCAGCCGGCGTGGATTGAACCACCTTTCAAATGGCGGGACAAGCCGGCGCGGGCGGGCTCCAGGGTCTTGGGGGGGGCAATGGGGCGATCTGGCCCTGGGGGGTGCCCCCACGGTGGCCTGGCCCGTGATCGGGGCCCACCGATCCGCGTCGGGCCTGTGCCGTGGGGGCACTCTTTTCCTTCCACCTTCGCCATGGTCTTCACTATGGGGATGCCGTGAGCGGCCGCTGACGCTCCCGCGCATGCGTCGCACGGCAAAGTCATTTCCGCGCCAGCTGGCGGGGCGCCAAAGGCTTTTCCCGCCAGCCGGCGGGGCGGAAATCAGTCCGACGTGGGCCTAGCCCCTCAAGGTGAGGGCTCGGCCCCTCAAGATGCGGAGAATTCCGCACCTTTGGGCCGGCGCGATGCCGGACTGATTCGCCCCGTTTTTGGCGCCGGTCGGCGGACATCACGCCGATTGCGGAGAATCCCGCCCAATGAACGGAAATCTCCCTAAAACATACAGAGTGTCATAGAGGGTGGGAAAAGTGGTGTAGAAGCTGCCGGCACAAATGGCAGTTTTCTCTGCCATATGATTAGACCAATAGAGAAAAATAGGCAGGGGTGGGTGCCACAATATAAATTTTGCAGGGCAGGCTCAATCAAACTTAGTTTTATTGAAGATCAGGGCGTCAATTTTAAAGGCCCCTTGATATAAAAAAATTACATACCCCTCACCTGATGAAGGGGCTGCTCTCCAAAAGCTAGTGATTCTAAACAAACCTATTGGACTTTAACCTGGTGTTGTAAGACATCTTACCATTATTCAAGAGGCAAGGCACCTAAACTACAAGTGAAGTAATTTTTAAGAATTTCAAATCGTGACAGGATGCAATCTGACAGGCCAATGCAACCAACAACTCAGTCTGCATGTTTATCAATTCTCTCATGTATGCTGGCCCATTGACGGCCTTATCTGAGTCCTCTGCAGCAGAATTTGTCTGCTACTTCAATGTAGCATGCTCTTACACACATGACTCACCATGTGCTAATCCCAATTCTATTCCTGTCTCCAACATATGTGCAATGCTGAGCTGGTGGTTGGGAAGGTCAGATCAAGTGCCAAGGCCTCTTCATCAGTACTGTGCTGTTGCTGTCACTCTTTCTCCTCGGGCTACTGTGCTTGGTCAGGTGGCTGTTCTTGGATGTCTGAAAGCATAAAATCAGAAGGTGAAGATTGGTGTGAGGGAAGGGGGATAGGGATGGGATTTTGCGGCTATGTCCGGATGAAGGGTCTGATCTTATGACCAGAACATCGGTGCCGACCCCGCAATGATGCTCCATCCGGTGGAGGGCTAGCAGCCACACCATGTAAAGCCCCCGGCTGTACCTGCAGATACGGACGCAGAATGGCTGGTCCGTGGATGCGCATGCGCACGCCGGAAGCCTGTGGCGGCCGCGCCGTACAGCATGGCGCCAGCCCCACACGGAACCGGCCTGCCAGATAGTGCCCCCCTGTGACACTCTTCGCCACCGCTGGACCACCCCCACTCACCCCCCCCAGACCCCGCTGAAGCCCGCCCTACCAGCAGAATGCCCCCCCCCCCCCCCCCCACGACTGTGGCGGAGATGAACACAGTCTGCAGCCGCCACGCCAGGTTCACGAAAGTTGAGAGGACACCTGTCCCACGCCGTCGGGAAGTCAGCCCATCAAGTGACATCCTGAGGCCATCCCAATGGCATGCGGCGTACTCCTCGAGTACTCCGCTTTTGAGGGTGGAGCATCCAAAAAATGGCGCCACCCCCAATTTCAGCGTAAAAACGGATTCTCCGTCAGATTGCCGACCGTGATTTCGATGTCGGCAATCGGAGATTCTGACCAGGGTCTCCCAAATAGAGAATTTTTGTCATTAAGAGGAGCAAGCTGGCTGCATTATCTGTTTACTGTACTTTGCTGCTGGAACTCATTAAGCCCGTAAAAGATGGTGGGACCCGAATGGCCACACACATATCTATGATCATGCAGATGAGGTGAGTGCACTAAATTTACATGTTGCTGATCAGAAACAGCATGGTAGACAGCAAATTGCAACCCCCATATCTTAGAACTGGGCACATGAATTTCTAGCCACTTGTTTCTTCACCTGCTTCAATAAATAAACACTTGTTTATTTCCTCTGCCTCTTTATCAGAAACTGGAGTAAGTTACAATGATTGTTATAAAACAAGCAGAATCATATTTTTTCAGAAGATGCATCCTTTTTGAATGAGCAACAAATTGCATTGCGAATTCCAGTGTCTTAAGATTGATCTCTGATTATTGATTGTGTCAGAGACTGATACACCACTTGATTTGTACTGCAAAATAAATCCTTTTTGTCATCAGGTTCAACAGTTACCAGCAGAATTTTGGGGGACTGAGAATAAAAAAGGAACAGAAATGAGTGGATAAGCATCCTTCAACAATGTGATACAGGGGTGGATGAAATACACTTAAGCAAAAGTCCAAACATAACAAAGTAAACGCAGTCAAGGAAAAATAGTCCATCATGAGAAAAAGATGTAATTCTGATAAGGGGCAAAAGAAAATACAAAATAAAAAGATGAGACGTGGCTCGGGGAGAACAGAAGTGAAACCCCAAAAGACATTAGAAAACATATCACGGACATAGCACGGTAGCATTGTGGATAGCACAATTGCTTCACAGCTCCAGGGACCCAGGTTCGATCCCGGTTTGGGTCACGGTCTGTGTGGAGTCTGCACATCCTCCCCGTGTGTGCGTGGGTTTCCTCCGGGCGCTCCGGGTTCCTCCCACAGTCCAAAGATGTGCAGGTTAGGTGGATTGGCCATGGTAAATTGCCCTTAGTGTCCAAAATTTCCCTTAGTGTTGGGTAGGGTTACTGGGTTCTGGGGATGGGGTGGAGGTGTTGACCTTGGGTGGGGTGCTCTTGCCAAGAGCCGGCGCAGACTCGCTGGGCCGAATGGCCTCCTTCTGCACTGTAAATTCTCTGAATAAGAGACCGAAAGATAAAACACATAAGAAAGCGGGAAATGAGATACGTGCTAAGAAAAAAGAAACAAGACAGATATGGGGCGCCATTCTCCGACCCCCCCGCCGGGTTGGAGAATCACCGGGGGCTGCCGTGAATCCCGCCCCCGCCGGTTGCCGAAGTCTCCGGTACCGGATATTCGACGGGGGCGGGAATCGGGCCGCGCCGGTTGGCGGGCCCCCCCGCTCGATTCTCCGGCCCGGATGGGCCGAAGTCCCGCCGATAAATTGCCTGTCCCGCCGGCGTAAATTAGAGTACCTATTTACCGGCGGGACAAGGCGGCGCGGGCGGGCTCCGGGGTCCTGGGGGGGTCGCGGGACGATCTGGCCCCGGGGGGTGCCCCCACGGTGGCCTGGCCCGCGATCGGGGCCCACCGATCCGCGGGCGGGCCTGTGCCGTGGGGGCACTATTTCCCTTCCGCCTCCGCCACGGTCTCCACCATGGCGGAGGCGGAAGAGACTCTCCCCACTGCGCATGCGTGGGAAACTGTCAGCGGCCGCTGACGCTCCCGCGCATGCACCGCCCCGACATGTCATTTCCGCGCCAGCTGGCGGGGCAACAAAGGCTGTTTCCGCCAGCTGGCGGGGCGGAAATCCCTCCGGCGCCGGCCTAGCCCCTCAATGTTGTGGCTCGACCCCCAAAGATGCGGAGCATTCCGCACCTTTGGGGTGGCGCGATGCCCGTCTGATTGGCGCCGTTTTGGGCGCCAGTCGGCGGACATCGCGCCGTTTGGGGAGAATTTCGCCCACGATGTTCAGATGCAGACAGTAACCAAAGAAAGATGATCTGGACTGAGATAAATAGCTACAAGATAGATAAACAGCGAGGTTAGATGTGATAAAACATGCAGACAACAGAGACACACACACACAGACAGATGAAAGTGATATGGACAAACAAAGATAGTACTTGAACACAGATGAAGATAGATGCTGAAACATAGCAAATAATAGACTGAAAGGAGTAAACAAACATATAAATGACAAAATAAATCACAGGTGCCAAGGGAACAAGTAAATGGTTATACAATAGAACAGAATACTGAGAGCAACGTGGAATTTATATAAATTAAATCAAAGTGCCAGGAGGGAATCATCATATTTTGCATATAATAGGGATATGAGAATATTTTAAGCAACCCACTTCTCCCAATGTGAAGTCACACTTCAAGGAACTGAAGTTTGGTGGACTAGCACTAGCACTATATCTAACCCATGTTCCCTTAAAGCATAACTCTCTGTTGGTACTGTGACATCAAACAAATTACTATTCATCCATCATGATTTTGCAAGTTGACTACTTGGGAGTAAAGCCATTAGTTTGAAAATAATTCTAAAAAATGTTTCCTCACGGTCATTTTGAAGGGTGAACTATGTTCACAACAAGATAATTAATGCCAGGTAGCTGAACAATTCTCTCATTTGATATTTCAATTCCCTGTTTCAACGTTATTACACTGATATTGATATAAGTCAAGAGATCCAGATTCAAAAAGTGCATTCCACATGGCAAAAATTCAGGTTCCATACCTTATAGATAACTTTACACCTGATACATTTTAATAATTAAATAATTGTTGGAGTTCTTCCAATTAAGTTAATTTCAAAATTGTGTCCTTCATAATATTTTCTGAACCCAGTATTGAGATTATAATCGGTGAGTTATAGTGATATGATAGAACAGCTTCTCAGATGTTGGGCGCGATTCTCCGGCCTTGTTGCGCTCTTGCTCGAGCGAGGGGTCTCTGGGCTGGGGGGGGGGGGGCTCGGGCAGGGGGAACATGCAATCCTAGACCCTGCCTGTCTGACCACTGACCATCCATAACTCCCATTGACCGTGGAGGCCTCTAGCTTTGTGGTTGAAGGATATTGCTAATAGGGAATTGGCAATCGTAGTTAAGTGCGCAGTTCACACATCTCAAGTGGACCTCCATGGTGGGCGGGGCATGTAACATGTGGGGCTCAGTGCCGAGCATCCCAATCAGTTAAACATGAAATGAAAGATTTGCTGTCAGTGCTTTCCTCCTCACACACAGCGTGTGCTCTTGAAGTCCTCACAGACGTAAATCTTAGAAAGCCCTTGAATTGGCATGAACTTTCAATTTTTTAATTCTAACCTTGCTTTAAAAATCCTGGAAATATTACACCTTGAATGAGGTTTTTAATGGTCATCTTATACATTTATAAATTAATACTTTAAAAACATTTTTCAGCTACTCCCATTTAAAAGAACTAACTTAATGCTGCTAGCTGCAAAATGTATAAAATATGAAGGATAGAACATACAGTGCAGAAGGACGCCATTCGGCCCATCGTGTCTGCACCAGCCCATCAAGTCTGCACCGGCACACTTAAGCCTTCACTTCCAACCTATTCCCTTAACCCAATAACCCTTCCTAACCTTTTTGGACACTCAGGGCAATTTAACATGGCCAATCCACCTAACCTGCACGTCTTTGGACTGTGGGAGGAAACCGGAACACCCGGAGGAAACCCACGCAGACACGGGGACAACGTGCAGACTCCGCACAGACAGTGACTCAGCAGGGAATCGAACCTGGGACCCTGGTTCTGTGAAGCTACAGTGCTAACCACTATGCTACTCTGCTGCCCCCCTATGCTACAGTGCTGCCCCTAATAGCTAATACATTTTCCTGATTTGCTATCTGTGAAAATTATTCAATGTGATTGGCTGCTTAGCATAATTGATGACATCAATGCATCACTGCTGCTGGATGCTGGAGATTTCATGCCAGAATGAAACTAACATTGGCAAAGTGTGGTGATTGTCACTTCAAAGGCAACACAGCAGAGTAAGGTCAGGTAGCCTGGGTGACTAATCAGGGCCCAGAGCAGGAATCACCTATAGAATCCCTACAGTGCAGAGGGAGGCCATTCGGCTCATTAAGTCTGCACCACCTTACCTAGACCCACACCCTATCCTGTAACGCAGTAACCCCACCGAAACGTTTGGACACGAAGGGGCAATTTAACATGGCCAATCCATCTAACCTGCAAATCGTTGGGCTGTGGTAGGAAACCGGAGCACCCGGAGGAAACCAACGCAGACACAGAGAGAATGTGTGAGCTCCACACAGCCACCCGAGGCTGGCATCGAACCTGAGCCCATGGCGCTGTGAGGTAGTAGTGCCAACCACTGTGCCACCATGTTGTACCCCAGGGGGAGGAGTTCTGCTCATGCAGAGGTACTTTAAAATTAACTGCCAACAAACAGCTCCTGTAGCTGACTTGAAAATAAATCCCTTTTTATTCTACTAATCAAGTCTCCAAAAGTGCATCATTACACAAAGGTAAAACAGATGCAGGAGAGATCACTAAATCTTTATAAGCAGTTTTCTTCAAGGTCAGCAGTGAGCATCGTCTCATTGCCACTGATCACAAAACCTGGACAAATATGAGATATTTAAATAGATGGTGATTAGGGTCCAAACTAGATGTAACCCCAGAAGAAGGAAAGAAGGTTCAGCAAAGGTTTAAATAGCTTGGATAGGTAGTAAAGTTAAAATGTAAATGGACATTTGGCAAATAATGCAAAAGCAAATCAGGCAAAATACACATAACAAAAGATTTGAAAGTACAATGTGTTCATGAACAAAGCTGGCAAAAAACATGAAAGAAAATAGAAACGTATTTTACAAATAAATAAAAGGGGCGACAAATAGAGTCAGGTTATTTGCACGTGTAAAAGGAACTGATATCATCGTGGAACGATAGAAGTATGAATGCTTTAGCTTTCAAAGAGGAGTTCATAGTGGGGATGATCTTTCTGTTATGAACTCTTGGGTGAAATCTGCTCCTGTTGAGAGTCAGAGTGAGCTTTAAAGAATAATGGGCATTTTTCAGGATGTGGTTCTGTGTTAGTACCACTGTTCTTTTCAATATTTATCGACTCATATCTATGGGAGGAATCTTATAGATATAAATAACACAACAGGAGACACCCAGAACATGACAAGATGATTCATTGAGTCATCCCATTTAGCTAAATTGCAACTGTTTAACATAACCCTTAATGCTCTCTGATCACCACCATCCATGGAATCGCCTGGGATGGATAAAAAAGACTGATAAACACTGCAAAACAAGGTTAATTATACTAGATGGAGGGAACAATGAGTCAAAGTTTTGCCCCAACACACAGGTAGGAATTGAGACATGTAGGTGTTTAATTCTAACTATTATCCAGTTTACCAGCACAATCCTGCCAACTGAGATATTTCTTCTGGAAATTTTCTGGGATTGGAAGAGTAAGGTCCATGCGGGGAATAAATAAAAATAAAAATTGAAGTCAATTTATCTGAATGCAAGAAACATCTGCCATAAGTTTCAGTAAACTAGTTGCACAAAGAGAGATAAATGGTTAAGATCTAATCACCATTTCAGAGACATGGGGTCAGATTTCCCCAGAAATCAGCAAAGGCCAATAGCGGGCAGGTAAAGTAGTGTTGAAACCGCCAAAAGAAATGACAGCTTTCTCCATCGTATTGTTCAGCATCTAGAAATAAAATCCAGGGGCAGGTCCCGCGACATGTCAGATTCGCTCACGCTTCCGGGAAATTAGTCTCATGAGGGTCAGGCCGCCATTTTTAAAGGCCGTTCCAGCGCAAAAGAGTTCACACTGGAACCCATATTTAAGAACTCAGCGACCAACTTAAATGAGTATGCCACCACCGTCACAGACTTCATCAGCAAATGTGTGGACGACTGTGTGCCAAAGAAAGCAGTACGTGCGTTCCCCAACCGGAAACCATGGCTCAATCGCGAGATTGACTCCCTACTGAAGGACAGATCTGAGGCATTCAAGGCAGACGACCCTGACCTATACAAGAAATCCAGGTACGACCTCCGCAAAGCCATCAGAGATGCCAAGAGAGAATATCAAACCAAGCTAGAGTCACAGACAGACTCTCGGCGGTTGTGGCAAGGACTAAACAACATAACGGGCTACAAAGCGAAGCCGAACAGTATCTCTGGCAGCAGCGCACCCCTCCCCGATGAGCTCAATGCATTCTATGCTCGGTTCGAGCAGGTAACCAACAATCCGCTGTCGAGTGCCCCAGCAGCCCATAATTCACCCATACCCACCATCACAGTTTCCGAAGTCAGATTGGCCTTCCTGAAAGTGAACCCACGGAAAGCGACAGGCCCGGACGGGATCCCTGGTCGTGCACTCAGAGCCTGCGCGGACCAGTTAGCAGAGGTATTCGCGGACATCTTTAACCTGTCCCTACTCCACTCCGAGGTCCCCACCTGCTTCAAGAAGACCACCATCATACAGGTACCAAAGAAGAACCAGGCAACGTGCCTCAATGACTACTGACCAGTGGCCCTGACTCCAGTCATAATGAAGTGCTTCGAGAGGTTGATCATGAAGCGCATCACCTCCATACTCCCAGAACGCCTTGATCCACTGCAATTCGCATACTGCTGCAACCGGTCCACATCAGATACCATTGCCCTGGCCCTACACTCATCCCTAGAGCATCTCGAAAACAAGGACTCCTACATCAGACTCCTATTTATTGACTACAGCTCCGCCTTCAACACCATAATCCCAGCCAAGCTCATATCAAAGTTCCAAAACCTAGGACTTGGCCCCCCACTCTGCAACTGGATCCTCGATTTTCTGACAAACAGACCACCATCAGTAAGAATGAACAACAACACCTCCTCCACAATAGTCCTCAAAACCGGCGCCCCGCAAGGCTGCGTACTTAGCCCCCTACTCTACTCCCTGTACACACACGACTGCGTGGCAAAACTTGGTTCCAACTCCATCTACAAGTTTGCTGACGATATGACCATAGTGGGCTGGACCTCGAATAACGACGAGTCTGAATACAGGAGGGAGATAGAGAAACTAGTGGAATGGTGTAGTGACAACAATCTCTCCCTCAAGGCCAGCAAAACTAAAGAGCTGGTAATTGACTTCAGGAAGCAAAGTACTGTACACACCCCTGTCAGCATCAACGGGGCCGAGGTGGAGATGGTTAGCAGTTTCAAATTCCTAGGGGTGCACATCTCCAAAAATCTGTCTTGGTCCACCCACGTCGACGCTACCACCAAGAAAGCACAACAGCGCCTATACTTCCTCAGGAAACTAAGGAAATTCGGCATGTCCACATTAACCCTTACCAACTTTTACAGATGCACCATAGAAAGCATCCTATCGGGCTGCATCACAGCCTGGTATGGCAACTGCTCGGCCCAGGACCGCAAGAAACTTCAGAGAGTCGTGAACACCGCCCAGTTCATCACACGAACCTGCCTCCCATCCATTGACTCCATCTACACCTCCCGCTGCCTGGGGAAAGCGGGCAGCATAATCAAAGATCCCTCCCACCCGGCTTACTCACTCTTCCAACTTCTTCCATCGGGCAGGAGATACAGAGGTCTGAGAACACGCACGAACAGACTCAAAAACAGCTTCTTCTCCACTGTCACCAAACTCCTAAATGAACCTCTTATGGACTGACCTCATTAACACTACACCCTGTATGCTTCATCCGATGCCAGTGCTTATGTAGTTACATTGTATATGTTGTGCTGCCCTATTATGTATTTTCTTTTATTCCCTTTTCTTCTCATGTACTTAATGATCTGTTGAGCTGCTCACAGAGAAATACTTTTCACTGTACCTCGGTACAGGTGACAATAAACAAATCCAATCCAATCCCTCTGGGACTGTCCCCTGACTCTGTCCCTGGCTCTGTCCCTGACACTTTCCCAGGCAGTGCAAGGGGTGTACCAGGGTAGTGCCTGCACAGTCCCCGAGCATGGCTGTCTCCCCCATTGAGCAATGCACTCACCTGAGCTATCGCGGAAGGTCTACTCATGTCTCTGGAGACTTGTTGATTTTCACGCTGTTCTGCCGTCACACCAGCGTGAATGGATTTATGGATGGGTGGGGAGGGATGGGGTGATTCAGGTGTAGAAGCTTTATTGCTGAATGCAAGTGATATTCCCAACGTTAAATGTCAGGAAAGTTCGGGAAACATGCCCCATCACTGACGGGGAGGGTCAATAGCGAGATTGTATGGCGACATAAAACATGACTTGGCAGTTCTCAGCGACATCTTACACTCCTGTCCTCAAAGCCGCCCGACGCAATCGGGAAGGAAAATCTCTGCCTTAGTTACAAGGTGACCAAGGGCGGGAAATAAATATTCCCGGATACACAATCTCAAAAAGACAGGTAAAATGGAAAAAGAAAAGGGTGAGTCCTGATAATAATTGATGACTTAAGGACAGGTTCGAGAACGAAGGCAGGATTCTCAGTTGCCAGTACTACAACTGCTAGCCAGGATGGAGAATATGGCGCGCCTTTAATTGGCAGCTGGATTTTCTACTCCCACCACTTGTCAATGGGATTTTCCATTGAAGACATCGCCTGCCGCCATGAAACCCGCATTCCAGTCACTAAGTGCATTGCAATTACTCAAGCATGTAATTGCAATGCACTTACCTCTCTTTGATGTGGCAGATGTTTGTAAATAATGGGACTTCAGCATTTAGAGACACCCATTCTTGTTGGGAGATGAATGAATCAAGGCTGCAGCTATTTTCTGTAAGCTGTCAATCACAGCCCACTCTAGGAATGAATAAATGGCTTGCAGCTACAGAATCTGAGGGGTTTAAAAACAGGTCACAGCTATTTTCTTTCCAGGAATGGGCGCATGGTGCCTCCAGGTATGTGTTACAACTGTAATTCCTGTCACTGCCCCTGGCTGGACTGTTCTCTTGCTTCCAGACAGGGGTCTTTTTTCTGTGGGTATGTAGCGGGGGGGGGGGGGGGGCATCCTTCTAGTTAGGGAATCTTTGTGGGGGGGGGTTTGCTTTAGTTAGAAGGCCCTTGTGGGGTGAGTACCCTTATTAAGGGGGCCTCTTGAGGGTCTCTCATTTTCGGGGGTCTCAGGGGGAGGCTGTGGAGGGGGTTTGGTAGGAGAGGGGTGGGCAGGTTGTGCAGTGTGGGGGGGGGGTGCGGGAAGGGTGGCTCTTGGATGGACTTTGGGGCAACTCCCTTCAGGGGTAACCCCCTTGGCCCACCGTGAGGGCCACCACATCAGGTTCATGTTTGGTGCAACCTTTGGTAATCCCTGCCCATGTTATTCCAGACCCAGAAGACCGGAGAATCACAGAGGGCCAGACAATAGGGTTCCGGGCCCATTAAGTGGATTCACATGGGCCATTATGACACATTTGCATTCATTTACATCCTCCCACTGGCCCAGAGGCATGAACCCTGATCCCGCCAGCAGCGGGGGGCCAGAGCATCGGGATTGGATCAGTGCCCACCGACACCTGGCGCTGATCACGATTGTTTAATTCTTTGCCATATCGGGGGCCCCACTACCATCAGCGGGCGGCAGAGATCCAGGACTTTGCCTCTTGCATAAACAAAGGATATTAAGAATGGGAAAGTGGAGTTGAAAGCCACAATCAGCCATAATCATATTAAATGGTGGAGCCGATTCAACAGGCCATTTGATCTTCTACTCCTTCCATTTCTTATGTTCTTATAGAAATGGACATTTCCTTACCTATTTAACATTTCATGAAAAAAACTACTTTAAGATGTGACTTTCAAAATATTATGCTGTAGAAACCTCATTCTATTCAATTTGGAGCTACTTTCTTACGGCATTTGAGCCTGTTGGACAAATTTCAGAATCTGCTATTTCTTTCTGTCTTCTCCCTCCCTGGTATCAAATAAGAAACAGCCATGGGTGAAACATACAGCTGCATCTGTATGTATTTTAATAAGTCAGACCTACCACAACTGGTGCAGAAGGTAAGGTCTCGAGCTTCTGTTGGAATTACATCCAGGAGCCAGAATGTGACTGAAGAATTTCCATGAGTTGTTCTACCAGTTCTTTAATGTATCACTCTGCCAAGGGCTGTTTAGAATGCAGTTCGCACAATAAACTACTTTTAATGAAGTATTTTATAACTTCAGAAAGGAAGCTTGTACCAAACAGGGACACAAACAGATAGGGGCATAGGATGGGATTCTCTGTCCATTCACAGCAGCGGGATTCTCCAGTTCCACTGCAGTGAATGGGAGATTTGGCTGAATGCCATATTCTTCATTCTCACTAGCAGCTGTAGCGGAGTGGACTCACAACAGAGAATCCCAAGATTTTCCATTCCCATTTTCATTGGGCAGGTTCGGCAACGAAAGCGGATAAACCCACGTGAACTCTCAAATAGCGTTTCACACTGACGGAACTGCATGACGCAATGTCCCCTCCCTCTGTCAGTGGCAGGGCAGCTTTCCCAATGTTGGGAACATCATTTGAATGTATCATGTACACTTGAGTCATCCGCCCCCGTCAGAAAATCCATTCATGTTGGCGTGAGGGCAGAAGAGTGTGAAACCCGAATGGTCTCCCAAAGTGTGCACAGGCGAATGCAGCACTCAGGAGGGAGAGGGCCATGCCACCATTGCTGCAGCCGGCAAGGCAGCCATGCAGCTGCGCATGCCGCTAATAGTCCACTGTGAACTTAGGGCCATGGGTAGTATAGGTTCCCTCCCCAACCCACCCCCTTAGATGCCCTCTGGCCCCAGCCGACACATCAGCTGTATGGGCGGACTCCAGCACAACCAGTGGCATCTTGTTGGCTGGCATGAGTGTGTGTGGGTATTGTAATGTGTATATGCAGCTGCAGCTTGTCAGCCTTCCAAGTGTCAATCATGGACCCAATGAATCCTGTACCCTTTTCATTGGAATCGATTATGTTCCACATGGTGCCGGTGCTAGCCCTTCCACAGACGCTGAATCGATCCACGTTCGGCGCCAGTTTTGCTGTCTTGAAAATCCACAAATTCTGTCCCAGTGTCAACACTTAGTCTCAGGAATGGAGAATCCAGCTCTATAAAAATATTTTGCACTGCCCTTTAAGTAGTTCTTCAATTCTCCGAGAACCAGTCCATAATGATTCTTATTGCAGAGTGCTGAATTTGGTGCATTTGAGTGCTATAGTGAGAGTTTGGTGACTGAGGGAGTTAGGTGAGGAGGGAGTAAGGCACTCCTTTCATTTTGTTTCCTACATTTCCGCAAAGAGCAAGAAGGGAGCCAGGAGTTTACAGAGAGTGCAGCTGACTGGGAACAGAGTCCGAGGGCGGAGGTCCAGTTGGTCCACAGGGCAGCTATATTCTGTAAGGTAAGAGGGGATGGAGGCTAGGACAGTTGCATGCTCCTCCTGTAGGATGTGGGTGGTGAGGGATACCACCGGTGTCCCCGCTGAGCATACCTGCGGGAAGTGAAATGAAAATCCCTTATTGTCACAAGTAAGCTTCAAATGAAGTTACTGTGAAAAGCCCCTAGTCGCCACAATCCGGCGCCTGTTCGGGGAGGCTGTTACGTGCACCCAACTCCAGCTCCTCAAAGACCGTGTTAGGGAACTGGAGCTGAAGCTGGATGAACTCCGGATCATCCGGGATGCAGAGGGGGTGATAGAGCAGAGTTACAGGGGGGGTAACCACACCTAAGGTACAGGACAAGAGTAGCTGGGTTACAGTCAGGGGAAAGAAAACAAACAGGCAGACAGTGCAGGGATCCCTTGTGGCCGTTCCCCTTCAAAACAAGTATACCGTTTTGGATGCTGTTGGGGGGGATGACCTACTGGGGGAATGCCCTAGCGGCCAGGTCTCTGGCTCTGGGGCTCAGAAGGGAAGGGGGGAGAATAGAAAAGCAATAGCAGTAGGCGATTCAATGGTTAGGGGATTAGATAGGAGATTCTGTGGTCGCGAGCGAGACTCCCGGAAGGTACGTTGCCTCCCGGGTGCCAGGGCCAGGGATGTCTTGGATCGTATCTTCAGGATCCTTAAGGGGGAGCGTGAGCAGCCAGAAGTCGTGGTGCACATTGGTACCAACGACGTAGGTAGGAAAAGGGGTGTGGAGGTAATAAACGAGTTTAGGGAGTTAGGCTGGAATTTAAAAGGCAGGACAGACAGAGTTGTCATCTCTGGTTTTTTGCCGGTGGCACATGATAGCGAGGCTAGGAATAGGGAGAGAGTGCAGCTGAACACGTGGCTGCAGAAATGGTGTAGGAGGGAGGGCTTCAGGTATATCGATAATTGGAGCTCATTCTGTGGAAGGTTTAAACTAATTTGGCAGCGGAATGGGAACCGGATTTGTAGTCCAGCAATTAAGGTAGTCGATATTCAGGACGCCAAAGCGTGTAGTGAGGGAGGTCCCTGTTTCTAGATGTTTCAATAAGATTATGGAGGGTGGTAAAAGAGGTGGGGGGGTGGCATTGTTAATTAGAGATAGTATAACAGCTGCAGAAAGGCAGTTCAAGGAGTATCTGCCTACTGAGGTAGTATGGGTTGAAGTCAGAAATAGGAAAGGAGCAGTCACCTTGTTAGGAGTTTTCTATAGGCCCCCCAATAGTGGCAGAGATGAGGAGGAACAGATTGGGAAACAGATTTTGGAAAGGTGCAGAAGTCACAGGGTAGTAGTCATGGGTGACTCTAACTTCCCAAACATTGAATGGAAACTCTTTAGATCAAATAGTTTGGATGGGGTGGTGTTTGTGCAGTGTGTCCAGGAAGCTTTTCTAACACAGTATGTAGATTGTCCGACCAGAGAGGAGGCAATATTGGATTTGGTACTTGGTAATGAACCAGGGCAAGTGATAGATTTGTTAGTGGGGGAGCATTTTGGAGATAGTGACCACAATTCTGTGACTTTCACTTTAGTAATGGAGAAGGATAGGTGCGTGCAACAGGGCAATGTTTACAATTGGGGGAAGGATAAATACGATGTTGTCAGACAAGAATTGAAGTGCATAAGTTGGGAACATAGGCTGTCAGGGAAGGACACAAGTGAAATGTGGAACTTGTTCAAGGAAAAGGTACTACGTGTCCTTGATATGTATGTCCCTGTCAGGTAGGGAAGAGATGGTCGAGTGAGGGAACCATGGTTGACAAGAGAGGTTGAATGTCTTGTTAAGAGGAAAAAGGAGGCTTATCTAAGGCTGAGGAAACAAGGTTCAGACAGGGCGCTGGAGGGATTCGAGATAGCCAGGAGGGAACTGAAGAAAGGGATTAGGAGAGCTAAGAGAGGGCATGAACAATCTTTGGCGGGTAGGATCAAGGAAAACCCCAAGGCCTTTTACACATATGTGAGAAATATGAAAATGACTAGAGCGAGGGTCGTTCCGATCAAGGACAGTAGCGGGAGATTGTGTATTGAGTCTGAAGAGATAGGAGAGGTCTTGAACGAGTACTTTTCTTCTGTATTTACAAATGAGAGGGGCCATATTGTTGGAGAGGACAGTGTGAAACAG
The DNA here is from genome assembly GCF_047496885.1 of Scyliorhinus torazame. NCBI lineage: Eukaryota > Metazoa > Chordata > Chondrichthyes > Carcharhiniformes > Scyliorhinidae > Scyliorhinus > Scyliorhinus torazame. The sequence continues at coordinate 145,739,058 of NC_092708.1, read as the reverse complement.
ACTGATAAGCTCAAGGAAATACTTGTTCGGAAGGAAGATGTGTTGGGCATTCTGAAAAACTTGAGGATAGACAAATCCCCCGGGCCTGACGTGATATATCCAAAGATTCTATGGGAAGCAAGAGATGAAATTGCAGAGCCGTTGGCAATGATCTTTTCGTCCTCACTGTCAACAGGGGTGGTACCAGGGGATTGGAGAATGGCGAATGCCGTGCCCCTGTTCAAAAAAGGGACTAGGGATAACCCTGGGAGTTACAGGCCAGTCAGTCTTACTTCGGTGGTAGGCAAAGTAATGGAAAGGGTACTGAAGAATAGGATTTCTGAGCATCTGTAAAGACACTGCTTGATTAGGAATAGTCAGCACGGATTTGTGAGGGGTAGGTCTTGCCTTACAAGTCTTATTGAATCCTTTGAGGAGGTGACGAAGCATGTGGATGGAGGTAAAGCAGTGGATGTAGTGTACATTGATTTTAGTAAGGCATTTGATAAGGTTCCCCATGGTAGGCTTATGCAGAAAGTAAGGAGGCATGGGAGAGTGGGAAATTTGGCCAGTTGGATAACGAACTGGCTAACCGATAGAAGTCAGAGAGTGGTGGTGGATGGCAAATATTCAACCTGGATCCCAGTTACCAGTGGCGTACCGCAGGGATCAGTTCTGGGTCCTCTGCTGTTTGTGATTTTCATTAATGACTTGGATGAGGGAGTTGAAGGGTGCGTTAGTAAATTTGCAGACGATACAAAGATTGGTGGAGTTGTGGATAGTGAGGAGAGCTGTTGGCGGCTGCAAAGAGACATAGATAGGATGCAGAGCTGGGCTGAGAAGTGGCAGATGGAGTTTAACCCTGAAAAGTGTGAGGTTGTCCATTTTGGAAGGACAAATATGAATGCGGAATACAGGGTTAACGGTAGAGTTCTTGGCAATGTGGAGGAGCAGAGAGATCTTGGGGTCTATGTTCATACATCTTTGAAAGTTGCCACTCATATGGATAGAGCTGTGAAGAAGGCCTATGGTGTGCTCGCGTTCATTAACAGTGGGATTGAATTTAAGAGCCGTGAGGTGATAATGCAGCTGCACAAAACTTTGGTAAGGCCACATTTGGAGTACTGTGTACAGTTCTGGTCGCCACATTTTAGGAAGGATGTGGAAGCTTTGGAAAAGGTGCAAAGGAGATTTACCAGGATGTTGCCTGCAATGGAGAGTAGGTCTTACGAGGAAAGGTTGAGGGTGCTAGGCCTTTTCTCATTAGAATGGAGAAGGATGAGGGGCGACTTGGTAGAGGTTTATAAGATGATCAGGGGAATAGATAGAGTAGACAGTCAGAGACTTTTTCCCCGGGTGGAACAAACCATTACAAGGGGACATAAATTTAAGGTGAATGGTGGAAGATGTAGGGGGGATGTCAGAGGTAGGTTCTTTACCCAGAGAGTAGTGGGGGCATGGAATGCACTGCCTGTGGAAGTAGTTGAGTCGGAAACATTAGGGACCTTCAAGCAGCTATTGGATAGGTACATGGATTACGGTAGAATGATATAGTGCAGATTAATTTGTTCTTAAGGGCAGCACGGTAGCATTGTGGATAGCACAATTGCTTCACAGCTCCAGGGTCCCAGGTTCCATTTCTGCTTGGGTCACTGTCTGCGCGGAGTCTGCACATCCTCCCCGTGTGTGCATGGGTTTCCTCCGGGTGCTCCGGTTTCCTCCCATAGTCCAAAGATGTGCAGGTTAGGTGGATTGGCCGTGATAAATTGCCCTTAGTGTCCAAAATTGCCCTTAGTGTTGGGTGGAGGTGTTGACCTTGGGTGGGGTGCTCTTTCCAAGGGCCGGTGCAGATTCAATGGGCCGAATGGCCTCCTTCTGCACTGTAAATTCTATGATAATCTATGATTAATCTAGGACAAAAGTTCAGCACAACATCGTGGGCCGAAGGGCCTGTTCTGAGCTGTATTTTCTATGTTCTATGTTCTATGTTATATGGTATCTCCCGATAATTGACTTCTGTTCTTTTTGTTTCTCAGTCTGGGTATTTTTAATCTCAAAACTGTCTTTCAGAGTGAAGTTTTCCCCAGAGATTCTCCCTTTGGAAAAAGCTAGGCAAATCTTCCAGCCTCAATTTAGCTCCTCACGAATTTGGTCTTTTAAATCTGACTGTGAACTCCCATCGACATTCCTGAGCCATGGGCTGGAACTTGCTGGCCGATCAAGCTGGCGGGATCTTCTGGGTTTTCCAGCAGTGAGGAGTGCATTCAATGGGAAACCCCGTTGACAACGGTGGGACCAGAAGGTCCTGCCACTGGGCAATGGCAGATTGCCAAGAAACACACTCGGCAAACAAACACAGCGGGTTGCATGGAAAATGCCGCCAAAAGTAACTTGCAGTCTCTAGTTGCTCTCCCTCTCCTGGATCCTGGCAGACAAAGTTGGCCGCGAGATTTGGGGATATCTTAGACCTCTCCCCTCTCAAAGCCCATCTCCTTGTCAATGTGAATCAGATGGACCTTGTGTCCAGGTAGAAATGCTGAATATCTACACTTGAGACTCTGACTCTCTTTTGCCTTGGACGTAAATGGACAGTTTAAAGCAAAATGGTTTACACCCCAACATTCTCAAAACTTTTCTCTACCTTGGAGGCTCACAGTCTATCCACTGTCAGTGCAGAGGCTATTGCCATTATGTCCAACACCTTGCACCTCCTTTTCAGTTAAAAATCTGGGCCCCCTTTAATCACTAACAAACAAACCACTCAAGGTCTCTGTCAGGCAGCCTTCAGAACTGGTCACATAAGCTCCTTCATTTTACCTCGAATTAAATACAGTCCTAAATACAACAATGTTATAAACCTCATTATTATTGTGACAATCCTCTCGGGGACCACAAACTATGCTCCATCCGGTTTCCTGTAATTATCTCTGAGTATGAACTCCCCTGGTAATTAGGGGTGGGTTTCCCTTTAACAAGGGGGCACCTCACTGTATAAAACACCGACCTGGGTGCATATCGGGGAGGGTGGCCCTTTGGGGAGAGGAGTTCTTAGTGTAAATTGTGTAGACCTAAATCAACCTGAGTTCATTATACCCAACCGTGCATTCCTGCATCTCTTTTGTTGGATTCGCCAATTATAAAACAAGGCAGAACATGGGAAGATGGTTGAAAGAAACCTGTTGCAAGTTAAGACATGGGCACTAAAGTCTTGGATAAGGTTGGCGGCTAATCAGTTTTGAAGTTTCTGTTATAACACTGCGAAACCACTCCGCAAAGTCCCAAAGCTCTCAAACTCATTGTTTCCAGATCTGGGGCGGGATTCTCCGTAATCGGCGCGATGTCCGACCAGCGCCCAAAACGGTGCGAATCAGTCCGGCATTGCGCCACCCCAAAGGTGCGGAATTCTCCACATCTTGAGGGGCCGAGCCCTTACCTTGAGGGGCTAGGCCAGCGCCGGACTGATTTCCGCCCCGCCAGCTGGTGGGAAACGTCTTTGGTGCCCCGCCAGCCGGCGCGGAAATGACTTTGCCTGGCGGCGCATGCGCGGGAGCGTCAGCGGCCACTCACGGCATCCCCCATGCGCAGTGGAGGGGGTCTCTTCCGCCTCCTCCATAGTGGAGACCATGGCGAAAGCGGAAGGAAAAGAGTGCCCCCACGGCACAGGCCCGCCCGCGGATCGGTGAGCCCTGATCACGGGCCAGGCCACCGTGGTGGCACCCCCCGGGGCCAGATCACCCCCCCCCCCAGGACCCTGGAGCCCGCCCGCGCCGCCGTGTCCCACCATCCCAAAGGTGGTTCAATCCACGCCGACTGGCGTGGGTTGACAGCGGCGGGACTTCGGCCCATCGCGGACCGGAGAATCGCCGGGGGATTCCTGCCGACCAGCGCGGCGCGATTCCCGCCCCCGGCGATTCTCCGGTGGCGGAAAATTCGCAACATGGCGGTGGCGAGATTCACGCCGCCCCCCCGGCGATTCTCTGACCCGGTGGGTGGTCGGAGAATCGCGCCCATTGAGTCCAACATTTCTCATGATCCACATGAGCCCACTGACATGGATCGATCTAGGAAAAACATTCTGCTTGGGGATCATGTCCAAATTAAAATTTAATCTCTAGATTACTACCTGAGCTACAAGCGAATTGGTAGATGATAATTAAGATCAGAGAGTTGAAAGCATAGCTCAGTAATTGATGTGGTAGAAATGGGATTTGATTAATGGGACATTGTCACAAGTATTGTGGAATAGAGCATCTATACCATTGAGTGGTCTTTACTGTTAATAGTATGCTAATTAAATTGGTAAAATACTCAGTTGAAGGGCACATATAAATAGGGGACAGCTGGGACACTGGGGCGGGATTCTCTTCTCCCGCGCCGAAGTGCCCACGCCGTCGTGAACGCCGTCGAGGTTCACGATGGTGCAAAACGGCCCCTATCCCGACCGATTCAGGGCCCGATAATGGGCTAGGAGCGGGGCCGCGTCATCTACACGCGCCAGGCCTTGTCGCCGCGTTAAGGCGGCACCGCATACATGACGCCGCTGCCGCATAACTGGCATCACCCGCGCATGCGTGGTTGTCGTCCTCTCCGAGACCGCCCCGCAAGAAGATGGCGGACGGATCTTGCGGGGCTGCGGAAAGAAGGAGGTCCTCCTTCAGAGAGGACGGCCCGACGATCGGTGGGCACTGATCGCGGGCCACCCCACATTTGAGGTACCCCCCGGTGCAGGATCCCCCCTCCCCCCCCCCCCCCCCTCCCCCGCAGGCCGCCTCCCCAACGTTCCCGCGCTGTTACCGACGGCAGCGATCAGGTGTGGACGGCGCCGGGGCCCGCCGTTTTGGGCTGGCCACTCGGCCCGTCCAGGCCTGAGAATAGCAGGGGTGCCGGAGAATCGCCATTTTGGTTGTCTCGGTCGATTCTCCGGCCTGCGGCCCGCGGAACTCGACGGGGCCGTTCCCGGCGTTTGGGAGACTCACGGGAGGGTGTCGGACCGGCGTCGCGGGAAATTTTGGCGGCCCAGGCGGTTCTCCCAACCGACGCGGGAGTGGTGAATCGCGCCCCTGGTCTGTGAGAATGATGTTGAGACTGAACAAAGTCAATAAATTCAGTAAGGAAAAGCACTGTTTCGCAATTTTTATTTCACCAACCAGCATGGATCCAGGTTACATTTACCTGAATCACATTGGGACAGATTTTCTGATGAATGATATAACAAGGGCTGGCGAGAAGACTTTATACTAAATAATGAGGGCAGAGGAGGGATGAATGTGAGGGGAGATTTTGTAAGTTGAAGAGAAATGACAATGCAACAGATCAGGTAGGACAGAATATACAAGAGGAAATAATGGGGACTTTTAAGAAACATACTGCAGTAATTGTGGGTGATTTCAATCTTCATATAGATTAGATTAATCAAATTGACAACAATAGCCGGGAAGTTAAATTCATACACTATATTTCGGTAGCACAGTGATTAGCACTGTTGCTTCACAGGGCCAGGGCTCCAGGTTTGATTCCCGCCTGGGTCACTGTCTGTGCGGAGTCTGCATGTTCTCCCCGTGTCTGAGTGGGTTTCCTCCGGGTGCTCCGGTTTCCTCCCACAAGTGAGTTGAAAATTCTGAATTCTCCCTCTGTGTACCCGAACAGGCACCGGAATGCCGCGACCAAGGGCTTTTCACAGTAACTTAATTGCGGTGTTAATGTAAGCCTACTTGTGACAATAATAAAGATTATTATGAGATTATTATTATTGGGCAATGGCAATATGTTCTGGAACCAACCAGTGAGTGGACTATTTTAGACGTGGTAATTTAAGTTTCATAGAATTTACAGTGCAGAAGGAGGCCATTCGGCCCATCGAGTCTGCACCGGCTCTTGGAAAGAGCACCCTACCCAAGGTCAACACCTCCACCCTATCCCCTTAACCCAGTAACCCCACCCAACACTAAGGGCAATTTTGGACACTAAGGGCAATTTATCATAGCCAATCCACCTAACCTGCACATCTTTGGACTGTGGGAGGAAACCGGAGCACCCGGAGGAAACCCACGCACACACGGGGAGGATGTGCAGACTCCGCACAGACAGTGACCCAAGCCGGAATCGAACCTGGGACCCTGGAGCTGTGAAGCAATTGTGCTATCCACAATGCTACCGTGCTGCCCCTATAATGTGCAATGAGAAAGGAGCCTTGAGATAAAAGTAATGATAACATGATAGAATATAATATAAATGGAACAGTAGAGAACATAAGAACATAAGAACTAGAAGCAGGAGTAGCCCAGGTGGATAAAAAGGCAATATGTAGCTAAAGTGAGCACTTATATCTTAGAGGATAAGAATGGGAAAATAAAAATGCGAAACAAGAAAACAACAGAATCATTGAAGAGGTATTTTGTATCAGTCTTCACTTTGGAAGATGCAAATAACATCCCAAGAATGATTGAACATCAAGAGGGAAATTGGAAGAGCTTAAAATAATCATGATCATTAGGGATAAAGAATTGGGAAAATAACTGTGACTAAAGATTTACAAGTACTCTGGAACTAATGGCCTGCACAGTAGAGTCCTTAAGGAAGTTTGTGCAGGATTGTAGAGACAAAGGTTGTAATCTTCCAAACTCCCTTGGATTCTGGAAATCTCCCACCAGAGAGCTACAGAAAGCAGCAGCTAGTGAACATAACATCTGACATATGGACAATGCTTGAATCCATTACTGAGGAGGTATTAGCAGAACATTTAGAAAACCAAAACACAATTATGCAGAAAGGTTTGACTAATTTATTAGAGTTCTTTGAGGAAGTAAAAAGCACGGTGAATAGAAGGGGACCAGTAGATGTGGTCTATCTGGATTTACAAAAGGCATTGGATAAAGGTGTCTTATGAAGGTTACTACACCAGATAAGAGCTCATGGTATTAAGGCTAATGTATTGAAATGGATAGCAGATTGTGTAGCTAACAGAACAAAGAACAAAGAACAAAGAAATGTACAGCACAGGAACAGGCCCTTCGGCCCTCCAAGCCCATGCCGACCATGCTGCCCGACTAAACTACAACCTTCTACACGCCCTGGGTCCGTATCCCTCTATTCCCATCCTATTCATGTATTTGTCAAGATGCCCCTTAAATGTCACTATCGTCCCTGCTTCCATCACCTCCTCCGGTAGCGAGTTCCAGGCACCCACTATCCTCTGCGTAAAAAACTTGCCTCGTACATCTACTCTAAACCTTGCCCCTCTCACCTTAAACCTATGCCCCCTAGTAATTGACCCCTCTACCCTGGGGAAAAGCCTCTGACTATCCACTCTGTCTATGCCCCTCATAATTTTGTATACCTCTATCAGGTCTCCCCTCAACCTCCTTCGTTCCAGTGAGAACAAACCGAGTTTATTCAACCGCTCCTCATAGCTAATGCCCTCCATACCAGGCAACATTCTGGTAAATCTCTTCTGCACCCTCTCTAAAGCCTCCACATCCTTCTGGTAGTGTGGCGACCAGAATTGAACACGATACTCCAAGTGTGGCCTAACTAAGGTTCTATACAGCTGCAACATGACTTGCCAATTCTTATACTCAAAGAGAGAGTCGGAATAAATTGGCCATTCTCAGGTTGGAAAACTACAATTAGTGGTCAGTGCGGGGGCCTCAAATATTCACAACTTATATTAATGACATATGAATGGACCCAGTATATGGTAACTAAATTTGCTGATGACACAAGGATAGGTTGGAAAACAAATTGTGGAGAGGAAACAAGATAACAGCAAGGGGATGTAGATAGGTTAAGTAAGTCAATAATTGGCAGATGAAATATAATCTGGAAAATATGTCGACTTGTCCACTTTGACAGGAAGAATATGAACACAGAATATTATTTCAGTGGAGAGAGACTGTGAAAATCTTTGGGACAGAGGGGTCTGACTATTGTGGCATTTTCATCAAAAAAAACAATATGCAGGTATATGCAAGTGATTGGCAAGGCAAAAGTAAGGTTAGCCTTTATTTAAAAAGTAATGGAGTATAAGAATGTTGTTACAGATGTGTGGGGCCTTAGTGAGATAAAATCTAAGGTACTGTGGACAATTTTAGTCTCTTGTTTAAGGAAGGATATATTTGCATTGCAAGCAGGTCAGATAAGGCCACATGGCTGATTTGTGGGACTAAATGGTTGTCTTATGAGGAAGGTTTGAGCAGATTAGTTTCAAACCCATTGAAGTTTAGAAGAATGAGAGGTGATGTTATGAAAAGATATAAGATTCTGAGGAGGCTTGACAGTGTGGTTAGTGGGAAGATGTTTCTGCTTCTGAGAGAGTATTGAACAACAAGCCACAGTTTAAAAATAAGGGGCGGGATTCTCCGCCGGCGGGATTCTCCGTTTTGCCGGTGCCCGGGGGTTTCCCGGCGGCATGGGGCTGCCCCACAATGGGAAACCCCATTGACCGGCCGGCGTAACGGAGAATCCCGCCGACGGGTCAGGGCAGAAATGTGGTGCGGTGGGGCGGCGAATCCAGCCCAAGGCCTCTCCCATTTAAGATGGAGATGAGGAAGAAACTTGGGCAGGATTCTCCGTTTTAGCGGCCAAGTATTGACACCGTCGTAAACGGCGGAGCGTTTTACGATGGCGTCATAGGAGCAGCGATCCCCCAACCCACAGGGGGCCAGCACGGCGCTGGAGCGCCTCACGCAGCTCCAGCTGCCAATATGGGCCCGAGCACTTACGACCGTGGGTCTGTGCACGTGCGCCATGGCCAGCGTGGGTCCGCAGATGAGCACAACGGCCGTTTCCATGCCGGCCCCCACGCAACATGGCAGAGCCCTACAGGGGTCGGGCGTGGAGGAACATAGGCCCCTCCCGGAATGAGCCCACCCGCCGATTGGTAGCCCCCGATCGCGGGCCTGGCCACCGTGGAGGCCCTCCCGGAGTCGGATCCCCCCCTCTACCCCCCCCGCCCAACCAGGACGGCCCCCACAGCCAGAACACTGCAGTCCCACCGGGTAAGATCACATGCGAATGACACCGGCGGGACTCGGCGGGCACTCGGCCCGTCGACCGCGCCAGCGTGATTGCCGCCGATTACCCGGTCGCTGGAGTGGCGTGGCAGGATTCAAGCCCCCCCTCTCTCCCCCCAGCGATTCTCCGACCCAGCGCTGGATCAAAGAATCCCGCCTCTTTTTTCTGTCAAAAGGTCATTAGATTTCAGAATTACCTTCCCCCAGAGAGCAGCGGAGGATGGATCATTGAATATATTAAAGGCTGAGTTAGATTTTTGATCGACAAGAGAGTCCAGGGTAATGGGGCAGGCTGTAAAGTAGAGTTAAGGCCACAAGCAGACCAGCTATGGTCTTGTTGAATGACAGGCCAGGCTTGAGGGGCTGAATGGGCAGCATGGTAGCATAGTATGTCTGTGCGGAGTCTGCACGTTCTCCCCGTGTCTGCGTGGGTTTCCTCCGGGTGCTCCGGTTTCCTCCCACAGTCCAAAGATGTGCAGGTTAGGTGGATTGGCCATTCTAAATTGTCCTTCAAGTCCAGATGGGTCAGGAGGGGTTATTGGGTTAGGGGGATAGGGTGGAAGTGAGGGCTTAAGTGGGTCAGTGCGGACTCGATGGGCTGAATGGCCTCCTACTGCACTGTATGTTCTATGTTCCATGAATGGCCTAATCCCTCTCTTCTATTTTATGTTCTTGTGACTTTCATTTACTGGAGCTGTGTGGCAGGGGTCAATGATGGTCACTTCTGACTTCCTGCGTTGCATTCCCCGAACCGTTTTTATCAATTCCATCATTAGATTGTTCTATTACATACTACACTGATCCTACATACCACACCTGAATAACACAAGTATGGCAATAATACGCTGTTCTACATCTGTGACCACTTTTGACTCCCAGGCCAACATGTTGCCCATTTTTTTGTTGATTATCCAGACATGATACCATTTAGTTTAACTCCATTACAACCATCTGTACTTCATTGGCCTCCCTTGTTCACTCAGAGTGAACACAATTACACAGACGTTCAAATGCTCTCTATATCTTACAGATTTCTCTTCAAAGTCTTCCAACTATCTCTCTGAGGATTTAAGTTTGTAACCTCTGAAAAACTTCAATTCCAAGCCCAAATCTGTTAAGTTGCAAGTTCCTGCAGGTGGTATGACACCCTAGAGGCTTATGGGGATGAGACATCATTGGTATTCAATACAGTTCTCATCAAGCTCACAGTTGGACTCTCAAAGCCTATAAAAATGTAATTGGGAGAGCGTATGTTGCTTTATTTCTGTCAGGAACTTGGGAGATCAGCAGGACAAAGTAACACTTGAAATATTAATTATGCTGGAAGTTCAAATCTTTTGCCATCAGATATAAAGACACGATAGGCAACTACTATTCCTCTTATCCTTAAAGACCACAGGCAGTGACTAAGTACTTTATGTTCGGATGCAATTAGACGTGAATGAGGATCGGGAGACTAACCAAGCATAAAGGAGCAGCTCTTTCTGGCTGTTGGCACATTAAGACCCGAGAATATGAGTTGCATGGTTAAAAGGATATTAAGATAATATATAGAGAGAGATAATTTACACCTGGATCTCAGGAATTTTTAACAACAGACTGGAATCTTTCAGCTATTCTCTCCATCGGGATATTCCAAATATCTTGCCATCGGGTTCCCGGTGGCATCGGTGCATAAAATGGGAAAGCCTGTTGACAGTGGCAGTACCAGAAGATCCTGCCCCTGGCCAATGGTATGTTGCCTCCGCGAAACACGGCACAGGGGGTGTGGAAAATCCTGCCCATGGGGTTGATTTCATCGCTTCACTTCATTCTCAGGTCTTTGAGAAACTTTCTGTCTGAGCCACAGCAGATTCTGGCTATTATAGTGATGCAGGCGAAGACAACATTCATTAGTCATTTGGTAATACACAACCTGAGGGAAAATAACATTGTTTCCTTTACATTTGGTATTCTTGCTAATTGTCCTGATGAATACTGGACAAAAAGCTTTGACAAAAAGTCTGCTTTTCCAGCAATACAGCACTGATTACAGATTACAGATTTGCCTCTTTCTTGCAGTTGTTCACACCCCCATTCTATCTCAGGCAGAAAAACACACACAGAATTTGTCCACGAGAGCTGAAACATCCTGGTCCTCCTGGCTTTTCAGTGACATCGGCCGGGATTCTCCCCTACCCGGCGGGGCGGGGGAATACGGCGTAATGGAGTGGCGGGAACCACTCCGGCGTCGCGCCGCCCCAAAGGTGCGGAATTCTCCACACCTTTAGGGGCCAAGCCCTTACCTTGAGGGGCTAGGCCCATGCCGGAGTGATTTCTGCCCCGCCGGCTGGCGGGAAAGGCCTTTGGCGCCACGCCAGCCGGCGCCGAAAGGACTTCGCCGGGCGCCGCAGTGAAGACCATGGCGAAGGCGGAAGAAAAAGAGTGCCCCCACGGCACAGGCCCGCCCGCGGATTGGTGGGCCCCGATCGTGAGCCAGGCCACCGTGGGGGCACCCACCCGGGGTCAGATCGCCCCGCCCCCCCCCCCCCAGGAACCCGGAGCCTGCCCGCGCCGTCTGCTCCCGCCGGTAAGGTAGGTGGTTCAATCCACGCCAGCTGGCGAGGGTTGACAGCGGCGGGAACTTCAGCCCATCGCGGGCTGGAGAATCGCCGGGGGGGAGTGAGTCCCGCCACCGCCGATTCTCTGGTAGCAGAGAATTCGGGACACGGCGGGGGCTAGATGCACGCCAGCCCCCGGCGATTCTCCGACCCGGCGGGCGTCGGAGAATTGCGCCCCTGGTGTGGACTCTGGGTACTGCAGTCCCATTGGATCAGGGTGAAAGCGCTGATGATATATCTGTGGGCTTCCAACTCAACTCCCAAAGTCAAGCTGGAAAGGCAGGCCTACTTCAAAGAATCTTCTCGCCGTTATGTCTAACACTAATTAACCAATCCTATATATAAATTAGTATTTTAAAGCCCTTTATTGGCTGTTTCATTCTACATATTACTGAAGTCTTGGAACCATGAAAATATTAATAGTTGGTTTTGTGGTTCTTGGTGGCGAGTGATAAGTTTGACTGGTCAGTTATCTCTTACCTATTTACTCCTCTTTATCAAATGCTGGTTGAACCAAACTACTTTGGATTTAATAGTCAGTCAGGCATTTCATTGATAATCTAACAGTTCGCTTCAATTAATCAGGTAATACTTTTTGTCCCCAAAATAGAAGCAAAACGCAGCAGATGCTGGAAATCTAAAATAAAAACAGGAAATTCTGGGAAACTCCAGCAGGTCTGACAGCATCACTGAAGAGAAAAACAGAGTTAACGTTTTGAGTCGAATATGTATCTTCTTCAGTTCTTCAAGGGCACGGTAGCACAGTGGCTAGCATAGCTACTTCACAGCTCCAGGGTCCCAGGTTCGATTCCGGGCTTGGGTCACTGTCTGTGCGGAGTCTGCACGTTCTCCCCGTGTGTGCGTGGGTTTCCTCCGGGTGCTTCAGTTTCCTCCCACAGTCCAAAGACGTGCAGGTTAGGTGGATTGGCCATGCTAAATTGCCCTTAGTGCCCAAAAAGGATGGGTTGGGTTGGGTGGGGTTACTGGGTTACGGGGATAGGGCAGAGGTGTGGTCTCAGGTAGGGTGCTCTTTCCAAGGGCTGATGCAGACTCGATGGGCCGAATGGCCTCCTTCTGCATTGTAAATTCTATGATTCTATTATTCTATGATTCATTTGTAGTTTACATTCTGTACATTACTATCTGTAGGACTGCCAAGAGACTCCTAATAAAATTGTTTGCTGCAGCACTTAACAAGGAGACTACTATCTTAACACTTGTTTGCACTGAGTGCTGAATTTGGTGCATTTGAGTGCTAGGGTGAGAGTTGGTGACTGAGGGAGTATAAGGGTTCATTTTTATCTAAAGTCCAGTCTTTTTTTTATTTAGTTAATGAACTTGAAAGTTGCTGTTTAGTTTAGAAGAAGGTGAATTTTCAATCAGCTTTAAACAAAGGTTCTACTTGTTGGTACTTGCAGCTGGAGCTTGTTAATTAGTTAATTGGATTAGGCCAGTTTCCAGAGCCTAGATTCACAGTATACAAGTGATCCACCTACAGTGCAGACTTTGTTTGCACTGAGTGCTGAATTTGGTGCATTTGAGTGCTATGGTGATAGTTTGGTGACTGAGGGAGTGCTGAATTTGGTGCTTTTGAATGCTATAGTGAGAGTTTGGTGACTGAGGGAGTTAGGTGAGGAGGGAGTAAGGTGCTCCTTTCATTTTGTTTCCTACATTTCCGCAAAGAGCAAGAAGGGAACCAGGAGTTTACAGAGAGTGCAGCTGACTGGGAGCAGAGTCAGAGGGCGGAGGTCCATTTGGTCCACAGGGCAGCTATATTCTGTAAGGTAAGAGGGAATGGAGGCTAGGCCAGTTGCATGCTCCTCGTGTTGGATGTGGGTGGTGAGGGATACCACTGGTGTCTCCGCTGACTATACCTGCGGGAAGTGCACGCAACTCCAACTCCTCAAAGACCGTGTGAGGGAACTGGAGCTGGAGTTGGATTAACTTCGGATCAACCGGGAGACAGAGGGGGTTATAGAGAAGAGTTACAGGGAGGTAACCACACCCACGGTACAGGACAAGAGTAGCTGGGTTACAGTCAGGGGAAAGAAAACAAACAGGCAGACAGTGCAGGGAGCCCTCGTGGCCGTTCTCCTTCAAAACAAGTGTACTGTTTTAGATGCTGTTGGGGGGGGGAAGACCTACCAGGGGAAGGCCCTAGCGGCCAGGTCTCTGGCACTGAGTCTGGCTCTGGGGCTCAGAAGGGAAGGTGGGAGAATAGAAAAGCAATAGTAATAGGAGATTCAATGGTTAGGGGAATAGATAGGAGATTCTGTGGTCGCGGGCGAGACTCCCGGAAGGTATGTTGCCTCCCGGGTGCCAGGGCCAGGGATGTCTCGGATCGTGTCTTCAGGATCCTTAAGGGGGAGGGGGAGCAGCCAGAAGTCGTGGTGCACATTGGTACCAACGACGTAGGTAGGAAAAGGGGTGTGGAGGTAATAAACGAGTTTAGGGAGTTAGGCTGGAAGTTAAAAGCCAGGACAGACAGAGTGGTTTGTTGCCGGTGCCACGTGATAGTGAGGCTAGGAATAGGGAGAGAGTGCAGTTGAACACGTGGCTGCAGGAATGGTGTAGGAGGGAGGGCTTCAGGTATTTGGATAATTGGAGCGCATTCTGGGGAAGGTGGGACCTGTACAACAGGACGGCTTGCATCTGAACCAGAGGGGCACCAATATCCTGGGAGGGAGGTTTTCTAGTACTCTTCGGGAGGGTTTAAACTAATTTGGCAGGGGAATGGGAACCGGATTTGTCGTCCAGCAACTAAGGTTGCCGATATTCAGGATGCCAAAGCGTGTAGTGAGGCAGTGGGGAAGGGAACACTGACAAAGGAGAGTACTTGCAGGCACGGAGATGGGTTGAAGTGTGTATACTTCAATGCAAGAAGCATCAGGAATAAGGTGGGTGAACTTAAGGCATGGATCGGTACTTGGGACTACGATGTGGTGGCCATCACGGAAACTTGGATAGAAGAGGGGCAGAAATGGTTGTTGGAGGTCCCTGGTTATAGATGTTTCAATAAGATTAGGGAGGGTGGTAAAAGAGGTGGGGGGTGGCATTGTTAATTAGAGATAGTACAACAGCAGCAGAAAGGCAGTTCGAGGAGTATGTGCCTACTGAGGTAGTATGGGTTGAAGTCAGAAATAGGAAAGGAGCAGTCACCTTGTTGGGAGTTTTCTATAGGCCCCCCAATAGTAGCAGAGATGTGGAAGAACAGATTGGGAAACAGATGTTGGAAAGATGCAGAAATCTCGGGTAGTAGTCATGGGTGACTTCAACTTCCCAAACATTGAGTGGAAACTCTTTAGATCAAATAGTTTGGATGGGTTGGTGTTTGTGCAGCGTGTCCAGGAAGCTTTTCTAACACAGTATGTAGATTGTACGACCAGAGGGGTGGTCATATTGGATTTGGTACTTGGTAATGAACCAGGGCAAGTAATAGATTTGTTAGTGGGGGAGCATTTTGGAGATAGTGACCACAATTCTGTGACTTTCACTTTAGTAATGGAGAGGAATAGGTGCGTGCAACAGGGCAATGTTTACAATTGGGGGAAGGGTAAATATGATGTTGTCAGACAAGAATTGAAGTGCATAAGTTGGGAACATAGGCTGTCAGGGAAGGACACAAGTGAAATGTGGAACTTGTTCAAGGAACAGGTACTACGTGTCCTTGAAATGTATGTCCCTGTCAGGTAGGGAAGAGATGGTTGAGTGAGGGAACCATGGTTGACAAGAGAGGTTGAATGTCTTGTTAAGAGGAAGAAGGAGACTTGTGTAAGGCTGAGGAAACAAGGTTCAGACAGGGCGCTGGAGGGATACAAGATAGCCAGGAGGGAACTGAAGAAAGGGATTAGGAGAGCCAAGAGAGGGCGTGAACAATCTTTGGCGGGTAGGATCAAGGAAAACCCCAAGGCCTTTTACACATATGTGAGAAATATGAGAATGACTAGAGCGAGGGTAGGTCTGATCAAGGACAGTAGCGGGAGATTGTGTATTGAGTCTGAAGAGATAGGAGAGTTCTTGAACGAGTACTTTTCTTCTGTATTTACAAATGAGAGGGGCCATATTGTTGGAGAGGACAGTGTGAAACAGACTGGTAAGCTCGAGGAAATACTTGTTAGGAAGGAAGATGTGTTGGGCATTCTGAAAAACTTAAGGATAGAAAAGTCCCCCCGGCCTGATGGGATATATCCAAGGATTCTATGGGAAGCAAGAGATGAAATTGCAGAGCCGTTGGCAATGAACTTTTCGTCCTCACTGTCAACAGGGGTGGTACCAGGGGATTGGAGAGTGGCGAAAGTCGTGCCCCTGTTCAAAAAAGGGATGAGGGATAAACCTGGGAATTACAGGCCAGTTAGTCTTACTTAGGTGGTAGACAAAGTAATGGAAAGGCTACTGAGAGATAGGATTTCTGAGCATCTGGACAGACACTGCTTGATTAGGAATAGTCAGCACTGATTTGTGAGGGGTAGGTCTTGCCTTACAAGTCTTATTGAATTCTTTGAGGAGGTGACCAAGCATGTGGATGAAGGAAAAGCAGTGGATGTAGTGTACATGGATTTTAGTAAGGCATTTGATAAGGTTCTCCATGGTAGGCTTATTCGGAAAGTAAGGAGGCATGGGATAATGGGAAATTTGGCCAGTTGGATAATGAACTGGCTAACCGATAGAAGTGAGAGAGTGGTGGTGGATGGCAAATATTCAGCCTGGGTCCCAGTTACCAGTGGCGTACCGCAGGGATCAGTTCTGGGTCCTTTGCTGTTTGTGATTTTCATTAATGACTTGGATGAGGAAGTTGAAGGGTGGGTCAGTAAATTTGCAGACGATATGAAGATTGGTGGAGTTGTGGATAGTGAGGAGAGCTGTTGGCGGCTGCAAAGAGACATAGATAGGATGCAGAGCTGGGCTGAGAAGTGGCAGATGGAGTTTAACCCTGAAAAGTGTGAGGTTGTCCATTTTGGAAGGACAAATATGAATGCGGAATACAGGATTAACGGTAGGGTTCTTGGCAATGTGGAGGAACAGAGAGATCTTGGGGTCTATGTTCATACATCTTTGAAAGTTGCCACTCATGTGGATAGAGCTGTGAAGAAGGCCTATGGTGTGCTAGCGTTCATTAACAGAGAGAGATTGAATTTAAAAGCCATGAGGTGATGATGCAGCTGTACAAAACCTTGGTATGGCCACATTTGGAGTACTGTGTACAGTTCTGGTCGCCTCATTTTAGGAAGGATGTGGAAGCTTTGGAAAAGGTGCAAAGAAGATTTACCAGGATGTTGCCTGGAATGGAGAGTAGGTCTTACGAGGAAAGGTTGAGGGTGCTAGGCCTTTTCTCATTAGAATGGAGAAGGATGAGGGGCGACTTGGTAGAGGTTTATAAGATGATCAGGGGAATAGATAGAGTAGACAGTCAGAGACTTTTTCCCCGGGTGGAACAAACCATTACAAGGGGACATAAATTTAAGGTGAATGGTGGAAGATATAGGAGGGATGTCAGAGATAGGTTCTTTACCCAGAGAGTAGTGGGGGCATGGAATGCACTGCCTGTGGAAGTAGTTGAGTCGGAAACATTAGGGACCTTCAAGCAGCTATTGGATAGGTACATGGATTACGGTAGAATGATATAGTGTAGATTAATTTGTTCTTAAGGGCAGCACGGTAGCATTGTGGATAGCACAATTGCTTCACAGCTCCAGGGTCCCAGGTTCGATTCCGGCTTGGGTCACTGTCTGTGCGGAGTCTGCACATCCTCCCCCTGTGTGCGTGGGATTCATCCGGGTGCTCCGGTTTCCTTCCACAGTCCAAAGATGTGCAGGTTAGGTGGATTGGCCATGATAAATTGCCCTTAGTGTCCAAAATTGCCCTTAGTGTTGGATAGGGTTACTGGGTTATGGGGATAGGATGGAGGTGTTGACCTTGGGTAGGGTGCTCTTTTCAAGAGCTGGTGCAGACTCGATGGGCCGAATGGCCTCCTTCTGCACTGTAAATTCTATGATAATCTATGATTAATCTAGGACAAAAGTTCGGCACAACATCGTGGGCCGAAGGGCCTGTTCTGTGCTGTATTTTTCTATGTTCTATGTTGTTCCCAGATAGAAGAGTGACCAACTGATTCAAAGGAAAACAATTCATCGAGGCAATTACAAAGGTTACTTGATGTATGTCACATTTTGCTGTTCACTTGATGCTGGAGGTGTGAAGTGGATTTTGAAACACATCAGGAAACTTTCTAGTCAAGACTTCACCAAAATGTTATTGACATTTAATATATGAAAATCTCAGTGGACTCCACCTAAAAAGACCAATCATGCTGCTGTGTAAAATGGACACGTTGTAAGAGTCACCAAGAGGAAGGGAATACATATCGTAGGCATCTTGCTCAGGGTTTTTCTCATTTTCAGAGGAATGGGATAAGGACAAGAGATCAAGCAGAGAAGCATCAGCTGCTGGAAGAGGAAGGAACAAAAAAGCAAAATAGACTCCTTCCCTACTGTACCAGATGTCACATCACCTCTGTTTCTCCTCCACCAGGAACCTATGCACTCTCTTGCTCAGATATCCCGAATCTTGCGACTGTGGGTTAACCAATGGATTCCACAACATCAATAGAAGCAAGGAGCCCACGTATATTATTCCATGAAAATGATGATGAATCCATGCTTGAGTGATAAACTTGCCAGTTTCAGGTTTGGCACTTACAGGCAAATTGACATTATGGTAGTCAACAGCTAGGCCTAAATTGTGTATTAAAACCAGGCTTTCCAAAAAGCGCATCTTATTGGCACATCAACCTATATTCACCCTTCCGCTAAAATTGCTTGTAAAATAATTAAGTGATGAATTCTCTGTGATTGGTTGATGTTCTATAGAGATATTGGCCGCAATTCTCCCAAAAAATGACCACGTGTCATATCGGATTGGAATCCCAGGGTGATTCCCGCTGGTTGGATGGGCGTGATCCAGATCGCAATCTGTGGGCGGCACGGTAGCACAATAGTTTTGCACTGTTGCTTCACAGTTCCAGAGTCCCAGGTTCGAGTCTTGGCTCGATTATTATCATTACCAAACAGCAGCAATTTTAAACCTTGTCTCCTCATATTACTGCACAGTTGTCATCCGGGGTGGCTGGACATCTTGAAACTGAGTCAAAACTCTCCTTTCCCTTGTCGCCAGTTTAATGCCAAGGAAGCCAGCGTTAGGAAGAAAATATTTATCTTACTTTTAACAATAAACTGCCCATGGCAGTAACTATCCCCAATCACAGTCCGCATTGGGCCATCTCTGCTCAGGCCAGCTTTTATGCTTGCTTTCACGAGTCCCAGCTGGGTGGGCCGCGAGCCCCGCAGGGAGATCAATAATGGTTTCCCCGTGGGCTTTGTTAGGCGTTATGACAGTTACATTTGAAAATGTAAGGTACTTGCACTGGATTTAAGACAGGTACTCATATAATTTTTTTAAATGTGCACATCTGGGTCAAGAGAAGTTTACTAATGGCCTGACTGCATTAACCAGGAAAGTTAAATCAAATAACAATGTAATTTTGAACTTATAAGAAGAAAGTTAGTTGATATTCATCAATAATTATCATTGAAATTGTGTTCAGCGCTGGAACAAAAACTATGTTCCAATGTGAAAGTAATCATCATGCACCTTCCTGAGAAGGTACAGAATACAAGCATGGGACATCCATATCCTTTGTATGTGCAGGAAAGGAAGAGATTTCAAGGAATGATGTGTGTCAATACTGTGCCCAAGTATTTGTGTGGAGGATTTACGTACATAGCAAAGGTTCAAATCAGTCAAGTCGCTTGGCAATTTTACTGCTACACTGGAAACGTTTACACAATTGATGTTGTACATTTCCAAGTATTTTTGATGTTGGTCAGGTTATTTTTTTCATTCACCCTGTGACATTCTGATACTTTGTGCAGGTACAAGAATAATGTTATTCGGATTTTTCAGAGCGGTGCAATTAGGGATATTAGATTTTTTTGCTTCTCAACCATTTAAACTTTGATATTAACAACAATAAAACAATCCCAACAAAGCAATTTGCTAAATGAAGCACAGTCTACTCTTAAATTAAAATAAGCAACTTTGAATTATTTTTAAAGCATTAAGTTTCCACTTTGCTGTGCCATGTGCGTTCCTTAACTCAAATTACTTGATAATTTAATTTTACGCATTAAACCATTTTGAATTGGTAAGAGCAAAATATCATGCACAAAATAAAATTCATTTATACAGGATGAGGGCTTCGCTGGCTAAGCCAGCATTTGTTCCCAGTCTCCAATTGCCTTTGAGAAGGTAGTGGTGAGCTGCCTTCTTGAACTGCTGCAGTCCATGTGGTGTAGGTACACCCACTGCGATTAGGGAGGGAGTTCCAGAATTTTGACCCAACAACATTGTCGGAACGGCGATATGTTTCCAAGTCAGGATGGTGAGTGACATGGAGAGGAAACTCCAGGTGGTGGTGTCCCTCTATATCTTCTGCCCTTGTACTTTTAGATTGTATTGGCCGTGGGTTTGGAAGGTACTGCATAAAGAGCTTTGTTGAGTTCCTGCTGTGCATCTTGTAGATGTTGCACACGGGCGCCACTGCATTGATGGTGGAGGAAGTAAATGTTTGTGGAAGATGTGCCAATCAAGTGGGCTGCTTTGTCTTGGATGGTGTGAAGCTTCTTGGGAATTGTTGGAGCTGGACTCATCCAGGCATTCCACCACACTCCTGACTAGTGCCTTGAAGGTGGTGGACAGGCTTTGGGGAGTCAGGAGGTATATTATTCACTGCAGACTTCCTGGCCTCTGACCTGCTCTTGTAGCCACAGTTTATCTCTGGCTAGTCCAGTTCAGTTTCTGGTCAATGGTTATGTTGATAATGGGGGATTCAGCGATGTAATGCCATTGAATGTCAAGGGGCAATGGTTTGATTCTCTCTATTAGAAATGGTTATTGCTTGGCACTTCGAGTGGCATGAATGTAACTTGCCACTCATCAGCCCAAGCCTGGATACTGTCCAGGTTTTGTTGTATTTGCATTTGGACTACTTCAGTGTCTGAGGAGTTGTGAATTATGCACAATCATCAGCGAACATCTCCACATCTGACCGTATGATGGAAGGGAGGTCATTGATGAATCAGATGAAGATGGTTGGGCCTAGGACACTTCGCTGAGGACCTCCTGCAGTGATGTCCTGAGACTGGGATGACTGACCTCCAACAACCGCTGCCATCCTCCTTTGTGCCAGGTATGACTCCAACTAATGGAGAGATTTCCCCTGATTTCCATTGACTCCAGTTTAGCTTGGTGCCATACTCAATCAAATGCTGCCTTGATGTCAAGGGCAGTCACTTTCACCTAGCCTTTGGAGTTCAGCTCTATTGTCTATGGCAAATTGGTTCATTCGTAAAATATTCACATGTATTTGCTAATATTGGAATCTTCCCTCAGCCAGACCACAATGTAATTTCTTTCAGCTTTCAGCTCTACAATAAGCAAGATTGGGGTATTGACATTTCAGGATGTGCTTAAATATCCACCCTTCCACCACTGCCAGTCCCGTGTTGCCGTGCACACTACTTAAAGGATACACTGTATCTACCCACCAAGGGCTTACTTGCCGATATCTCGCAAAGCCCCACCCACTGGGAGAATGGTTGCAGGGGGGTCAGAAAATTTGACGGATCATCGAAATATCTATCGACCTTGGGTGGGAATTTCTGGTCTCGGGCAGGCGGACTGGAAAATCCTTCCCATGATCTCCATCAGCTTGGAAGGCCAAGGACAGAAAGAACACAGGAATACCACTACCTCCAAGTCACACACCAAACTGACTTTGAAATGTTTTGCTAATTCTTTACTGTGGCTGAGTTAAAGTCCAGAATTCTTGGTCCATTGTATCGCGGATGCACCTTTACCACTCAAATTGCAGCGCTTCAAGAAGAAGGCCCACCACCATTATTTGAAGGGTAAGTGGTCAGCAATTCCCATGAGAATAAAGAAAAACAGTACATATGTGTGTTCCCCAACCGGAAACCAGGGTTTAATCGGGGGATTCACTCCCTGCTGAAGGCCAGTTCTGAGGCGTTCATGACAGGTGACACTGACCTCGTCAAGAAATTCAGGTACGACCTCCACAAAGCCATCAGAGGTGCCAAGAGACAATACCATGCTAAGCTAGGGTCACAGACTAACGACATGGACTCTCATTGGTTGAGGGAAGGCTTAAACAACATAACGGACTACAAAGCAAAGCCGAGTAGAATCTCAGGCAGCAGCGCACTCCTCCCCGATGAACTCAATGCATTCTATGCTCGTTTCAAGCAGGAAACCATCAAACCGTTGTTAACTGCCCAGCAGCCACGGACACACCCATACCCACCGTCACAGCTTCCGAACTCAGATCGGCCTTCTTGAAAGTGAACCCTGATGCAGTGCCTGGTTGTGCACTCAGATCCTGCGTGGACCAACTGGCGGGTATGTTCGTGGACATCTTCAACCTCTCCCTACTCTGTTCTGAGGTTCCCACCTGCTTCAAGAAGACCACCATCATACCGGTGCCAAAGAAGAACCAGGCAATGTTCACCAACAACTACCGACCGGTGGCCTTGACATCGATCATAATGAAGTGTTTCGAGATTTTGGTCGTGAGACACATCAACTCCATACTCCCAGAGTGCCTTGATCCACTACAATTCGCATACCGCCACAACCGTTCCACAGCAGACGCCATCTCCCTTGCCCTGTACTCATCCTGGAGCATCTTGACAACAAGGACTTCACGTCAGACTCCTATTCATTGATTACAGCTCCACCTTCAGCACCATTAGCTCAGCCAAGCTCATATCAAAACTCCAAAACCTAGGACTTGGTTCTTCACTCTGCAACTGGATCCTTCACTTCCTGACCCATAGACCACAATCAGTAAGGATAAACTGATGTGTTGGGTGTTCTGAATCACATACAGGTCACCAACACTTGAAATAGTGCAACACTATTTTATTGAATCATTAACTGTTTAAACATACTCTGACTGTGGGTTAATACGATACTATCTTTAACTAAAGACCTTTGCCTTGTCCTAACCAGTCGATGCACTCAGCACATGGTGAATGTCTGTGCTGCCGGCTGTGAGCTCTGTGCTCCTGCTAGCTGCTACTTGAATGAGCGGGAACTCTGATGCCCCCTGCGTGTGCTCTAACTGGTGATTGGCTGCGGTGTTGTGTGTGTTGATTGGTCCCACTGTGTGTCCATCAGTGTGTGTCTGCACCATGATATACTGGTGTATATTATGACATCCCTTCTTTTATAAAAAATGTACCTGCTGCTTGACATGCTCCTGCGGGGTGGTGGACCGAATGATTATGCCTTCAATCTTCATTGGGACACCTTCAATGCCTTCCATCATTTGTTCCATGATCCTGTGGAACACTTCTGAAGCCGATATGATCCCAAATGGCATCCTGTTGTAACAATATCTGCCAAAGTGGGAGTTAAAGATACACAGTTTCCTGCTAGATTTGTCGAGCTGGATTTGCCAGAAACCTTTCGAGGCGTCAAGTTTGGTGAAGAGCTTGGAGCGAGCCATCGCGCATGTGATCTCTTCGCACTTGAGGAGTCGGATAATGCTCCCTCATGATATTGCGATTCAGATCCTTGGGATCAATGTAAATTCTCAGCTCGCCGGAAGGCTTTTTTACGCAAACCATGGAACTGACCCAGTCGGTTGATTCCGTAACTCTGGAGATCACTCCTTGGTCTTGGAGGTCCTGCAGCTGCTGCTTGAGGCGGTCCTTGAGGGGTGCTGGGACTCTGCAAGGTGCATGCACCACAGGCGTGGCGTTCTGTTTGAGTAGGATCTTATAAGTATATGGGAGCGTGCCCATGCCTTTGAAGATGTCGCGGTGCTGGTCGATGAAGGCGTCGAGTTGCGCCCTGAAGTCATCGTCCTGGAAGGCAGACGTGTCATCAGGAGAGAGAGAGTGAACTCTTTGAACGAGATTCAGCAGCTTGCACGCCTGTGCGCCAAGCAGGGAGTCCTTCGAGGAGCCCACGATCTCGAAAGGAAGGATGGCTTTCCGTGACTTGTGCGTCACTTCAAGTTGGCACGAGCCGGTAGCAGGAATGATGTTGCCATTGTAGTCCAATAGCTGGCAGGCCGATGGCAGGATGGCTGGTTTGACACGAAGGCTTTGGAAAGCAGACCACGCCATGAGATTGGCGGAGGCACCAGTGTCCAGGTGGAATCGTATTTGGGACCGGTTGACCGTCAGGGTGGCACACCACTCATCGTCCGGATCGATGCTGTATACCGACAGCGGCTGGTGTCTTTGCTTCGGGGACAGCCTGTTTTTCGTTACGACACCGACTCGAAAAGGCACCTTCGGGTCCTCGGTGTCACTGCTGTGTGGGAGGTCCGCATCGGACTCGGTGTCCGTGGGTTGAATTGCCCGAACATTCCTGCGAGGCTGGCTGAAGCGATATGAATTGGCAGGCTGAGCTGCTTGATAGAAGGCAGCATAGTGGCCAAGTCTTCCACATCGTAGGCGTTGTCGAGATTTTGCGGGGCATTGCCGCTTTAAGTGGGCGGAGCCACAGTTGCAGCACATCGTGACGTCAGCATGTTCGTTGCGCCACCGCGCATGTGCGGTGTGGTCGCGTGTGGTGCGCGCCTGCGCATTACGTGCCTCAACGTCGCCGTCCCCTCATTTGGTGCGTACAAGCGCGGGAGTCCGTGAAAAGCACGCAAAATGGCCGCCCTCATCCAGGCTGAGGCCCTGGAGGTGCTCAATCACTTGGACCCGTTCTGCCTCATGGGGACCTTGCCGTGCCGTTTCAGCCGCTTGTATATGGGAATACCGACTCGTGGCGTTTTCATGTAAGACACAGGTCTCGATGGCGGTCGCTAGGGTGAGCTGCTGTACTTTGAGGAGCTGCTGGCGTAGGGGGTCCAACTGAACACCGAAAATGATCTGGTCGCGTATCATGGAGTCGGAGGTGGGCCCGTAGCTGCAAGATTGCGCAAGGATGCGGAGGTGCATGAGAAAGGATTGGAAAGGTTCATCCTTACCCTGCAAACGCTGCTGGGACACGTAGCGTTCGAAACTTTCATTCACCTCTACACTGCAGTGAGAGTCAAACTTGAGTCGGACCGTCTTGAACTTCGTCTTGTCTTCATCATCTACAAAGGTAAGAGAGTTGAAAATGTGGATGGCATGGTCCCCGGCCGTGGAGAGGAGAAGAGCAATCTTTTTGGTGTCTGAGGCGCCCCCCCTGTCCGTGGCTTCGAGGAAGAGCTGGAAGCGCTGTTTGAAAATCTTCCAGTTAGCCCTGAGGTTGCCGGCGATGCGGAGCGGTGGTGGCGGGCTGATGTTGTCCATGTTGCAGGATGACAGAATGCTGGCGGAAGGCAGATCACTTGTAGGTAGGTCTAAGAAGTGCTAATATCCCACAACTCCTGGTATCATGATGTGTTGGATGTTTTGGATCACATACAGGTCACCAACACTTGAAATAGTGCAACACTATTTTATTGAATCATTAACTGTTTAAACATACTCAGACTGTGGGTTAATACGATACTAGCTTTAACTAAAGACCTTTGCCTTGTCCTAACCAGTCGGTGCACTCAGCACATGGTGAATGTCTGTGTTGCAGGCTGTGAGCTCTGCCCTCCTAGCTAGCTGCTACACGAATGAGCGGGAACTCTGATGCTCCCTGTCTTTATAATGCGTGTGCTCTCACTGGTGATTGGCTGCGGCGTTGTGTGTGTTGATTGGTCCCACTGTGTATCCATCAGTGTGTGTCTGCACCATGATATACTGGTGTATATTATGACATAAACAACAGCACCTTCTCCACGATAGTCCTGAGTACCAGGGCCTCGCAAGCGTACTTAGCCCCCCACTATACTCCCTGTAGACACACGACTGTGTGGCAAAATTTGGCTCCAATTTCATCTACAAGTTTGCTGATGACACAACCATAGTGGGCCGTGTGGTGATATGCCATTGATATGCCTGTGCACAGTTCTGCATGTAGTTAGTAATGTGACCTCCAACCAGCTGGTGGCGATAGAGATCCATCATGTGACTCAACATATCCGGCATTTGGTCGTAAAACATACAGAGACTGTGAGAATGATGAGGACAGTAGAGGGTCAGAGCGTGAACCAGATGAGGATGACTATGCAACGCCAGTCAAGTTGTTTCGTGGTGTGATGGTAAACTAGATGAGGACGACTATGAAACAATATTCAGATGGTATGGTGGGAGTGACGAGGTGGTCACAAGGGACGTCCAGTCTGCGCAGCACACTGATAAGTATGACAGCTCTAAGATGGTCAATGAGGAGGTTGTAAATGAGGTTGCAGATACTTCGGATGACAACAACTCAACTGTGAACAGACTGATAACTGAAGAAATAATCCTTATTCTGGAGAAACTGGCTCCAGAGGCGGATGGTGAATCATCTCATATGTGCACAAAATGGTTCCTGCAGCGGACTCCCCAATACTCGAGGCTACTCCACTGAGAGACGTGCTAGAAGAGCTGATGGATACATCTGAGCGCAGTTCCTCAATGACAGGCGAATCGTATATCATCCTATCAGATGAGGATGAGTCACTAAGCGGCTCTTCAGCAAAAGACGACCCATATACGGCGTATCAAGTGAGGATGAGCTACCAATTGGGGCTCAAACACAAAATGAACATTGATCCAACCCAGACTCCAGAGTGAGAGGGTTTGCAGATGTTCCTGAAGTTGTAGATTTGACTGCGACCACGCAATCATCCAAAAGTATGCCGACCTTGGACATTTCACCAGATGAGGAGCATGCTACTCAGCTAGTGGACACAACCATGGATCAACCAAACCTTATTGGTCCAGCTAAGCTTCCGAAATCAGCGATGGTGGAGGAAGAGCCAGGGTCAGCCTCCACAGCAGACGATGTCAACAAGCAAATAGTCCCATGACACAGTCCAGCGGCATGACGGATGCCACCAAAGCAAAAAAGAAAAAGAAGTGCAGTCAAAAGATCCCTCCCATGAAAAGGAAGAAAAAGAGAAGGAAAATGGAGGGTACTGTGGGTCGCACGGGCGATTCTGAAGAGGGAAGCACTGGCTACTTGACCCACAGGCCAGAAAGCATATGATCACGAAATAAGAAGCATCGCGGTAAAAAGAGACCCGCAAGAAAACCGGGCTTCCGGATGCATCGCGTCAAAAGGCCAAACAAGCTGATAATGAACCACAGACCTGCTGGAAAACCATCTTCTGAAGTTAAAACAACATCGAGCAGCCAATAAAAGTTCAGGAGGTGAACGGGACGATGTCGTTGTGAAGGCTCAATAAGCTTTGCACCATGGACACGATCATCAGACATATCATGTTGTGTGAAGCACAGGCGCATCTGTATATATAGCATGTGTAAAATGAAAATGCAGATCACGGGCGTCATTCTCCGACCCCCCAGCGGGTCGGAGAATGGCCGTTGGCCGCCGTGAATCCCGCCCCCGCCGGTTGCCGAAGTCTCCGAAGGGAGAAAAGTCGGCGGGGCGTTATTATCGCCGCTGCCGCGGAGAATGTCACGGGTCTGCGCAAGGCAGCCGATTTTCGGCCTGCCGATATTCTCCCTTCCGGATGGGCCGAAGTCCCGTCGACGTGATGACCGTTCACGTCGACGTGAATCAAACCTCCTTTTCATCGGCGTGACCCGGTGCTCCAGGTTCACGCCGACCAGCGTGGAGGTGAGTGACGGCCTGGGGGGTTGGCTCTGGGCAGGCGATGGCGTGGCCGCAGTCTGAATGCGTGAGGAGAGGTGTGTCTCGGCTTGTGTGTGTGTGTGTGCGGCAGGGGGGGGGGGGTGGTTAGAGTAGGCTGGGCTCCGGGGGAGTGCCGGGAGGGGGTCCGTGCCGGGGAGGGGGATGGGGGGGTCCGTGCCGGGGAGGGGGATGGGGGGGGTCCGTGCCGGGGTGGAGGAGGGGGATGGGGGGTCCGTGCCGGGGTGGAGGTTGGGGGGGGGGTCCATGCCGGGGTGGAGGAGGGGGATGGGGGGTCCGTGCCGGGGTGGAGGTTGGGGGGTCCGTGCCGGGGTGGAGGTTGGGGAGGGTCCGTGCCGGGGTGGAGGTTGGGGGGGTCCGTGCCGGGGTGGAGGAGGGGGATGGGGGGTCCGTGCCGGGGTGGAGGTTGGGGGGTCCGTGCCGGGGTGGAGGTTGGGGGGGGTCCGTGCCGGGGTGGAGGTTGGGGGGGGGTCCGTGCCGGGGGGGGTCCGTGCCGGGGAGGGGGATGGGGGGTCCGTGCCGGGGTGGAGGTTGGGGGGTCCGTGCCGGGGTGGAGGTTGGGGAGGGTCCGTGCCGGGGTGGAGGTTGGGGGGGTCCGTGCCGGGGTGGAGGAGGGGGATGGGGGGTCCGTGTCAGGGTGGAGGTTGGGGGGTCCTTGCCGGGGTGGAGGTTGGGGGGGGGTCCGTGCCGGGGGGGGTCCGTGCCGGGGAGGGGGATGGGGGGTCCGTGCCGGGGTGGAGGTTGGGGGGTCCGTGCCGGGGTGGAGGTTGGGGGGGGGTCCGTGCCGGGGTGGATGTTGGGGGGGTCCGTGCCGGGGTGGAGGAGGGAGATGGGGGGTCCGTGCCGGGGTGGAGGTTGGGGGGTCCGTGCCGGGGTGGAGGTTGGGGGGTGGTCCGTGCCGGGGTGGAGGTTGGGGGGGGGGTCCGTGCCGGGGTGGAGGTTGGGGGGGGTCCGTGCCGGGGGGGGGTCCGTGCCGGGAGGGGGATGGGGGGTCCATGCCGGGGCGGAGGGTGGGGGGTCCGTGCCGGGGTGGAGGTTGGGGGGGGGGGGGTCCGTGCCAGGGTGGAGGTTGGGGGGTCTGTGCCGGGGTGGAGGTTGGGGGGGGGACCATGCCGGGGTGGAGGTTGGGGGGGGTCCGTGCCGGGGTGGAGGTTGGGGGGGGGTGCGTGCCGGGGAGGGGGATGGGGGGGTCCGTGCCGGGGGGGGGGTCCGTGCCGGGGGGGGTCCCTGCTGGGGAGGGGGATGGGAGGGCAAGTGAGTTGGTCCACCTGGCCAGGTGCCAGCCTCCAACAGTTGGACCCATGCGGTCCATGCCACCTGGCTGGGGGGAGGAGGGGATATGGGCAATGATGACATGTCGTCGTTCCCCTCCCCCCACCAGGCCGTCATGTTTTCAGATCATCCAGCGATGTTGGCCGCCGTGGCGGCAGCCGCTCATGTCTATGTTGCCCAGGATGAGGAGGAGGAGGAGGAGGAACGTGCCAGAGAGGCGGCGCAGGCTGCTGCAGAGGGGCAGGCGGCAGCCGCCCAGGCTGGAGGGACACCCGACCGACAGGACGAGGAGGGGGAGGAGGACGTCGCGGCCCCACGGCAACGGAGGCACCCGAGGGCGCCCCGTGTGTACCGGCCCAGTCAGTCATACCAGGACCTCACGGACCGGGAATGCAGGAGGAGACTCCGGATGAGCCGGGAAACCGTGGCACACATCTGCCACCTGCTGGCACACCTGTCACCGCGTGGCACTAGCGGGGGACACCCTCTCCCCGTGTCCGTCAAGGTTACGGTGGCCCTGAACTTTTATGTAACGGGGTCATTCCAGGCACCGAGTGGGGACCTGTCCGGCACATCGCAGACATCGGTGCACCGGTGCATCCGGGCAGTGACAGATGCCCTATATGCCATGGCGCACCGCTACATCCGCTTCCCCGTGGACCGGGCCAGCCAAGATGCCCGGGCCGTGGGCTTCTCTGCCGTGGCCGGGTTCCCCATGGTCCAGGGCGCGATCGATGGGATGCAGATAACAGGGCCGTGTTCACCAATCGGAAGGGGACCTATTCGATGAACGTACAGGTGGTCTGCGACCACCGTATGATGATCCTGCACGTCTGCGCCCGTCACCCAGGCAGTGTACACGACTCATTCGTGTTGTCGCGATCATCCATCCCCGGCATGTACGAGGGACGCCATCCCCGGCTGAGGGGCTGGTTGCTGGGCGACTGGGGCTACCCATTGCGATCGTGGCTGATGACGCCTGTACGGAGGCCACGCAATGAGGCGGAGAACCGCTACAATGATGCCCATGTAGCGACAAGGGGAGTGATAGAGAGGTGCTTTGGCGTGCTGAAGATGCGTTTCAAGTGCCTGGACCTCTCTGGGGGCGCCCTCCAGTATCGGTCAGATACGGTCGGCCGCATCATTGTGGTGTGCTGCGTCCTGCACAACAAAGCCCAGCAGAGGGGCGATGTGCCGCAGGCAGAGGAGGGCAGAGTGGAGGAGCAGCAGGAAGAGGCGCAGTCCTCCCCAGATGAGGGGGATGGGGGTAATGGTCAGGGCAGACGGGCTAGACACAGGCGGGTGGCTGTCCACCGTTACCGGCTGGCCCAGCGGGCACGGGACAGACTGATAGACGCCCGCTTCACTGACTAGGTGGGCGTGGGAATCGGGTAGTATGGCCACAGACCGCACACCATGGCAACAGCCGACCACCCACACCCCCCACCCATGCACCCACCCAGCACCCTCACCCCCCTCCCCAACCCCACCCACCCCACCCGCATGCACACCACCCCCCCCCCCCATTGCCGATCCACCTGCGGCACAACGGGCCGGGCTCACACAGTTGCGGGTGGACGCGTGTCTATCGCAGGCCATGGAGGATGATGACAATATGCCCTGCAGTGAGCTCCTGGCTCTACATCGTTGGACTATGTCTGACCCATGGCCACAGTACCACCATCCACCCGGACCATCCCTGCATGTGGCTGTGACACTGCAGCGCACGGTCCCGTCCTCTGCCCGGGGGATGTTGATGGCGGCCCAGGGGGAAGGGGGCAGAATCACCTGGGGCTGAGGTAAGACCGCCCCTCACACACACACTTGCGCTCAACGTAAATGACACCCCCGCACACTTTGGACAGAGCACAAAGGCAGCTTCTGTAGGTGTAACATTGACTTTATTAACCAAAGGCGTTCATGCACATGCCCTAGCCCCTAAAATTCATCTGTGCCCTGCAACCGTGCCAACTTACTCAGTGTCTAATTGTTTGGCCTTACGGGCCCTTTGACTACGTCTACGTGGTTCCCCAGACGGTACAGCAGAACTGGAGGTGGACTCCTGTGATTCCTGCCCTCTGACACTGGATCCCTTTGGCGGCCGTTTCCTGGGGCGTCCTGCCCTAGATGGGCCAGGCTGCTGCCCGGGCGACTGGGATGGCGAGCTGCCAGCCTGTCCTGCCCGTTGCCCACCCAATGCACCTGGGACGGAAGGGGGGGTGTCCGAGGTGTCGCGGTGTACCGGGACCTCCCCTACAGAGGGAGCCGGGACGGACCACACCACCTCCTCCTCCCTCGGGGTGCCCGATGGCCCACAGGCCTCCACATGGGTGGGGGATGTGAACGGACTGGCCATCCGACGCCCCCCCGACATCTGGCGCTGCCAGTCCTGGAGGCCCGTGCTGGTATCGACAGGGGTCTGCAGGTTTGCAGCCATGGAGCCCAGGGGGTTGGCAAACCCTGTCTGTGACAGTGCGACGCCGGCTCGCACATGGCCACTGGCGCCGATGCCCTCAGCGATGGCCTGCAGAGACTGGGCCATGGCCTGCAGAGACTGGGCCATGGCCTGCTGAGACTGGGCTATGGCGTTGAGCGCCTCTGCCATCTGGCGCTGGCACTGGCTCATGGCCTCCTGTGAGAGGGCAGCCATTTCCTGGGCCACAGACGCCGCCTGCACGGAAAGCCCCAGGCCTCGCAAACCGTTCCCCATGTCTGACACCGTCGCACCCATTGCCTCCACCGCGGATGCCACCCGTGCGGTGTCGGCCTGGGTGGCACGCATGACCGGCACCACTCCCAGCTCCTGGACGCGGTGGACTCCTCCACCTGCGACCGCAGCTGCCGCAAGCCGGCCGTCACCCTCTTCGCTCGTCTCCGGGTCGGTGGTTGCATCGGATCTATGTGTGGGTGTGGTAACTCCAGGAACCCGGGATCCATCTGGGCGGCAGATGTTCGCTTGGGCTGGGCTGCCCTCCGACCGCCCGGCCCCTCTGCTGCTCCTACCTCCACCTGCTGTACCGGGACGGCTGTGTTGTGCGCCCCAGTGAGTGTACCAGACGCCTCATCACTAAAGTGCCCAACCGAGGTGAGTGTTTCTGCGATGGTGGAGGGTGTTGGTGACAGCAGTGGCGTTGTGTCGTGCTCTTCGTCCCACTCTGAGTCCATGGCACTTTGGGGTGGGGGTTCGTCTCCACCCATCCACTCTGAGTCACTGTCCGGTATTTCGTCTTCCTGGGTAGTGCTGTCCCGGATACTGCTGTCCCGGGTAGTGGTGTCCCGGGTAGTGGTGTCCTGGGTAGTGGTGTCCTGGGTAGTGGTGTCCTGGGTAGTGGTGTCCTGGCTCGGATGTGACGGGGGCCTGTGGCTGCCCCCCTCATCGCTGGGTGGTCGCTCCCGCACGTGACGGGGGTGTCGTCTCCCTGTTCCTCCAGGTCTCTCCGTCTCCCGTGGTGTGCGAGGGGCATCCTGCGGGCGTCGCATGCTGGAGGGTGCGGGTCTCTCCGTCTCCCGTGGTCTCCGAGGGGCATCCTGCGGGCGTCGCATGCCGGAGGGTCGGGTCTCTCCATCTCCCGTGGTCTCCGAGGGGCATCCTGCGGGCGGTCTGCATCTGCGGGGATGGGTGCCTGGACGTTTGGTCCTGCGATACACAATGAAGCATGCATGGTTAGACATCAGGCAGTGATCAGGTGATACGGGGGAGGGGGATATAGGGGAGGGGGGATATGGGGATGGGCTGTCGGTGGCTCACTTGCGACTACGCCCCCGACCTCTGCATCAGCAACCTCCCGGTCCTCAGGTCCACCAGCCAGTTCCAGGGCCCTTTCCTGGTGTTCGGTCAGTGGCCTCTCATCAGCTGGGCCTCCTCCAGTCCTCACATGCTCCCTATTGTTGTGTGCGTGCTTCTCCTGTGGGGGGGGAGGGTTGGCAGGGGTAAAAGGCAACACTGTTAGGCAGGTATATGAATGCACGCCATCGGTTGCGCGTGCATTGCAGAGGTTAAGGTTAGGGCTGGATTCACTTGGGGATATGGGGGAGGGGGGGATATGGGGGAGGGGGGGATATGGGGGAGGGGGGATATGGGGAGGGGGGATATGGGGGAGGGGGGATATGGGGGAAGGGGGATATGGGGAGGGGGGATATGGGGAGGGGGGGATATGGGGGAGCTGGGATATGGGGGAGGGGGGATATGGGGAGGGGGGATATGGGGGAGGGGGGATATGGGGGTGGAGGGGATATGGGGGTGGGGGGGATATGGGGGAGGGGGGATATGGGGGAGGGGGGATATGGGGAGGCTCACCCTGCCTGCTCTGACGAGGTCGTTCACCTTCTTGTGGCACTGGGTGCCTGTCCGTGGTGTCAGGGCCACAGCGGTGACGGCCTCTGCCACTTCCCTCCACAGACACCGGCTGTGGCGTGGGGCAACTCTGCGGCCGTGCCCAGGATACAGGGCGTCCCTCCTCTGCTCCACCGCGTCCAGGAGCGCCTCCACATCGCGTGACTCGAACCTCGGGGCTGAGCGGCGGCCAGCCATCCAGTCGGGTGTTGCGGTCGGGTGTTCCGGTCGGTGGGGGGGAGCAGCGCGTCCTGATGAGCCGTCACGCCGTGCGGCGTGTATGATGATGCACGGCGTGAACCACTGCGCAAGCGCGGATCCCGTTACGTCGCTGCTTGCCCATTTCGGGCCGGAGACTATCGACCCATTTTTCCGACGTGATGCAAGTCGGATTTGCGCCGTTTTTTGCGCCGATCGGCGGACTTTCCGCCGATAACGGAGAATTTCGCCCCATGTTTTTTAAAACTGTTATATTTGAATACAAATGTTAAAAGTTCTAGAGGACGGGGAATGTGGTGACATCACAGAACACAACAGGTCTGATCTCAAACAACAATGAGGCAGAGTACAGGAGGAACGTAGAGAACTCAGTGGCTGGTGTAATAACATAAATTTCTTTGTCACCGTCAGCAAAACAAAGGAGCTGGTCATTAACTTCAGGAAGCACAGTATCGTACACACCCCAGTCTGCATCAATGATGCTGAGGTGGAGATAATTGACAGCTTCAAATTCCTAGGTGTGCTCATCGCCAACAATCTGTCCTGGACCACCCACGTTGATGTTATGACCAAGAAAATACAACAGCACCTATAATTCCTCAGGAAGCTAAGGAAACTTGGCATGTCCATATTGACTCTTACCAATTTTTTACAGATGCACCATATAAAGCACCCTGTCTGGCTGCATCACAGTTTGTATGGCAACTGCTTGGCCCAAGACCGTAAGAAATTTCAGAGAGTCATGGACACAGCGCAGTCCATCACATGAACCCGCCTCCCATCCATTGACTCTGTCTACACCTCCTGCTGCCTTGGGAAAGCAGGCAGCATAATCAAAGACCCCTCCCACCCAGGTTAATCTCTCTTTCAACCTCTTCCATCGCAGGAGATACAAAAGTCTGAGAACACAGACCAACAGGTTGAAAAACAGCTCTTGCCCATTGTTACCAGACTCCTGAATGATCCTCTTCTGGACTGAACTGGGGCGAAATTTTCCGTTATCGGCGCAAAGTCCGCCGATCGGCGCAAATCCGACTTGCGTCACGTCGAAAAAATGGGTCGAAAGTCTCCGGCCCGAAATGGGCTAGCAGCGACGTGACGGGATCCGCGCTTGCGCAGTGGTTTACGCCGTGCAGCGTCATATACGCCGCACGGCTTGACGGCTCATAAGGCCGCGCTGCTCCCCCCCACCCAACCGGAACACCCGACCGGAACACCCGACTGGATGGCTGGCCGCCGCTCA